>NW_017728886.1:146792373-146829199 GCF_001723895.1 Crocodylus porosus
CGTTTGACCCCAGTACTCTTTCCTGCCATGGCAGGGGGTCGGACTAGATGATCTGCTCAGGTCCCTTCCGACCCTAGAAACTATGAAACTATGTACACATGATGATTGTGCCAGCTTTTTGCCAACACCTCCCATATCTCATTCTGATCCTTCAGGGCGTGGCCCTGTGCTCACAGGTAGCAGGGGACCAGTCCCTCCAGCCTTGGTTCCCCACCCTCTATCCCCTCCCCCATGGCCTGGGGGAGCTGAGGGGAATTGTGCTCCTTCCCATCATCAACTGCTTGCCTCAGTCTTTGCCAGTAGTGCGAGGGGGTGGAGTCTGCTGGGGTTCCATGTGGGTGGGAGAAGGTGTTTAAGCCCCCTCCCTCCCCTCTGCCTGAGCCTGCCTGCCCACACCCTCTACCCCCTCCCCCCTCCTCTCCACCAGGGAAAAGTCTGGCAGGGGTTGCCTCCACACTCCCAAGGCAGACCCAGCTGCAGTCCCCAGCTGGGTTTCCCACCCCCTTGTCAGCCAGCCCTCACTACTCCAGCTAGGGAGTAGAGGGGCAGGGCCAACCCTGCTCTCTGGAGCAGACAGCACAGCCCAACCCAGGGCTGCAAAGCATCCTGGGATGCTAGGGGACTCTGATTTAACTTGAACTAGGAAGAGGCCTGCAACAGAAGTTTCATAAATTAGTTTAACCTAAACCAGTTAAGTCTGTCAACCAAGTTTATCTTAAAGGAATTTCCACCATTTTGAAACTGGTTTATGTGCACTGAACTTCTGTTCTGTTACAGATTTAAACCAGTTTCTCATCACTTAAAATGATTTGTGTGTAACTTCTGTCCCTAGCCTTGGAGTTTTAAAATACCTGAACCTTCCTAATTAGCATTTCACCATTGACCAAAAAACACCAGCACTGAAGGAGATTCTCACACTTAGACACTGCTGTTGCTCTCATAATTCTATACGTGTTCAGTTCTTGCTATTTTGCCATCATAAAACTCCAAATTATGTTGATTTCTCCTGCTGAGAGATTTAATTATTGGTACATGTTCACTACAGGAATGATGAAAGCAAGCTAGAATTACTGGTGAGTAGACTAACGCAATCCAGAATTATGATGAAAGTGAGCCATGATTGATCACTGACTGATGTAAACAAAGGATTATTGGGCTTGAAACATATGTAATTAAAAGTGCATGATACTTCAGCTGAATATTACATTTCAAACATAGGACAAAACAGTGTTTTTGTCTTGTAACAGTGAAAGCTTTTGACCGCAAAATTAGCTAATTTTGAGTTTGAACTTTGCTTGTGTGTTCTGCTGTGCAAGTTACACAGGAGTCTAATTCAGTACTCTTCTAATTTCAGTAAAATGTCACCCACTTTTACAATAAGGTTGACTTTGGTATATGAAAAATAAAATGGTGTGCACTGTTCCTATAAAACTAAAACATGACACATAGCAAAACTAAAATGTGACACATAGCAAACCAGAAATGCAGCAGCTAGCTTAATTGGGCCCTGAGAGGACCAAAACTCTCAAGCAAAAATAGTCTGTGGCCATTTAGTCCAAGATGATGGTTATTCATCATGCACTCTGGATACACATTAAAACCAGATATCAACTTCTCTACCAGTAAAACAGTAATCAGTTAAACAGTGATGTTATTGTTGCTGGGAATGTGCGTCTTCCTGAAGGTGACATTCCCTTTCAAAGGATAAGGCAAAAGGGTTCTGATCAGAACTGACTAGTTAGATTTGATGCTTGATAATGATTATCATTAAGTATGGTATAGTTGCCTGTCAAGAAAATGACATTGTCTTGCAATTCCTTTCCATTTAGTCACCCATATGGATGATAACTCAGGAAAGATGTGCTGCAGCAGGGCACATGGAGAACAAGACCCATTTACCAGTTTAGAAGGGGTACAGTAGTAGCAGCAGGTGATGGGTGGGGAGCCTACACAGCTGCAGCAGCCAGAGTGCATGGACACCCCTACCTTGTTCTCTGTTATCTCTACTCAGGGTGCTAAAATTGTACATTACACCTCTGTACTGTGCTTCAGAAATGATGCAAGGTAAGCTTCTTACCTGCCTGTATCCTAAATAGTAAGGGTAAGAAATGTACCTGTGCACATCTTCACCCTGGCTGGCAGCGGCTCACACAGCAGTATCAGTAGTTGTCTTGTCACTAGTAGCAGTGGCACCTAGGGTCATCAGCGTAGTAGCTATTATTTTTGTATCACCCCTCACTCACAAACTCAGTGTCTAGCACTAGTACAATACTGATACTCCTTAGCTACCCTATTGCTAGGGATTTGTGTTGTTGTTTTGGGGGATGTTGTTTTGATCAATGAAAGAAATGTTTCACTGATGTATATGTATGGTATATGTATGTGTATGGTATCCTCTGCTCTGTCTCTGTAAGTCAGGGTTCTGGTTCTATTTAGTAGCATAGCCTATAAAACACACCCAGGAGTTTCTGGCAATTTCAAGACTGATGTGACCTCTCAGGGGGAAATCATGAAATGAAACAAGCCCTTTTTTTCCTTTCTTTTTTCTTCACTAATAATTTATTTCAGGAGGGAACTTAAGGACTCAAAGGTAGCACACAACTTAATATTGGCATGGATGTTTAATGAATACATTCCTTCAGAAATGAAACCAAGCACGTATGATGCTGATTTTGAAAGCAGAATTTAAGGTCTTATAATCCCTACCAACTGTACTGCATGAGGCATGAAGTAGAGTTCATAGTCAATTGAAATATTTATTGGGGTTCTTTAAGGTTATAAGAGGTGTGTTTGCTATAAGATGGCATTTTCAGGAGAATATTTCAGGACCATGTCAAGCAGGGATATTTTAAAATGCAATAGGGACAGGAGAAAAGAAAATGGTCAATAATTTGATTATTAGGGGCGAGGTTCATCTAGGAGTAATTGTATCATGGATTGACTGATGTTACCTATGTAAATAAGGGACGATCTGTTTTTAGTGACCATCCAGAAGGCAAAAATATATGGTGACTCAGTGGATGTCATTGTCATCTTTAAACACAACTGTGCTGGAAACTGCAGGGGAGTACTTTTGTCTGATTGCTAGCAGAGATAGTATCAACCTGAGTTAAAATTAATTCCAGTAACTCTACCCAGCCATCTTTGAGAAGTCAGGTTTAAATGAGCTGCCTAGCATTCTTTAAGAACTCAGTGCCACTAACAGGGATAGAATCAAGTTCTCTGGAAAAGCTCTAAACAAGGCCCTTTTTTCTCTTCACACTAACCTCTGTCTCATCTATAATATACCTTACCATTTCTGCAGCAAATGAGGCAAGTGTCCTACAGACAGCAGCCTCTTTTGAGACACATCCCTGGTTCAGTTGCTGAGCACTAAATATCTTGTGCCTTGAAAAAGATAAACCTTTTATGGAAAAAACAAGTGTTAAAGATCAATATGCACCTTGTTGCATTTCTTGACCTTTGAGAGCTTGACTTGCAACCTTAGTAATGCTCTTTTAATATAGTTTGAGAGTGTGTATCTAACATGGATATTAACTGACTATACAGTAAGTGGTGTCAAATGCACAGAAGACATGGAGAAAATAGGGAAAATATTTTTCAGCTATAGTTATTTTGGGAGTTGTTTGTAAGAAAGATGTTTGTAAGAAAGACGTTTTAGACGAAGTGATTTTTAAATTGTTGATGTTCCTTTAAGAAAGGGATTGTTTACTGTAGGTGGTTTTCAAAGCAGGTTTCAAGAGATGCTTTTCCCTTTGTTTCTGTAAAGGAAGATAAAATAGAGCCAGCATGCTGTGTGTATTATCAGGTTAACATATTGGATTTTACTCACACTTTACCGTAAATGTTTTTGGTAGTTCTTTTAAGTCACTGTTTACACTGGATATTTTCTTAGTTCAGACATGTGAAATAACAGCTGGAACTTGCCAAAATGTATCAGTCAAATGCTGTGCATGTAGTAGCTTTAAAACTAACACAGGTGTCCCAGAGCCCTTATGCAGAATAAACAGAAGCACATGATCAAGAGTGTGTATAACTCCTCTCCTCTTAAAATAACTCATCTCTTTTTTGAAATACTAGTTTTAACACTGGGTCAGCTCTACTCTTTGAAAGAGCAGACACTACACATATAACAGACTACCAGTTCCTGCACACACATTCACCACCTGTGTTTTTTCTTAAATGCAGATTTATTGTTATAACTCTGTTCTATTGATCTCTACCATTATGATACTTTTTTTACCCCCAAACCAGGGGTGTGCAATATTATATATTCCATGGACTCCATTCAGCCTTAGGTCATAGCAGCAGAAGACTAATGCCTCCATCATTAGAAAGACCACCCAGAGGCAGGGATGTAGTGCTTGCCAGGGAGGGACCTTAGCTATATTTGTCTCTACCAGTGCTTCTCCTATAGAGCCCCAAGCACAACTTGAGGCCTCCCCAAGCAAAAGACATTATCTGTCCTGTTTCAGAGTGAATCTACCTTCCCTATGGTCCCTTCTGCCAGCAGGACTGGATTAAGCCCAACAGGTCTAAGCTAACATTTCCCTCTCCAAAAAGAGAAATACGATGATCTGTTTGTTTTTATTTAAGAGAATTTACATGTGCTCTCTTTTTTCTTTACCTGAAAATTAAATAAAGCAGACACTGTTGGATAATCCCAGTAATGGCTCTTAGAAGAACGTTTCAGTGTGTTTCCACAGAAGTATCCACCTGGAAATTTAGTAAACATTAAAACAATCCTTTTGATACTGTACAAAATGGAGTAGAACCCATTCTCATAGCTCGGTTGGCTCTGCTAGACTCCATATTTTGCCCACAGCAACACCTGTGCAATTTCATTGCCCTTAATAAGTTTTCCACATGTGTAACTGACTGTAACTTAGTAAATAATCCTATAGTTGCACAGAAAGGAAGAGACTTGGTTTCTTATCAGAGCTATGCTAGTTTGCAAGGACAATAGGTGACTAAAGTAAGTAGTCATGGCTCTGAAAATGACTGGATGGCCGAGATGACCAGAGAGAAGTTAATCTGAAGTCAGGCAGAAGACAGGGCAGAGATGCATCTTTCTCACTGAATCAGATGCATAGATTTCATGATCCTAAGGTGGCTTAGACTAGGTACAGACATTCAGAGAGCCTGAGGCAGATTCAGACTAACTTATGTGGGTTTCTCTAAGTGGACTAGCTTAGTTTGGGAGTGAACAAAACACAAGTTTACCCTTTGGGGATGTGGTGGGGGGTGGGGAGAGGGAGACACACAACTGGCTGCACTGGCCAAGTCCAGCAACTTGGTAGCACTAACACATGCCTCCCAGCAGGCTGCTGGAGAAATGCCCATCACAGCCAATAGCTGGCCACCCCTGATTGGCCAGCATGGCTCCTCACATCAGTCCCGCCTCTTGCCAGTCGCAGCTGGTTGGCAGGGGGGAGGGAGCACCCCCCCCAGCTGCATACAAGGCATCAGCAGCCAGAGTCGGGGAGGTGGATGTGAGGGGAGTGAGGCCCCTGCCACCACCAACACAGACTCTAGCATTCCCCTTTCCCCCCTGCCTGGCTGCAGCTGCCTCTGTGTTTCTGCATGAACTTTGTGCCCAGAAGGAGGGAAGCAGTCCCCCCTTCCCCTTGCTCCTCTATCATACAGATGCCAGGACACAGATGCCAGGATTTCCCCACCCCCATGACTGCTTCTGACAGCTGGCCAGAGGCAGGGCTGGGGACAGCACAGATCCAGTTCCAGTGCACTACCCTGTGAGGTGGGGCTAGCAGGGGCCCACAAAGTAGCCTAGGATGCTGGTGGACTGCAACCTAACTTGAGTTGGGAGGGGATCTGGTACAGAAGTTTGATAGACCAACCTAACCTAAACTGATTGTCTGATACTACATTCATCCAGGTCTATCTTAGACTAGGTTCCACCATTTTTAAACCAGTCTATGTGCCCCAAGCTTCTGTTCTGCTTCAGATTTCGACCAGCTTCTGACCACTTGTGTTGGTTTATGTGTAATGTCTGTACCTGGCATTAGTCAAAGATGATGTCATGTTTCAGAGCAGAAACTGTGCTTTAATATGAAAATGTCAAATCTGTATAGCCTACTAGTTATCAGGAGAGAGCGTGTAACTGAAAGCCTTCCATTTGCCTGATTCAGAACTTTTTGCTTGTTTGTTCTTGAGATGGGACTGAGGCTCACGATCCTAACTAGAGTTAATTTTGAAATACAGTTTTCATGTTGTTGTTGTTCCTGTTGATATTTTTAAAGGAAAGACATCTCAGAAAAATCTTGAACATAACCATCCTTGTAAAAAGTGCTAGGAATTTTTTTTTTCATTTCCATCAAGATATGAAACTATGAAAAGATATCTTAGAAAACGATGACTTACTTAATAAAGTTGTACAAGTCACAGAACTTGCTTCCATTGCAGTATTAATTTAAGAACCTAGGCCTGAGTGTATTAGAGCATTGAGTCTGGACACTGCATTTCAGAAAACCTTTTATCCAGACCCTTAAAACCTCCCCCAAACCTAGTCAGTCCCTCCCATCATGAATGCTGCAGACACAAAGCCTGGTTTGATGACAAAATCAGAAAATGCCTATAGTAGGCCCAACATCAAAAGCAGGGGAGACCAGTGCCTCATGAGGTTATTTCAGTTTGTTTCCTAGCTGGTTTGCTGTCCTTACACAAAAACCATTAGCTTGACTATAGTTTTAGTGGGGTTGGCTGGTCTGTCAGGGGGGTGTAGGCTAGAGGTATAGTTAGCACAGTTTGTCAGGTGCTAAACTAATCTCTTTGTGCAGCTCAAGACATATTTTGTACTGTGATCACAGAGTTAATTTCAGCATGGATAATGAGTTAACTCTGTAATGAAGGTGTATCTGCAGATAGAATTACACCTTGCTCCTCTGCAATGCCGACTTAGGCTTCCCAACTGTTGTATAGTGATCTAATTAGACCCATTTAATTTTCCCATTTAATCCCTGAGGCTTTTTTTAAGGTACCATTTGGGGGAGGGGATTGGGGAGGAGGAGGGGAAGCTGTTTTTTTTTTTTTCTTTCCATTTTCTGTTGTTGTTTTTTTAATGCTCCCACTAGCCCAGACCAGAAAGAAGGCGTTGGATTCTATTCTGGTTCAAGCCTCAAGGGAATGTTCAACTAAACTGTAGTTGAAAGAGTTGGAAGAAAAAGTGCATGGCCAGAAACAGTTAAGTGTCTTCTCTTGCATCCTACTCCTTCAGTCATAATACCACATGACCCTGTAGCATTTGATGGTCTTCATTCAGTTTCTTCAAGACAAGGAAATGACTTAAACACAGGCTGTGAGTTTTGTTTTGACTTCTGGCTGTACTCTCGCTGTCTGCACTTCTTGTAAAATTCAGGATATAAGGTACAAGTTCCTCTTCTTAAACTGAGAAATATGGTCAATTAATTCTAAAATATAATTTATAGGGTTGCTGCTACAACTTCCAAATCTGTACTAGATTCTCTTTTCAGTAAGGGTAATTGAAATCAGGGAGCTGAGCTGACTTTTGGTGTGCTGAACACTGTAGAACAAAGCTGTTTGATCATAGTAAAGATGACCCTTTGTGTGGCCTCTGCACACTTACACCAGCCTCAGTGCCATGAACATCATGTGCCTCCCGAGGCTGGGGGCGCGGGAACACGGTGACCATGGTGGCGGTGTCAGCGGCAAGTGCATGGTGGTGGCAAGCGGGGAGTTTCTGCAGGCGGTTGTGGCAGTGTTGGCAGCGAGGGGGATTGGCAAGCACCAACCGGCGATCAGCAACCACCCACAGCTGCCACTGGCAGCGGTGGCAACAGCCAGCAGTGATCAGTGACTGCCCACAGAGACTGCCGGCGGTGTCAGCCATGAGAGAGGCGGGTGGCGAGTGGTGACTGCCCACAGACAGCACCAGCAGCAGCAGCCAATCTCAGGGAATGCACGTGCACCCGCATGCACCCTCTACACATTGCCAATGCTCAGTGCTAAGATAAACTATGCTGTATTGGGCCCTACAGTGAGGAGTTGCTGGTGTGCAAGCTATTCATGCCAAAGCCCCACTACTGTTCTATAATGCTTCTTTTACAGCTATGTTTATACTGAGAGAAATAGCTAGCCATGTTAGTCTGAAGTCAGGCAGAAGATAGGGTGGATTTGCACCTTACAGACCAGAGACAGGCAAAAACCAGTCTCAGCCATGCGGGCAATGTACATGGCAGAGCAGTGCAGGGGCTGCTCTGGAGCCATTGAGAACTTGGGATGGGGGCAGCTTGCTCCGGAGAGAGGGCAGAGCTGTGATCTGTAGCCTGCACACTCTAGGCAGGGGCACGCAAGCAGGGGATTGCGGCTCTGCCCTGGATCCTTGCGGCAGTGACAGCCTGGTCTGCAGCTGGGGCACAGCTGCAATCCCCTTCTTGCATGCCCCTTCCCAGAGCGTACAGGCTACAGACTGAAGCTCTGCCCTGGTTCTGGAGCAAGCTGCCCCCATCTCAAGTTCCCAGCAGCTCTGGAGCAGCCCCCTGCACTGCTCTGCCATGTGGGCTGCCAGCGCTGCTGAGGCTGGTCTCCATGGCAACCTCAGCCTGAGCTTTCCTGTGCAGGTATGGCTGGGGTCTCTATGGAGACTGGCCCAAGCCATGAGGGCAGGGGAAGCTGGGAAGTGGATTTCATAGATTTCATAGATATGAGGGGCTGGGCGGGACCTGTTGAGATCATCAAGTCCAGCCCCTCTGCCAGAGGCAGAAAGGCTTCAGGGATCAAATGATCCTAGCAAGATAAGCATCCAAATGCCTTTTGAATGAGTCCAGAGTAGGTGTTTGCACCACCAGTGGGGGGAGTCTGTTTCAGACCTTGGGACACTTGGACTGTAAAGAAGTTTTTCCTTATATTGAGTCTGAATTGGCTTCCTAGAAGTTTGTGGCCTTTAGACCTGGTTATCCCTTGGGGAGCTCTGGTGAAAACTGTTCTCCCAGATCTGGCTGGAGTCCAGCAGCCGGCCGGATTGGCCATTTTGCCCACCCCTGTTATAGACTAAGTGATGCATAACATAAGCTTATGTAAGTAGCAGGCCTGCTTCTCCAGGTGTAAGCTTTTGTAAGGAACAGGTTTATGCTAGGTTCATACTTCCACTCCCAGTTTTTAAGGTAATTTAAAGAATATGGAGAAGGAACCGGGATTTGACCTACTCTTTGTGCATGCCTAGAGGATAACCATTCCTTTGCTACAAAAAAAGCTGTAACAGAAAAAGGGAGAATCACTTCAACATGCAAGAATATTTATTTTAATGACTTGCATCCCTTTTCACTTAAATTGGTCTAATGATGGTTTGTTTAATAAAGACAGCCCATGCATCATTCTGGTATGTGTCATGGATGGATGATATTCAAAGGACTATGTTGCTGGTGAGGTAAAATAGATGAAGGGTATAATCTTGTAAATGGAGGATGACATATGGAAACCTGTATATGGAGTTTATTTTCTCCATGCACCCTTTTTGAGTTGCATATATATATTTGGCCATAAAAAATATTATAAAAATGAAAAATAGTGTTCATGTATAGTGTCTTTCAATGCTGAATTGGTTTGCATGCTTAATTTAAGTACTTAAATAGTGTGCCAGATGACATAATCACCATGCCATGTAGGAACCCTGTGATGTCACTGTAGTAACAATCAATCAATAAATAAAATAATAAATAAATAAAGTAGCCCAGGAGTATATTCCATACTTGGCTTTATGATGATATGTATGGGTCAGAGCCTCAGCTGATGCTACCTTGGATAACTCCAATTTCAGGATAAGTATGATAAAGTATACCAGATGATCTGGCTAAGTATTCTTTCCAAGACAATATATTTTGTAAAAAAGACACCACATCTTTAAATGTATAGAGGGCATTGCAATGAGGTTATACAGGCAATTCTAAAGCACTGTTGCAGTTTGTCTTAAAAGGCATCTGTACATGTGCTCCAGAGTGGGGGCTTAGTGGGTGCTTTAATTAGAGCAGCTCCCAAGAGCTTGGGAGCTGCTCTAATTAAAGCACCCACAGTGTCATGTGTATTCAGCATCCCACACTTCAAAATGGCGGAGGGGCGTTTTAACTAAAGCTCTGTGAGATTTAGTTAAAGCGCCCTGCCACCATGTTGAAGCATGGGAACACTGAATACACATAAACCTGAGGGAGCTTGCTAATTAGCATGCTCCATCAGACTCAATTAATCAAGTCTGCTCTGACCCGTACTAATTAGCACATCAGAGCAGGCATCCAGCACATGTATGTTGCCCAAAGTGTTCATTTTCTGCTAGCTTGAGAAGGGACAAGGAAGAAGGAATAAATTCTTCAAAAGTTCTTCTAAGAGCCGTTATTGGGATTGTCCAACAGAGTCTGCTTTATTTAACTTTTAGGTAAAGAAAAAAGAGAGCACATGTAAATTCTTTTAAATAAAAAAAAAAAAGATAATTGTATTTCTCTTTTTAGAAAGGGAAATGTTAGCTTAGATCTATTGTGCTTAATCCAGCCCTGTTTGGGGAGGCTCCAGTTTGTGCTTAGGGCTCTACAGGAGAAGCATTAGCAGAGACAAATATAGCTAAGGTCCCTCCCTGGCAAGCACTGCATCCCTGCCTCTGGATGGCCTTTCAGATGATGGAGGCATTAGGCTTCTGCTTCTGTGTTTTAATTCGCAATTTGTCCCCTGCCTCCTCCCATGCACTTTTGTTTTGCTTGATGGGGGGAAGAATAAGTTAATTCACACTCTACATGGGTGGGAACTTCCATAACTTTATCACAAGCCTTGCTGTGTGCCTTATTAAAGCCCTGCCTCCTGGAGTCATGTGATTACATGAAAATCTCTGTTTTCATTTATAAGAGGATACCTCTCTTGCCTTTATGACTGAGGAGAAACATCAGATAACATGAATCCTAAAGTCTCAAACACCACAATGCAAAATAAAAAGAAGACTAATATTTAAACCAGTCATGATTTCAAAGTGGGTGGGGAGCTTGATCCATGAGTTCAAAATGTTTTAGACCGGTGATCATCATCAGGTATCCAGATTTTCTGTTTGCTACAGGAACATGCGGGAAAACACGGATTTTCTCCTTTTAACAGAGAAAGATATGAAATTTTTCTTTCAAATCAGAAAATCATGGATATTTCCCTTTAAAGAAGAAAAATATGGGAAACTCTGGGTTTCCCCTTGCAAGCTGATGGAGTTCCAGCCAGAAAAGGGCTGCTTGGGGCTGCATGGAGCAATTGAGCAGGGGGTACAATATGCATATGTGCACACACATGCGTGTGGCAGCCAGGCAGTGGTGAAGAACAGCTCCTGAAGCTCCCTCCAGGTAAGTTTATGGGGATAGGGGTGTGGGTGGGGTTGGAGAGAGGAGGGGGTACAGGTAGGGGTGGGGGGCATGTGCACCCTGAAATTTCTGGGCCCATAGCAGGATGCAGGACACAGGGCTACAGCGGCTTCCCCACACACCCACTCGCTTTCTGAAACGCTGAGGGGCTGGGGAGGGGAGGCAGCAGGTTGGGAGTGGGAGTGGTCTGGAGTGAGGAGCACTGGCAGGGCCAGAGAGCTGTGGGTTGGGATGAGGGGCACCAGCAGAGTTGCGGGGCTGTGGCTTGGGAGTGAGGGGCAATAGCATGGGCAGGGGCAGCGTACTGGCATATCGGGATTGCTCAGTGCCACAAAGCAGCAGGGGGCGATAGCCACAGCTGGACCTGCATCCTGGTGAGCAAAGAGGGGAGGGAGTGCTCTGATTTTCTGTAATAAAAAACCAAAAATCAATGACAAAATGTTTAGGCATTTAGAAGTTACTTTATTGTAATGGTTGTGGAGCTGGTAGGCTTCAAAACTGCTTTAAAATGATAAATATATCAATAAAACATTGTGTTCACCTGATACGTGTGTGTGTGTGTGTGTGTGTGTGTGTGAGTATATATTTTTATATATATACACACAGTAGTGATAATCAGGGATTTATATATATAAAACCCACAAATTCTCTGATTAAAAACCCCAAATCTGTGGGGGGGCGGTTTCTGTGATTACAATGAAACACCATTGGTGGTTCATTGTAATCACATAAAAACACAGATTTGGGGTTTTTTAAACAAGAGAATTTGATTTTTAAACAGAGAAAACCAGGCTCCCTTCTCATCATACTCTGTGTATCAGATAGCTACTCTGGCCTGCGTGGGCTAAGCATGGAGTCAGGGCTTATCTTGCCCTGTGCTCTTCTTTATCACCAGGGATCTGGGTTTTCCGCTCAGCATGGAAAAAAAGTGGTAAAACCCAGATTTTCTCATTTTAAGGAAAAACACCCAGATTTTCTTTTTTAAAGGAGAAAAATGTAGGAAACAGTGCAGGTTGGCAGAGTTCCAGCCTTCAGGGGGCTGGGGGGAGTGGGAAAAGAGTGATTAGCTGGTGGTGCTATGTGCATGTGCATGGCTGCCAGGCAACCTGGAGAGCAGCTCCAGCAGGTAAGGCTGGCAGTGGAAGGGGGGAGATTGAGGTCCCTGTAGTGAAGGAGTTGGGCAGATCCAGGGCTGAGGTTGGGGCTGCTGCCCACCTGGGCAAAGTGTGGGGCTTGGGGCCTTGGGCTGGACTGCATGGCTGCAGGGGCCAAGCGGGGCCAGTGGGATGGGGCTGCAGGCAGCTTGTCCAGGGGGGCAATGCAGGGAGGCAGCTCCCTGCCACTGCACCCACTCCCAGGGGAGGCATAGGGGCCACATGCCCCCCAGATTTGTGTATGGGGCAGGGGAAGACTGCCCACTGCAGGCTCAGGACTCTCTGTACTGCTGCCCTCCCCCAGGGCCTCCATGGTCAGCAGACAGGACCTGGCATGGCAGGGCAGAGTGGGGGCAGGGAAACTCAGTGCCACCTTCACGCATGCCACACCACCATGCATCAGACACAGCTGGACCTGCATCCTGGTGAGCAAAGCGGGTAGGGGGAGCTCAGATTTTTCCATATTTCTTGACAAAGAGAGCTTGAGAAGCCCCTGTCCTCTAGCCCACAGCTTGAGCATTATTTTAATTAGAAGCAAGCAGAGGAAAAGTAAGTTACCTGATTAAGTTCAGTGATGATTTAGCTGAGAACAAAACACCAATGTGGTTCAGTATGAGCAAATATGATAAGAACACTTTCCACTGAATGTGATCAAATGTAAATAAAATGCACTAGCTATTTGTTGATAGCAAGTATAATGCATAGTTTTAAAGAGTGCCCTGTAAAAGTGATTAGAGATATACTCTCAAGAAAAAAGAGAAGTTTCTAAATGTGGTTCCTTAAGAGAAGGAAAAGTGAGACAGGGAGATTCCAAACAAATAAGACAGAACAAGGGACCCCAACATGTTAAAACAGGTGAAGAATGAGTCCAGTTCTGAAGAAATCTAGAGAGCTGGTGAGAAAACTATACAAATATTAATATATATATTTTTAAGAAGGTGGTCTTTTTGCTACTTTAAATAGTTTGTGTTTTTTTAGTTCTAAAGATGCATGCAACCAAGATTAATTCTCCCTAGCAGATTGCATATACATAAATCCTGTATATCTGCTAAGTCCCATTTTGGAGAACAGAAGTGGGGCTTAAATGGTGCAAAGGCATCTCATTAACCTCCTACAAAAGGTTGAACACATGGAACCTTAATGCTACACTGTATTTAACTGACAAGCGTGTGTGTGTGGCATGCTTCTCTTATATCATCTTCCTTTTCTTGTAAATTAAGAATATATTTTGTGTATCCTTGTACTTTCTTTTTGCCCGGTTTGTATTTTTTGTAGAGGTGCATCAGTCCCATACCAGATCAGCACTGATATAAGGAAAAGTGACGGTATCGACAGTTGACTTTTTTTTGGGTCTTGTGGCCAACAGTGTTGCTGATAAATGCCCTGTGCACGTGCAGCCACAGTGCAGCACACAGACAGCCAGAAGTGCAGCCTGGCAGCGTGGAAAGCAGCTGGTTCCAGTTGGTAAGTCTGTTGTGAGGGAAGAGTGGAGGGCAGATCAAGGCCCCAGCAGTGAGGGAGAAAGTAGGGCTGGGGAAGAGGCAGGCACTGCACAGTCAGGGTGGGTCATGGGATGGAGCCACGAATGGCTTGTTTGGGAGTGCGGGGGCAGTGGGGGTGGGGAGAGGGCAGCTCCCACCACTGCAAGCCCCCCAGGAAGGCATGGGAGGGTATGTGCCCCCAGATCTGTGCAGGGCAAGGGTGGGCTGCCACTGCAAGCTGGAGCTGCAGCAGTGCTAGGCTCTTCTGTGTGGGGGCTTGGGTGGGCTGCGCTCAGGGTGGGAGGTGGCAGCACTGGGAGGGGAACTTGGGGGGGGGCTGCGGTGAATTTTGAAAGTGGTGCAGAAGTGGGTGTGCTCCTGTCTGCAGCCTTCCTTACTGTGAGCTGATGCAGAGGCCAGCTGGCAGACACAGTTATTTTATGTTTATGCATCACTGTGTTAAGATCAAACATTTCCATTTGTCCATGTTTCAGATGTGCACTGCAGGCATATTTCTTATTCAAATACTATCTTTTTCGCTTTGAAAAAGTTGTTATTAATTATGATAATATGTCTTTGTCAAGCATATGAATGTCAGGAAGAAAGCAATTTCTTCCCTTGCTCCACAAAAAATATGTGACAGAGAACAAGTAGGATAAAACTTATGATATATTGTAGCAAAATTACAGTGGTGAAATCACAGTAAACATTCAAGGTATTTCTGTGTGCTGCAAATAAAGTTATGTAAGTGCCTCTATATATTAAAGCTCAATGTCCAATTCCAAAAATTTAATTATACAAAGATATGCAGTTTGTGATATACTGCTATGGCCAGTGCCACCCCACTTTTGCAACTTGCTTTGAATGTTGCTCCCATTATAAGCTTATAACTGTCCAGTGATAGAAGTGAGAAAGATGACATGAACTATTCCTCTCTTCTGGGTTGAGAAAATCCATAATGTATCATGGACTCTACCAGAAACAGGTAATAACTGGTAAGGATTGATTTTTCTAATTATTGGATCTGGCTTTTTGCAGCTTACTTTGGCTTGGTTCTTTTTTTACAACAAGGAGGAACTGACATAACACAACAATGATGTTTACTGCCCAGTGTTTGCAATAACACACATCCTTTTTGTCGGCAGAGTACTACTATTCATAATTGTTAGTTACCTGTCTTATCATTCTTTAGGCTTTGCCATACATTGAGATCTTAATTTTGGCCCAGGCCTGCATAATAAAGATTCTTATAGAAAACATATAAAAATACCCACATCTAGATCTTCAATGCATGAATGCTAGTGCCAGGGAGCCCATGGGAGTGACTCTTTCCACCAAAGGACCTGAACTGCTTAACAAGTTACCATGGCATGGAACAGCAATATACAACCTCTGGGTGGGCCCCTCAATGCATATGAGTTCCCTGTAGACATCACATTTTAAATGACAGAAGCAAGAATAAATGTGGCTTGCAGAATAATGAGCTTGCAGACTCAAATACACTTTTAAGAGGTATCAGTCCTGATTTCCTATATATCCTATGACTGTTCCAAACTAGTTCATGATGAGTAAAGCACTAGAAATTCAAGCATACATAATTTTGTCTTCATTTATACCAATTTTATCTTTGACACCCTAAAACTTCATTATTTTTTATCCAATTTGCACTCAGAAAACAAGAATTTCAAGAGGCATCAACTTGTAAATTCAAAACCCCCAAAGCAACTGCATACAGTTTTCTTTTCACTTTCTCTTTACTTTTAATATTACTCCCTGAAATAACAATGTGGGTGACTTTTCTAAAGCCATGCAAGTAGTAGAAAAATATTCAATGTAATAACATGGAAATTTGTGCTTCTACATTCATTATAACGGTTTTTGCAACATATTGTAGTCAACATGATGTCATTTTCCCAAAGATTTTGCACCTATGTAGATATTGGTGGATACTACAGAAAACAGTTTCCCATGTTTTCAGTCTATACTTCCATTATTTTAACTTTCTTTTATCAACCTCAAAGCATATTACATATATTCACAAGAGCTTACTGGCTCCCTCTGGTGGCCATTTGGATATATGCATACAGAAATACAACTTTCTATGTGCACATGTATGTATTGCCCACCAAAAGATCCCATGGCTGTGTGATTGACCAGTTTCTGAAAAAGTTGTGTAGAAGATTATGGGACCCTCTATACATGCAGGTGAAGGTGCAATAGGATCTAATGCATGATCCAAGCAATCGCGCTTTGTCCCATTCCAGACAGGAGGCGCAACTGTTGGATTGCACATTAGATCCCATTGCGCCTTACCGCTGGTGCAGGAGATCACAGTGTTGTGACCCCCATAGCCAATGGGGGCAGAGTTCTCCCCACTGCAAGTCTCACAGCTGATGAGGTTCACGGCGGGGGCAGCACCAGGAACACCACAACCACTGCAAGCCTTGTCAGCTGCAGGACTGGCAGTAGTTGGTACACCCTTGTGGCTGGGAGCTTCTGAGTTGATGGGGCTCCCAGCCGCAGGGGAGCACTTTGTCCACACATTCGATTAATGGTGTGTTTAGAACAAGCTACAACGTTATTACATATTTTTGTAGGATAACTTTATAGCCTATTGCTTGTTTTTATCAAGCCATTAATTGTTTGAACGTGTAGGTGGGTCACAATTTAAGGCATGATGAACTGGTAAATCATGCCTTAAATGTAATGTGTTGAGGGAGCCTATATGTAGTGTTACTGAATGGCTTTCCGGTGACACTGACTGCACAGTAACTTGTTACTACTGTGCAGTAGCATTGCACCATGCTTTGTGCCACACACTGCTGTGCACCATGCTTTGTGCCACACAGTAGTAACGAGCTACAGTGCAGTCAGCGTCTTGTGTAGTTGTGACCAGGGAGAACTTTTCTAATGATGAGGAGAATTATATGCTGGAATAAGTGTTTTAGATGGCAACAATCCTGCCTTGAAGGGATTGATCCCTTCCAGCTTTGTTTTTCTATGGAGGGGTTTGAAGCATTCCCACTCTGAAATACTTCATTTCTAACCTATCCAGTAAGTGAGGAATACATATTGATGCATTATGCATCAGTGAAGCAGCTAAATTTAATGAAGTTTTGGTTTTCACCAAAAATATCTACCACTGATATCTGTAATTAACTGCTGTGCACTATCACACCGTGAGGCACAATGTTGATTCTCCTTTTTAGCTGGTTTACATCAGTTTAATTCTATTGAGTTTAATGGAAGGTAGGAGATGACAAATGTAAATCTACAATTATCCATTTCTAAGTGGATCCTATACTTTGGAGCTATGCATGGAACTACCATTGACCTAAACAGGATGTGATTACAATGTCTGTCTCTAAATTGAAAGTGTCCTGAGCCAAAATTTTATTTAGAAAGTATACTTCAGATATATTTAACGCATTGTAATAGGCATGAATACCTAAGATGAAACATTTGTGCTTTATATTTCCTAGCAGTGGAGACAGATCTTGAATGAATGATTCTCAGCATGTTTAGGAAAAGCTGTCCAGTTGGTGTAGTTGCAAGGCCAAGTGTTTCCTATTGGAAACCTATAGGGACTAGCAGTTCATGAGATGGTTTAACAAATATGCTAGCTCTCCTGGAACTGTTTTTTTTTTTCCCTTGTTTGTTTTCCCAGTGAAAATACTGACCCATGGAGTATTCTGTTAGAAGTCTGCCCCATGAATTAGTAGGATGTTCTATTTTTTTAAAATGGCTTCTCTTTTTAACGTCAAACCACTTTAAATTATATTATAATATCCTTTTAAAAATATCACTGAAGATTGCTTTCTTTGCTTTCTATTTATTTATTTTTGCCCAGTAACTATTATGAAAACAAAATCTATTGTAAGTAGAGAATCAGATTTTCTTTCCTTGCCAGGTAGGTGACCATTACAGTGGGCATGTCTACATAAGATGCTTTACTGCGCATTAGACTATCTAATGCACAGTAAAGCATCAGCATCTACACGTGTGGGACTTACTGCACAGTAAATTAGGCTAATGAACTGTTTGCTTGTACTAACAAATACAGGTACTAGATTAATGGTGCATTAGGTACTGCACAGTTGCACACATGTAGATGGTGACTGAAAGCAATTTGCTTCCGGTCAGCTGAGGCAGCAGGGAGCAAGATGGGGTGGGTGGGAGTGTTGTGCTCAGGTGCGGAGCTCAGGTGCGGCGCTGACTTGGGGTGATGTCCTGTGGTCAAGTGGCAGCAGTGCCCTGAGCTCTCCCTTCGTTTTGCTTGCTGAGGGAACAGGGGAACTCCTTGTCCCCGGTCCTGGTGCTGCTCAGTTCCCAATGTCCCCCAGGAACCAGGAGCTGAGCAGCACTGGGACAGGGGAGCTTTCTGTCCCTGCAGGGTATTCCTGGAGTCCCTTATATAATCTTTCTGTGGTTTCTCTCCCTGGCAGAGTTGAAACATATTATTTCCATTGCATTTTGAGCATCCAGAAGCTATATGGAGTGGAGATGGAGCTAGACTTTAGTTAAGAGTCTTATGTCTGCAGATATTAGAGGAGTATGTTCAGCACGACTGAATTACTATTATTCCTCATATGGCAAACTTGAACTTTTTTCTCATTTGGTTTAACTCTCAGGAAATAAATCAATTGTATTTAAGCAACATCTTTTATATTTTCATTGCAGTTGGTAGATGTTAGGGAAAACTTGGTCTCTGGCTATCAGGAAAATACCACTTAGTATATATTAAATCAAATTCTGAATTAGAAGCGACATGAAATGTAATCTTTAATTAAATAAAGTATGAGTCAAATTTTTACTCTATTGAAGCCAATGGCAAAACTCCTCTTACCCTCAATGAGGCCGAGGAGTTTACTAACAACTTTAACAAGAAAGTTCAGGCACTTGCATCTAAGTTTATACAAACAAATGTCTTCCTAAAATTTATGTGCATTTTCCTCTAACATAATCCACTACTTCTATTTCTATTTTCGCAGATGGAAACTGCAGGACAAAGTTTTTATTAATGCCTCTCTTTCTTTCTTTTGTGCTTGCTTTCTTGCTTTCTTGGATATCTATAGGTAGTAATATGGATCTGGGTAAGTATATAGATTTTTGTAGGTAATGCATGCACATGTAAACACATAGATACAGAAGTACTTTGTGCATTATATTTCTATATTAACATATTGAGGTACTTCATTATTATGAAGTATAAATGTTGTAGCATTTATATATACATGGGTAGGCAGGTATTTGGAGCAATAGTATTATGTGGTTATGTCCAGAAGTTGCTGGTATGTAAACTTTCCATATATAAGATCAGGTTGTGGGCAGCTGTCAGCAAACTCTTATATGAGGAAATATTACTTGGCTAGTAAGGCAGGAAACACAGGTTATATTTTTCAAGCAGCAAGATCTGACTCTTCCTCAGAAAGTGAATCAGTATTAGTGCCTTTTAAAACACATTTGCTCAGACTGTCAATGAAAGACAGCCCTGCAAGATGCTGAGTCTTCTGCTATCCAGTCTGCAAAGCACTTGAAGATGGTACTTGACATTAAACACAGGAGTAGCCCCCCTCAAAGCATGTATTTATTCAGGGCTTTTCTGCATAAGGGGCTCAGTGCTGAGCACCTTGAAGGATTAAGTCCTAGAGAAGCGATTTACTTGAGGCTGCCAAATTCATCTCTTATAGAGACAGGGTATGAATTAAATCTGTGTTGTTTAAAAAACATTGTTTTAAAAATATTTGATCAGAATACTGCATACTCTGCCATGCAGTGGACCAGGTTTTAAAAGCAGAAAAATCAGGTTTTCTGCCTGTTCTTTCATAATGTTCATTATGCAAGAAGAAATGCTTTTGTAAGTAAACATAAAATGCATGCAATTTTGCTGTTTTAGTATTTTTATTTTTTTTAGCACAGGATTTATGGTTCTTTTAAATACTGATTTTTATCCTTGAGCAGTTAGCTATAAAGCACATTAAGAACCTTGGGGTGAGGATCTCTCTACATGTTCTATCACCTAGTCAAAAGAAAATAAGCATCTTTATATTCAATCAAAAAATTACTTTTTTCATTAAAAAATGCTGTGTCAGTTCAGGAAAACAGTTTAATTCAAGAGAATGGTAAAGTGAATATCCAACATCAAGGGAACTCTTGCAGGTGCCTAAATTTAGCATAAGTTTAAAGTATGTCCAGTACCTATCAGCACCCACTCAGGAGACTAAATTTAAATGGTCATTTAAAAAGAATCCTGGTCAATTTTTAGATGGGCGTGGTTCTGTCTTCAGCTAGTACCCATGCCATTTAGCTGCCCTTGAGACAGTTGACTGATATTCCAGACACTGCTCAGAATGTACAGCATGCAGCTTGCAAGATGGACAAGTAAACTACCCCTTCATCACCTAATCGATTTGTTTGCTCTGTAGTGATTGGCAACCACCTTTGCTTTCATTATGTGATGTGAATTACCACAAAGCAAATTATATGTGATTAAATAATTATCATGTGTAACCAAAAATGTGCAATTAAATGTGAAAACAAATCCTGCAAAATTCCCACCACTTCCTTCCTTGTTCAGTTAATTGTGTTACTGTCTATGACTGAGCAATCATTATTATTATTAGGGTTTGGTGTTTTTTAACAAAATCCTATTTTTTAAACCCTTGTAACATAAAACATTCAAAGCATATTTAACAGTGGCTTCCCCTAAAGGAGGTGGAAGGGCCCTCACTCACCAGCTAAAATGATTTCATTTGTATTATTGCTCTTGTTCTCAGTACAAACTATCAATTTCATGTTATTGTCATTGATTTTTGGAAGTAGCTGAGATTCAGGGTAGGACGTGTGTGTGTGTGTTTCTTTTTGTTTTTAGGTTTAAATCAACTTTGGCTTAAATGCAGAGTGCCTACATTAATATTGCTGAACCCCTATTGTACTATCCTTTTTAATAACAATAACAACAGGTCCCATTTTTCTAGGCCTCAGGAAAGCAGAATTTCCAGTGGACATGCAGAATACAGCTCAATTATTTGAAAGGAGAAAGTGATAGGGTTAACATCATTAAAACAAGAATTATTAATACTATTGACATATTGAAACAGTTTCGGGGAAATTTGGGGCGTGTTACGTTAAATGACTTATTTGGTGCCAGGATTTCACTTACTGGTGGATTATGATTTTGGAACAATAAATGGGATATAATAAAATAAAAGTGAGCATTGTAGAGCAATATTGATGTAACTGTTTCTATTCATTTTATTCTTCAGGTTTTAGCCCTTTTTGCCAGGATTTCCATAATCAGCTTCCCATATAATCAGTGGGAGTCTTTCCACTGACTTCCACTGAGAGTTAGGTTTGCTTTTCATTTATTTGTTTATGTCTTCATTTCTTTAAGCGGTTTGCAGGACTGAATTCTTATAGATACCAAAGTACTTGAAAATAGATTATTTAATTTAAACAATACAAATTAACAAATAGGGAAATGCTGGTGTGTTTTATACTAAAATGAAAAATACTTAGATCTTTGCTTTTGTGAACAGAAGCTTATTTGAATACTACCTCTGCCATATATTCTGTGGATGATCCCTAAAGCTTTGCAGACTCATAATGGCCAGTACCTGCTGATGGTGTGTTTTTAGTCAAGTCAGACATGCTGAAATGTAATGTCATTCCTATTTTTCACAAATTAGCCAGGCTGTTGCTATTTCAGGTGGCTAAAAACTATGTGCATAGTTTGTACTTTGAGTGTTTAATAAGCTTAAAACATAAAATATAAAATGAAGATTGAACTTTCTAGTGTTATTTCATCACCAAAAAAGCAAAGTCTTGAAGCTCAGCAATTGCCTTTGTCAGAATGTAAATTCCAGCATGTAATACCCAGGCTGTATGTTTCAGGAAATCAGTATTAACCTATTAGCATGCAGTTTTCCTTGGAGAAGAGCCATCTTCACACTGAGCTTGTATTCCTGCTTCAAACCTTCCTGTCACTGTTCCGTATCCACGACCCAGCCTAAGGCAGCCTTTGACGGTTCTCTAGCTATTTCCTGCATTCTGCACTAGCACTAATTGAAAATTTGGGTGGCCTTGCTTATTTATTTTCATGGAATGTAGCGGGTTATATTTTCATGGCACTTTCTCAGCAGTGCAGCGTTTCAGCTTCAAAACCACTGCAATCTGAGGAAAAGTACCAAAAAATTAAAAAATAACAATAAAAAATCAGCCTAACTTTTTATTTTTTTTACAGTAGTGCTTTTGTAAAATAAAATGGAAAAAAAGAACTTGCCTTTATCTTTCAAGATCAGTAATTTAAATATGAATTCACAATTATCATTTACAAGCATCGTGAGCATGTGTTTCCGTTCCAAGAGAATTACAAGATATTACATTATCTGTTCTTTGCCCATCTTGTAAAGTACAATAGCTGTGTGCTGTGTGCATATATTCCAAGCAAATTCCCAATTATATCTATATATGGCACTGGCAATGGTCCTAGAAGTTATTGATTTCTGTGAGAACGTAATTCCACAAAGGCCAGGTTTAACACTGTTGCTACTTTAAGGTTTTGCATGCGTGTGTGCTAGATTTCAAGTATGCCCTTCAACCAAACTCCAGATATGTACAAATTCTTGTTTCCCTTTATTACTTAAGCACATTTTTCTGCTGTGTTTTGTCTGTCTTCTTGAATTTTGTGCAAAAGCAAAACTGTCAATGTGGCTAATATTTAATGTAGCTTCCCAACCGATGAAATACCGATATTTTTTAAACTGAAGAATTAAAGTTCCACAGCCTTTTGAGACTCATACTTTCACAGATATACTGTTAGTTTGTCTCTGAATTGATGTTTTTTGGAGTAAAAAATGAAGAGTGGAGTCCACTCTAGCCTTTATGGATATCTAAATGGTGTTGCTATTATTTGGAGTTATCGTGTACCCACTGAAGTCCAAATGCTTTATAGATCCTTATAACAATATATTTTAAAACTGAGGAAAAAGCTGTATGCATCTAAAAATAAAACCCTCCCCTCTCTCCAGATAGTAACTCTTGTTAAGAGAGTACCCATCTGGAAATTTTAGCCAATTTTAACTCAGGGATTTGATGATTTTGTTGTTTGTTTGTTTTGTTCTGTTTTAATTGGACACTGGGCATTACTTTTTCTATATACTTTGATAGGAATTTTAAAAAATGGAGACATACTTAAACCAAAATTTCAGCTTCTGGATTCTATCTATCTTCCCACTTCTTTTACCTCCTATAAGGCCCCAGGGTCCACAATAGGAAAGTTTGGAACTAAGCTTCCTAACTTGGACCAAACTATTTTTAAAGCTAGTTTGGTATACCTTAAACTGAAAAAATGTCTTCTGGAAAAGGATGAGATTATGTTGTATAATTATTGTGCTGAGCTGGACCTGGTATTAAGCCACTTGTGCATGTGTGTGCTGTTTAATATTAGAGTATCAAATCCGTAAATATTATGTATCTAACAATTAATGTTTACCTCCAATTACGCTGGAAGTTACAAACTAGCTAAAACCTAAAGCATTCAGTTTTTCATGTCTTTTTCATTGTGATTTTTCCTCCTCTATATTGTCATGTAAATAACCTTATATTTAAAAGCAAGGCAGAAGTAGATAACTTGTATCTTTAAACTGCAGTTAGTGACTCCTGAAACTTTAGTCCAATTTAGAAATGATTTTTTCTAATACTGAGTATACTGAATATTGTATGTCTGTCTGTTTTTGTGTTAGGAACATTTGCATTAGAACTCTTTTTTTCCTTATAAGTTAATCCACTCCTGCTGTTTTTTCCATCACTTGAAACTTTATCTGCTGTATATAACTGCCGTGGCAACCAGTTGTGATTTGTATCACCAGAGCAGGTAGAGCAATGAGAAGCAGGAGCCTGGTGTAACTCCCATTGAAAAGACTAGAAAGACTTCCATTCACTTCAGTGGGGCTTGGATAAGGCCACAGAAATGGTTGAAAACCAGTAGGAGAAATCATGGAAAGTACAAGAAGCAAAGAAAAGATGGGATAATTCTATCCATATATTGATTAGGATTCTTTTTAAATGACCATCCAACTTTAGTTCCCTGAGTGGGTGCTGATGAGCGTTGGGCACGTATGAAAATCAAGCCATTTCTGCCAAGCTCCTATAAATACTGACTCACTTGAGTAGGCCCATTGCTCCTATAAACCTGACTCACTTGAGTAGGCCCATTGACTTACAATAGGACTACTCACGTGAATAAAGTTAGGTGCGCAATAGTTGACTATTGGCAGGGCTGGGGAGTTGCTTAGGGCCCCTCTCCAGCAAGTTTTGAAGCATATGCTTAAGTTGAAGCATCTGAGTAACTCTGTTGAAATGAATGGTAGAGCTACACATGTGTTTAAAATTAAGTACAATGTATAAGTGGTTTCTTGGAAGACGGCCAGAATGGAGCAGGGCTGAACTTCAAATATAGATCTCACAGTCTAAATTTAGGCCTTGTGTTTTAAAATATTAGCCAATAGTCTTTACAAAAATTCTGTGGAAGTATCTGTGGAGTCATTTATGTGTCCAAATTCTTCCCCAGTGTACATCCATTGAAATAAATGGGATTACAAAATGGATGAGTTTGTCTCTGAACTTTGAGAGAGCCTGTTAACTAAGAAGCATTTAGAATGAATACTTTTTTTACCAAGAGAGGCAGGAGTGTTTGTGAGCGATATCTTTTATTGGACCGTCTGTGTGGTTGGGATAGATTTAGGCAAACTTTTCAAATACTTTAAAAATACTGTGCCACTAATAATCACTGTACCCTTTGTTAGGTCTCACCTGAGGAAGGGTATTGTGACACTCAAAAGCTTGTCTGTTTATCCCAATCATTCAGTTGGTCCAATAAAAGGCATCATGCACAAACACTCTTGCCTCTCATGCGTTTGCCTCCCACACATCCTGGATCATCATGGCTACACTGTTTTTTTACTAAGTCACTGTTACACTTAGGATTTAACTTTGAACATTGTAGCTATTCATTACACTTCAAAATCCTGCAGCCAGAACATAGGATCTGTCCTGCTGTCATTTTTGGAAATGGGAATGGGAAACAACTCCCACTGAAATCCACTTCAAACACTGTTTGTAGGTCTTGATGATTCTGTGAAATTTAAATTGTCTTGAAGTTCTTAAACAATATTTCTTTCATGGTAGAGAATATATAAGACAGTCTCATATGTTTTGTTAATGTTGGTTATTTCCCCCTTATGGCCTTTTTGATACTAAGAATACATTATGATAATAAACATTTAATTAATGTTGTTGGATCAGATGCTCAACTGCTCCTACTTGTTTTAATTGGCTTCAAAGAACATCTGACAATGAATATGTCTATTTCAAAATTCACATTTTAACATTAAACATATAAAGAATTTAATATATTTTTAAAGATCAGAACTGTAAAAAATGATGACTTTTCTGTAAATGTGGTTCAATTATAAAATTTATTTGATAAAATTTTAATAGAATATTCTGTAAGGAAAAACGATCATTTAACCCAACTGCATAATGAAATTAAATGTTTCTGTAAGTCTTTTTCTCTGTTCTTTCCTTCCTTTTTTCATTGAGGGGAAGAAGTGGAGGAGAAAGAAATAGAAATGAGAGAGAGAAATATGGGAGAAATAAAATTCCCGAACTTAGAAAACTCAAAACAAAACTTTAAAAAAATCATTTAACCAAATGAAAGTCAAAACAACAACAAAATTAGCAACTGTAGAAAATTTTCAAAAGAAACGTTTTGTGTGTATGTGTAAATTTTATGTGGAAAATACTACTTTTAATCATCCCTTATTTTTGTTGTAGTACAACTGAGATGCCAACAATCTAAGATCATGGTCTCATTGTATGAAATGCTACATGCATAATAAAACAGAATCTTTCCCCAAGTGTTTGCAGTATAAGGTCTGATCCTGCAAGCACTTAGCATGTGCTTGGCTTTATAGAATTTGAGTAGTTTCACTGGCTTAACTACTCAAAGTCAGTGGCCTCATCCCAGCTTGCTCCCATAAGGAGCAGGACCAGAACGGTTATGCTACATTTGGTCTTGTGGAAATAATGACAAAATGTCACCCTAAGGTCCTAGACCAAACAATTTAAAACAGTTTTTTCTATGGTTTCTCTTTGCAGAATATAACAAAACCTGCATATTTATAGCTTTGAGTATATCTGCCTTTATTCCTTAAAAATACTGACATGAATGAAGAAGGCAGTGTTTGAACTGATGCAAATTATGTTTCAGAGGCTGGTGACATTCTTGACTTAGCTGTTGCATACGCAAATATTTTTAGCTACAAAGAGTGAGTGAATAATTTGTTTTCGTGGTGCTGTTTAAAGAAACAATGCCTTGGGGTCAGTAGTGCATGGATTCCTTGGATAGGTCCTTAAAGGAAAGAATGAATGTACTCTAAGCCAAGGAAGAGAAAGCAGTGTGAGAATTCTGTGTACTATTAAAGAGCATTTAAAAATGCAAAAGGCTATACTTCTGTTTGATGTGGAGAAGCTAACTGTACTTGTTCAGGAAGAGAATTCAAAGTATCATGTGCATTAATTTCTATTTTGTTTCTCTTAAAACATGCCAGAAATCATTTGGGGGCAAACACTGATTAGTAATGTGTTTCCTTCTCCCTCTTCTTTATACATGGATATATTTTACTTTACAATTAGTGTTTCTGGCATAAACTCTTATTTAGTGATAAAAGCACTGCCAAGGTCAAATATTGGTCTGTATTTGTTTGAAAAATAAATAAAAGCCAGAAGTTCTGAAAATATCAATTCATGGATGTCAGCTTCATGTTGTACATCTAGTCAGTTTTCCATCTGAAACAAACTTAAAGCAGATAATCCAAGATGTGCAATACAATGTTCAGGGGAAAAGGCCTGAAAAAATGGGTATTGAAATTATTGAAATCTCTCTTTAACCTATGACAGCATCTAGTGCCCCCTCTACATATTACAGGTATTATGCAATTAACTGGTTAATTGTGCCATTAACTGAGATTAGCTACACATGCAAAGTACTTATCACACCATAAAAAAGCCCAACCAGTTATAAAGTTCGACTTCAAAAATGTGTAATAATAACTGTATAGCTGGTTGCTACCTAACTTTAATTTGCAGGTGCAGAAAAGTCCCCCTGCAGCTGGAAGCTCCATCAGTTAACCGGCTCTGAGCCACAGGGGTGTACCATGTGCAGCCAGGACTAGGAGCCCAGCAGCTGAGGGGACTCTCCTCCCAGCAGTACCCCATGGGCCTCACAGCTGTGGGAACATTTTACTTGCCAGTGCAGAGGGAGCCTGGGATGGCAATCTGGGGCTCCCCCTGTACCAACACTAAGGTGTGATAGGATCTGATGCTGGATCCCACAATCATGTCTCCTGCTATGCAAATGTGGAATGGCAGGAAGTGCTACTGTGTGGATCACATATTAGATGGTATCACGCCTTTATCTGAACATCTAGAGGGGCCCTAGAAGTCACACTTAAAATAATGGAGAACATGGGTTTTAGCCCCCCATAATCCTAACAAAATGTAGGGAACTGGAACCATTCAGAGTGCAGTTCAGAGGCCAGGGGTTGTCACAAAAGGCAACAAGGCATTAGGGCTTCCTGGTTTTACTGCTGTGGCTTTGACAAATTCTATAGCCTGTGATTGAAAAGGGATTTGGTATGTGTCCAGCTGTAAGTGTGTAAGCAACAATGTTGATTTTGATGGGACTATTTACAGGCTTAAATTTAAGCATCATTAGGCATTTTTACATGTGTTTTGGGATGCGGTGCCTGGTGCTCTAATTAGCAAGCCGTGCTAATTAAAAGTGCCCACGCATCACATATATCAGCATCCCTGCACTGAAAAAATGGTGACAGGGTGCTCTGAACTAAAGCTCATCAGATGTGTTTTATTTCAAAATGCCCTGACGCCATTTTTCCAGTGCAGAGACACACAAGGATGTTGATACACGTGACACAGAAGGCTGTCAGAGTGCATCAATTTCTGTGCTCCAGCAAACTTGATTAATTGAGGCTGCTCCGACGTGCTGGATTTCCAGTGTGTCAGAGCAGGCTCCCCACATGTGTATAGGAGCCCTTTCTCTGTGTCTTAAGAACTCAAAGTCTCTCTCCTCTCCCCTTCCCAATTGTAATATGTCTACCAATTTTGACTACAGGTGGAAATATATTGTTAACACTGTATACAGTACTGTAACAGTGTTACTGGGCTATTGTTTGAAGGACTTACTTGATGAAATACTATGGCTTTTGCTTTGCCAAAGGTCAGACTCCATGGACCTATTAAGTCCCTTTGGTTGTCAAATATAAGTCTGTAAATGCTTATCAAATTCTCAGAAGCATTGAGAGATATTTTAATATTTATAAACCATTTTAAAATTAGAAAAATGTAATCAGAATCTTTAACTGACTAAAATGTCACTATTTGGTTTAATATGGGATATTGTATGAAAGTCTGCCACTTCTCTTCTTTCCTCAGTTTTAATGGGACTAATTTCTTTATCCTTTCTTTCTTGAGTTCTTATTCTTCAAATGTATAGTCAGAAGTGCTTTTTTTCCACATCTGCCCTGGAGGTGCCTTTTGCCCTATCTGTTTTCATTTATACTCCCAAACAAAAGTTGTTAGCTATAGAGTTTCCTGGTGCAGGATCTGTCTGCAGCATAGTTGCAAAAGAACTTAAAAAGTATCTGCCTGTGAGCTTGGAAAACTATGGTAAATTCAGATGATGCACTGTATAAAAGCAGTGATTCCTTGACCATTGCAGGGCACTTGGGCTGGGTTAGAATTACAGATCCAACCCTGGGTAGTAGGTAAATTTGGTGTCTGATGGAAAGTACATATACCATCAGGACATGCGTAAGTTTATATTGTTGTACAGTTTAGCTGAGTTCTGTAGTTCTCACAAGATTCTGCACCACGAATTTTACAGTAAACTTCTAATTAAATTATATTACTCGCACATTTAATAATAAACCTTTAAATGTGAACTTCAGACTGCTTTTCAAGAAGTCTTGCAGCTCCCATTGACTTCACCTGAACTCATGCTTGTAATTTCTGACATGTAGTCCATTTCTCCTTTTAAAACAGATAATTTCATCTCCAGTAGAGATGCAGACCCTAGATTTGGTTCTAAAATCTAGATCCATATTTTTATCTGATTACCTGCTTGATCAAGTTATTAATTCCAGATCCTTATATTGCACAATGCTCTTCATGGCCAACCCTTTCAACTGATTCTCAGTGTTCAGAGAGGCATGCAAAAACTGGAATCCATTGAAATGGAGAAGTTTGCAAAATTGGTGTGGTGCCTACAAAGTGAAATCCTCCCTCCCCCCCCCCCGCACACACGCACACTGCCTATATTTAATCATGCATTTTTGTTTGCCAGAAGTGGCCTATTTGGTACTGTTACATGGTGGTCTTTTAAACAAATGAAAATGCTGATCTGATAGGGGGAGGAATGATGCTGTAGTAGGTGACACAACTTTAAGAAATGTACCTTACAACATTCTAAGATTTGTTTTAGTAAGGGACCAGGGAGCATACTTTATAGTTTTCTGTTTATTAGCAAAAAGAATTATTTATTCAAGAGAATTAAATAAAAAAGAATCATTTAAAGAAATATTAGCATATTAGTGAAAAGAATTGCTGATGTGTTACCAACAAATTCTGAACATCCCTGGAGAACAGGCAAGGTACCAAAAATTGCACTGAAGTTGGTGCAATACAAGGCTTTAAATGGGCAAAAGAAAACAGTTGGAAATTACCAACCAATTCATTTTACCTCATTGCTAAATTAAATATTCTAACCTCATGTTTTGATGTGTGTAGTGGCCTCAACTCTACGTGACACCAGGGGGATAAATCAGTGAGGAAGCATTGTGCTTGAAAGCATGTAAGTTTTTGTAAAAGGAGGGTTTTTTGTTTTGTTTTGGGTTTTTTTATAATAGCGTGTATTACACTTTTAGGTGGATTTGAATAAGTCCATAAATACCATTGACAGTAGTTTTATATAGAGTTTAGATTATGATTTGTATGGGATGATTTGGATAGGTATGATCCTGCCTCAGGCAGGGTGTTAGACTAGACCAACAGCTCCCAATCTGTGGTGCATGTACCACCAGTGGTATGCAGACAACTTGTCAGTGTTACACATTAACAGATTTATTATAATTACTTTATATGACAAAAATTTGCTGGTGGTGTTTAAGGTTGAACTGAAAAATTTGCTGAAGTTGTACATTTTTAATTGGTGGCATGCAGTCTATCAGAGTTTGGGAACCAGTGGACTGATGACCCTTGGAGGCCCCTCCAGCCGTACTTTCCTCTTATCTGTGATAATTCGTTAAACCAGATTTTGTTATAAATAGGGGTCTACCAAACTTAAGCAGGTGGCTAGCCAGTTTTGTGGGCAGCACCTGAGGCCAGCTGCCATTTTCATGGGCTGAGCATGGTGGGGCCCCTCCCCCATGCCTCTGATTGGCCAAGGGGCCCTGGCAGTCCTACTCCTCCCCATAGATTACCACATGGACTGAAATTGCAGCTTAATTGCTATGTTTAAGCCTGGGGAAGACATTAATTCATATGTTATAAAGTGCAAATTAATGGCTTTAGAGGGAGTGGGGGAGAAGGGAGAGCTAGGGAGGAGCAGGGGCTGTGATGGGGTTACTCACAGCAGGTGGTACGGAGGCAGCCTCCTTGCCTCCTGCTGCAAGAAGCTCTGCCTTGCTCACTCTCCTCTATTCGCCCTCCCCTCTCCTCCCTGCTCCACCTTCCTCCCATGCTGCAAGACTGCAGGGCTTCCTGGCCTTTTCTCTGCTTGCTGGTAAGTTTTTTTTGTGTGTGTCTGTGTATCTTTTTTGTGTAGATTCGGCCCAATTCGGCAGCTGAATCTTCAAATCTGAATCAAATCAGGAGACCCTTTAATCTCTCCTGCTGAATCAATTCGAAGAGGTTTGGAAAGATTCAATGATTCCGACAGACACAGCTTTAAATGTTTTTTCTACATACGTCAAGGTATCAGGTGGCTTGTGAATGCTGTGATGCTGGAGGAGATGGTGCGTCCCATGGGAGCACAGGGAGGGGGGTCCCCAGCACGCTTGGCAGTGGATCCGGAAGTGGAACAGAAGTACTTCCAGTCTACTTCCAGGTCCACTGGGGAGTATGTGGGTGGCCTTCCCCATGCTTCCTGGCTTGGCCACTGGTGCATCCTGGGTCTGGGGAGGCATTGGGGTCCCCCCACAGCTGATTGCCGAGCCAGGGAGGTGATTGGGGGGGTGGTCCTCTGCGCTCAGCAGAGGACCTAGAAATGGACTGGAAGTACTTCTGGTCCACTTCTGGGTTCACCGTTGAGCATGTGGTTTGCCCCCACACTCCTGTGGGATGCTCCATCTGCCCCAGCATCACAGTGTTCCCAAACTGTGCCTGGTACCTTGAGGTATGTAGAAAAAACATTTTAAATTGTGTCTATGGCTGAATCGCTGATTCTCTGAATCAGCATTGAATCTTCAGATTCTGAATCAAATTGGGACAGTGATCTGAATCAATTAATTGCATCACTGTCCCCATTTCTGGCCGAATCCAAATTGAATATGGCCCATTTCACATACCCCTAATAGCTACTTGCTTCTCTGTTAAGTGCATAAAGTGCTGAAAGGGATGTATTGGGAAGCCATGTTGGTCTGAAGCAAAAAGAAATGTAAAACTCTAGAACTCTTGGTTCAGATATGATACCTTTATTAGACCAACTAAAAAATCGCAAAAAAAAATTACATATTGAACCCGTTGGGCTTCAATCATCCGGTCACGTGCCACGCAACTTTGGATGTATAGGGTTGTCCGTCGATCCGTCCCTGTGGTCCTGCTGAGTGGATGTCCCTCCCCTGGGTAGTTTCCTCCCCAATCTCGTCTGCCACGACTTTGTATGTTACTCCAGTGGTGGGGTCTGACTACTGGGGTTCTCGACCGTCTGGGACCCCTGAGTAGTGATCTTCCGTGAGGCTCTACCTCCCCTGTACCTCGCCCTGATACCCAGGCTCAATGAGTTGCTGTTGTCTTGCAACCAAACCTGCAACTGTTGGTGTCCTGTGTTCTCTTGTAGAGACGTACTATGAGCCCCCTGGACCCACTCTGTAATCTACCCACAGGGTCTCGCGACCGTCTAGCTTCCCTTGGGACTACACCTCCTTTTTGATTGAGCCAACAGTGGGCTCTCTATACTATACCTCACAACCCCTCCAAAAGTGGGAAACAGAAAGAGACAACAACAACAAAACCCCAATATCAATACCAGAGTGGCTCACGGGCTATATAGAATGAGCCCAACTGGCCTCTTGATCCCTGACCTCCCAGTCCACTCTATACCAATAAGCCCCAGCCCTTAAAGATCCTGACTGGCCCTACCCTGGGTATGCACTAGCCTGGCAGCTACCATGTTCTCCCCTCCATTCTTTGCCAAGCCTGTGGGTTTGCCGGACCCTCGGTGGTCCCTCTAGTCATTTCTTCCCCACATCCCCTGTTGGGCGGCTCTACGCAGCTGAAGCCCGTCTTCCGCAGCTACTCCCTTTTCGTACCCTGCCTGGCCCTCCCTGAGCCTGCACTGGTCCCACCTGGTGAGACGTCTCTAGCTCTGCTGATCTCCCTGGCTTCTTGGGGGTACCTCTCATCATATCTCTCCTCCTGCTCCCTTTGATCTTCCCATCCAAATCCTCTGTCCATGTGTGGTGCAACCTCCTCTCCTCTCTCTGTGCCATCACTGGCGTCTTCCCCGCAACGAACTTCAAAGCGCTCTTCAGCCCAGCGAGAGGCAGTCCTGACTCCTCTTACCCCCAGTAGGGGTTCCAGGGAATGCATTCCCCACTGGCGACCTTCTGGGTCTCTCCCCCTCTCTCTCTCGTGGCTCTGTTTATATTGCCCCTCCAGCTCCCGCTGCCCCCATCCTCAGCTGGCCACAGCTTTAAAAATACGTGGCTAATGAGCCGCGTGGGTCCCGCCACCGTTTCTGGCTTTGCCTCAGCTCCAGCTACAAGTAAGGGATTTTCTGTTTTCTTGTCTCTTCTCTTGCCTTCCCTGGCACGTTCCAGACCCCAGGGTTCCCCCCTGACCCCTTGGGGTCTGTCCCTTGATTCTTCCTGTGACACATATGGGGACTTTTTACCATCTTAAATTTCCCTGAGCCTGATGAAGGGTGTGTGAGCCCAAAAGCTTGCAGAAAAAAGATAATTTTTTTGTGATTTTTTTTTTTTTAGTTGGTCTAATAAAAGGTATAATTTCTGAATCAAGAATTTTACAGCTTTGCATTTCTTTAAAATGCTGAAATGCATAGCATTTTACAGTCCCAGTGTCTACTTTGTAACGGAATTGTATTCTGGTTATGGTGACTGCACTCTAACTGCAACTGTAACTGAGTATACTCTAGGTGAAGCAGAAACTCTGAAGGGAATGCAGCTGTCAAAGTAAGGAGAAAATGACAGGACTTAGTCAGCTTCATGACCGCATGCCTGCATTTTCAAGGTTTTTGACAGCAGCCCAGACAGTAATTACTAGAAGCCTTGAAAATGAGTGCAGCTAGTTAGTTTCAGGGCTGCTAATATCACAGGACCGACTGTGCTATGTACTTGATGAACACTGATTAATGTTGACCTTGAGTTTGGATAAGTGCATACCTTTTTTAGCAGTCCCAAGGACATGGACTTACAAGGTACACCAATTTTAGGCCTGGTTTAATGATAGTGTAACTGTAAGTGGTTCCCCTCTACCCACCCCTTCTTTTTTTTGTGTGTGTGTTTTTTTTCCAGTTTCCATCCTACATTGGCATTTGTAACCAAATGCCAGAGAGCCCCGCAAAAATAAAGAAAACACAACAACCTTTCTGCCCCTTTCTATTGTTAGGTCTTTCAAGAAGCCATTAAAAGCTGGCTGTGGGGGAGGGTGGTTATTCGGTTAGAAAACTTTTGGCTCTCTGAAAATATTGATTTGATGGAATCAAAACCTTCTGCTAGGGACTCTGCCTGCCTGGCTTCCTGCCTTCCAGGTTCTCCCTGGCATTGCTACCTCCCTAGACCATCACTTCCTTGGAGAGTCAGGCAGCATGGAAGGAAGCTGTTTGGGGAAACAACTGATTAAACAGTTGGTTAAGTGGAGAATAGTTAGGAAGAAGCTGATTTAAAATTCCATTTCCATTCTCCCAAATGGAATCACAGACTTTTTTTCAATGTTTCGAGGACAAACTCTTTTTATTAACTTTGTGTCCCTATTTTCATTATTTGAAAAGTTTCTCCCAGCCTCCAGCAATTCATTTTTCACATGGAGGGAAATACAATTATGTGGCCAATTTACACTTGGCTAATAGCCAGAACCAAACTATAGGGCCAGAGAAAGACATTACACATAAACTGGTTTAAATGATCAGAAACTGGTTTAATACTGTAATAGAACGTATGTTCAGTATACATAAACCAGTTTGAAAATGGCTGAAACAGGTTTAAGATAAACCTGGTTGAATGTAGTATCAGACTTAACTGATTTGGGTCAAACTGGTTTATGTAATGTCTGTCCCGGGCCCCTTCCTGGTTTAACTTAAATGAGAGTCCCCCAAGCACCCCAGATGCTTTGCAGTCTTAGGTGGGGCTGTCTGCTGGAACTGAGTAGGGTTGGCCCCACCCTTCTCCTTCCTGGCTGAGGGACTACAGTGGCTGCTAGGCTTCCCTCCGCCTACACTCACCCCCACCCCTCTGCTGCTCAAGCAGGGATCCCCCTTCCAACCTCTCTCCCATAGCAGGGACCCCAGGGCAGGGACATGCTATCTGGCTATGCCTCCCCATGCTAGCTAATGCTGAGGTGTCTGTGTGGTCTCCAGTTTCACTGGAACAAAGGGCTTGCAAATGCAAATACACCCTGTAGATAAAGAGCTTGAAACTAATGAGAGAGATTTTTTCTTCTGTAGGGCTTGATAGGCTGATAAACTTTGCCCTGACAAACAATCTGCTGGCTGCAATCTGTCAGTCTTCAAGAGGGGACAAAGAAAGGTGTTAAAAATGACCTGGTTTGCAGACAGTCTGAAGAAGCAGGGAGACAGAGATTGAAAATCTCACTATCAACAGGTGCAGGGACTGGCAACACTCCTACCCCTTGAACAGGCAGCAGGAAAAGCCTGGGATGGTGCAGGCAGGGGGCTGGGGTTTACATCCCTCCCTACACAGAGCATCTTGTCTAGGCCTAGCCATGCTCCCCCTCAGCTTAGTCCTGTGGAGGGGAAGGGAGAGCTGCTCTAGCATAAGCCACTGCAGGCATGTGCCTACATTTCTACAGTCCAGAGGGGCTGAAAGAGTTACTTGACTTTATGGCCCATTACAGTCTAAATGCTTCATTTTCCAGGTGTTAACAACCCTCCCTCCTTTTTTTACTGGTCTTCATGTTCCACCAGTCAAGCTAGCTTTTCTTCTGCAAAACTGCTGTCTGGCAGCTGCTCTTAGTACCCTAGCTCCTCTTCCACGGCTCTGAGGACAGTTCTCAACCCCAGCTAAAAGCATTCGCTGGGGTGTGGCAACATTAACTGACTGAACATTATTACCCAGGTGCAGAAGACACCTTCAGTGAAGTGTTAGCTACAGGGTCCAGACGCTCAGGATGGCCAGATTTTGTTGTAGGCATCTGACGTAAGAGATGCCCACTTAATTCTAATGGCTACAAGACTAACAAAACAACAACTTGTAATAACAGCCATAATCATATTTATAATAACAAATATAACATTATAATTAAATATATCATATATTTATACACAATAATACAATATAATTTTATATAATTATATAATCTTGTAATGATAAAATAGTATTTACTATACATAATAAAAAAAATTGTATACAATTATATAATCTTGTGATTACAATATTCATTATACACCCTAAATATAGTAAGTATATTAAAATGAGTATAATAGTATTATGATTTTTATTATCATTATCATGTGTTATTAGTGTTATTCAGTGTTTGTCATTATCTGATTCATCATTTATTAGTTACGATTCTCCTTTATCATCATTATGATTTTTGCCTATTATTGGTTTTATGATGTATTATTGGTCATAATTACAATTATTCACCGTTTATTATAATACAGTAGAAGGATTACTGTTATTTTCGCCCACATCACTGTGCGTTCCACGTCGCACGTGATCAACCAAGACAGAGCCGCCCACGTGACGCCCCCGTGAGGCCCCACGTCTAGAGTCGGCCCCTCCCCCCTAGCGCACCCGCCCCAAGGGGATTCCCCACTGCAACCGCGCCCCTCCCCTTTTGGCGCATGCGCAGGGAGGGTCCCGCGGTTCCGCTGCTCGGGGTTAGACGATCGATGCGCTCGGCGACAGACTGGGCAGGTCTGGCGCTGCTGGACGCGGGGGCGCGGCCGGGAAGCTCAGCTGCTCCCAGGTGCCGGATACTAACGCTGCGGCTGGTGAGTGACGTCCCCGCCCTTCCTCCACCCGCTCGGCCCGGACCTTCCTTGCCCCCCCACCCCCCAGCCTTGGGCTGCTGTACGAAGCGACCGAACGGGTCACCGCCTGTCATCCCCCGCGAGATTTGGTGCCTTTCTTCATCCCTGAGGCACCTGCCCCCCCCTCCCCCCTTGAAGCTGGTGACCCGCGCGGGTGCGTTGCGTATGGGGTGGTGGAAGTTCCATTAGCTGGGAGGGGGTGGTGGCTCGTGCCGCCGGCAGGTGTCGGTCCTGCGGGGGGAGGGGTGTTGGTGCAGAAAGGGTTCCAACGTGTTCTGGGGGAGGGGGAAGGAGCTGGGAGGG
>NW_017728886.1:146829335-146833481 GCF_001723895.1 Crocodylus porosus
TCCAACGTGTTCTGGGGGAGGGGGAAGGAGCTGGGAGGGGGGGGGATTGGAAGGAGACAATGGGGTGGTGGTGCTGGGGTTTCTGTGTCCCTCACCTGCCTCCTTGTCTGCTCCTCCTGTTCCTCCTGCTGCCTGCTCAGAGGTGGGGCTTGCCTCCGGCCCTGGTTGGTGACCAAACTCTGGTGACCCTGGGTAGAGCCCTCTCTTCTTCCTTCTTGCTGGGGCCGTGGCTGGAGTTCCTACAGACAGTCTGGGGGGTTGATTTGGTGACCCTGCTGGCACTGGTGCCCTGTGGTGGCACCTTGCCAAGCTCCCACGGTGCCTACTGGCTGGGGAGCCCCATGCTCTTAGAGCTCAGCTTCTAGCCTGCAGGGCGTTGGCATCTAGCCCTTGTGGGCTGGGAAGATTTTGGCAGCAGGGAGTTGTGGTTGTTCCTGTGGCTGCCTTCCTCTGCTGCCAGATTAGCACAGCCCAAGCTCTGCAGTGGGTGGGAACCAGGCTATTGTACCCCCTTCTCTCTGCGTGGCTGGGTTGAGGCTGGGCTGGGCCTTCCTGGAATCATAGAAAGTTAGGGTTGGAAGAGACCTTATGAGGTCATCTCAAAGCAGGACCAGCCCCAACCAAGGCTTTGTTGAGCTGGGCCTTAAAAAACCTGCAAGGGTGGAGATTCCACCATCTAAGTAACCTGTTCCATTGATTCACTACCGTTCCAGTGAGTTTTTCCTGATATCTAACCTACATTTCCCTTGCTGCAACTTGAGACCCTTGCTCCTCATTCTGTCATCTGCCACCACTGAAAACAGTCTAGCTGCTTCTCCACCCAAGCGGCTGGGTTGGGCCAACATCGAGCTTTGCCCCCTCATGCTGAATTAGGACTCCTTTCCTGTTCCCTGCAGGACCAGGTCAATCCCTGTTTCCCCCCATGAGGCTACATCAAACCCCTTCCTTCCCTCTCATGGCGCTGGGGCCATATCAAACCGCCTTCCCCTCAGCTGGGTTAGGTCAAACTCCTTCCTCTCTGAGGGGCTGGATCAAACCCCTGTCCCCTCCTCTTCTGCCCCCCCTGCTGGGCTGGGACCATGTCAAGCTGCCTCTCCCCCATGGGGCTGGGTTGGGATTGGGCTACCCACCCCCTCCAGGCAGTTTCTACACCCAAGTGCCAGATCAGGACCATTAGCCAGATCTGGCCTGTGGGCAGACCGTGCACTGGCCATCTGGCTTGCCAGGCTAAATGGTGGAGCCATCACTGTTCTAGACAACAGGGGTCTGTGAGCTGGATTGTTGGACTGTCATCCCTTTGGTACCTACTTACCCCATTGTTAGAGTAAAGAACTGAGGCCTGTCTTGGAGAGCTGAGTGGTTTGTTTGGGGAGAGCAGGGGGAGAAGCTGCTGCTGTAAAACAGCATCATTAGGATTTCTTCTCTTTTACACAGGGAGTTTTGTCCCACACAATGTTGCCCCTTTTCAGATCTCAATTCCCCACTTTCAGTGCTAGCCTCTCATCACGTGTACTGTTCCTCATGGCCACAGTGGCCAGGTTGGACTACCCATTTTCAGATTTCGGCAATCTTAATTGAATAAATGATAGAAAAACCTCATTTGTGTACTGGCCTTCTGTAAGGTACCAGGCACCCTCGTGCTCCCTCTTACCAACTGTGATCTTTTTTAAAGCTGTAAATAGCCACATTTTCAAATATGATAAAACCATATCCTACTGCATTGTGGAACTTCCTGGCTTGTAAACATTCAGTGTCTATTTTGTTTTTAAAGCAATCCCTGTGTATTTACTGCTGTAAACTTCCTGTCAGGAATTGTTTTACTAAAGTAGGCTAGACAAAAATAGTGGTAGCACTGTATATTCTTCACCAAGACTGCTTGTTGGGTTACATTATCTGACTGTTGCATTAATTAGCATATATTTTTTATTCTAGTGATGATGGAGTTTTCAAATCTAAATCCTAGGCTATTTAAAAGTTCACTAAGGAGAACTCCATGGTGGTGATTGTGATATGCTGGTGCTGCAAGATTTTGTAAAATGTTTTCCTGCAAAAATTTTTGCTTGCAAAATTTATAAGTCTGTAGTTAATGACTCCTAAAATGAATAATCTAGTCAACCAAGAAACTCCTCTACTTTAGTTGAGGGTAAATTAATTACATAATGTTGGGATAATTATGTCAAGCTTTGTTTGCTGCAGTGTTCTCTTTAAAAAGGTTTTTTTCTAAAAATTAAGAAGAGTTCTTGTCAAATTCCTTTATGTATAAAACTGTATTGTGATTAACTCCAGGATTCTGTATACTCTCTGCTGGGATAGCCGAAACATTACTATGTCTGAAATTTTCCATCAGGCTAAAGCACTTCCCTTTTTTGATATGTGGAGACCTACATGAAATAGTGAATTGAAGGGCTTATCTTTGACTATCTGTACCACTATATACCACCTCTTCTTCTGACCACCAGTTCACTTCATTTTTTTTAGGATGGGAAAGAAATTCCATTAGATCCTTTTTAAACAAAAACAATAAGTTTGTGGCCTGGGAAAATCATCCTATTTCTTGCTGTAACTTTCTCTATCTGAAGAAGAAACACAGAAGGTTGACACAGTCCCCTGTGGTTGTGGTATCTATTACAGCCTGCACTGACCCAGCAAGAAGTGGTGAAAGAACTTGACCCACAGATTGAGAGTCATAGGCATGCCCTGAACAACTCCTGCTGCTGATTTTTCCCATGGATAGGTTAGTCTACTGCTCAGCCACTACCTGTGGCGATAGTGATTTATATGCCCCCCAAAGGACATGTATTAAGGCCCTATCCAAATGAAAACATACTGTGCTTTATATGATCTTTCCTCTTTGTGTAAAAACAGGATGGATTGGTTTACAGGAGCAATTTAAATTGATTTTAATCATGATTAAAATGAGTAATAAAGCTTTACCAAGATAGTAATTATTCTATTTAGCTTTTTTTGGTAAAATTCATTTTCTTTAGCTTTTAGCTACTTGGTTATTAAAAGTAGATGTAAACTAATAGACTAGTGGTGATGTCACATTCCATTAGCATACATGCTTTCTGACTTGTATGTCTTTTTTTTTCTTTAATCCTTTTTTATAAAAATGTTAAAAAGTAAAAATCTCTCTTGCTTGGACTTTTGCTCTCATGTGCACTTTCTCTCTTTCTCTTGTGTAGCGTTATCTTTGACAAGTTGTAGTTCTCCAGAAGTTTCTTTTTTTATGTTTTATTTCATGCTGTATTTTATGTTTGTTTTATGAGGCACTAAAATAATCACAGAAATAATCTAATTCTAAGCCCTTTTGTTATAATTTAAGAAAATGTACTCATCTTTTGAAGTACATTATTAAGGTTTTTTTGTAATGGTTCATTGTACTGAACAATGTAATAGCATTTGAAATACGTGCATTTATACAAAGAAAGGAGTTCATCTTAATTCAGTTGACAGTGTTTACAAAGTGTTTTTGTACCTATACTGGTTGAACCCAATGCATTTTGGGTAGGTATTAGAAGTAGTCAAGGGAAAAACAGACAGCAAAGGATATTGAGACTTAGAACAACTTAGTGGCCTTGCTATAGTCCATCTTGTGAAATATCTATGTCTGATTGAATTGAGACTTCCTTTCCTGTATAGAAGTGCTCCTCAGGGTAAATTTGGTCCTAAATGCTTCCTAAATAAGTAAGTAGATGGAAAATGACAGAGGATGTCATGAATCTTGGTGATTAAAATTGTGAAGCTAAGCAATAGATAGCATTTAACTGGTTGTTTTCAGTTTGTTTATTTATAACATCAGTGAACTTAAGCATGGTCTTTTTAAAATTCAAACAGTTGGCTTTAATAGAAAATCTGCTTTTAATATATTTGTACTTTTGCTGTAATCTGAATAATAGTACTGCGCATTTGTGTCTAAAATAATGTAAAATTCAGTATCTTAATGTGATAGAAGGGTGGACGCAAGATGTAGTCTTAAACCTGTATTATTTCAAGAGTTGGTGAATATCCAAATTTATGAAAAGTGACATTGATTATAATTAAACTTACATTTCAATATCTCAGCATAAATTGCCCTGGAAAGCAAAAAGGTTGATACTTTTCAGAGTTGCTGGGGGGGTGGGAGGGGAAGCTGTTCTCTTTTTC
>NW_017728886.1:146833581-146855686 GCF_001723895.1 Crocodylus porosus
GGGAGGGGAAGCTGTTCTCTTTTTCTTTTTTTTTTTTTTGTAATTAATCAATGATTTATAACTGAGGAAAGTTTGATATTCCCTCAAGTATAAGAGAAATAGTAAATCTGTTGTAAAATATTTTGCTTTTGTATAATTGATTTCTTTTTAACATTTAGCATTCTTAGTAGAATTTGATGCTGCTTTTATTTCATCATTTGATAAAAATGGAAGCTGCTGCTGTAATAAAATGTGAGCTGTAAAGTAAAATGAAAATTAAATTCATATTCTGTTAGGAAAATGGCTCAATCAGTTCAATTTAGCAATGATAAACCAAGACCTGTTTGCATGATATCTGTTTCTCTTCCCTTCATTTTGTGTTTTTAGATGGAAAGCAACTATACAAGATAATACAAACTTTACGTTAGTTATCTGTACGTGTATTTCAGTATTCTAGTTGAAGATAACAAATTGAGACATTCTTTAACATGTTCTGTAACAGTTCCCCCCCACCTTTTTCAGGGTTTTCCATTATACCGTGGCAAGGTTTCTTAAGTAGTTATACATAATATGGGCAAAAAAGAGATGCATAGCACCTACACATCTTGTTGCAGTCAGTTATTAGCAGCTTCTCAACTAGGCTGTCTTGTATGTGCAAATTCCCTCTTCAACACTAACATGATTTTCATCTGGTGGAAATAAAGAATTCACTTAAGCAACTTTCATAAAAATATATGCAGATTACAGTGACAGTCTCTTATGCCACTGTTTGTTCTAATGTTTTGGGGGTCTTTTTCTCTTTGAAGGATAAACATGATCCACCAAATGTGTTGTTTAAATGCTGGTTATATTGTCATGAAAACATAACCAGTAGTATCTCCCTTTTAATAACAAACCTTGTTAGAAAACAGTTAAGGGGTGGGGAGAAATTTTCTTAAGAGTCATAGCTAGCTGGTAATTATTTGAGTGGCATCTTTCAGTGATTTAAATGCTTTTGCTTTTTTGTTTTGATTTGTTTGGAACTGACCCTTTTCTGGAAATGTACTGTCTTTTTGAATTTTTAGGCAGGTTGAGGGGGGGTTTTTTTGTATTTTTTTTTATGGCCCAGAATAGAATTCAGAGCAGAGAATAGAGAGAGATTCCTTAGAATATATAATGTCCTGTCATTAAGGCACTTTCCTGGGCTATGGGAGATCCAAGCAATTGTTCTGAATCAAGCAGAGAAGAGATTTGAGCTTAGGTCTCCTACATTCCCTAAGAGTGCCATAATCACTATTCTTGGGTGGGTAGCTTTGCTTACTTTTCCTCAAGAAATTTAGAAAGATTTTGTTGTTGCAGTTGTTTTAAAACTAAAATAATTGCAGAACTTCATAAAATGGAAATCCTTTCTGGTGGGCCCTCTAAAAATCCCCTTCTAGAGATCTTGCCCTTCCTCCCTCCAGCTATGTTGTCCTTTTTGAGGAAAACAGGGTTTTCCTTTCTACAGAAAAAGCTACAGTATTCCCCTCTGGAGCCAAGCATGTCCCCCAGGTACAGCTGTGAAGGTGCAAGGCTCTAATTGTCCCTCCCCCATCTCTAGGTAAACTTATTTTCAGCTATTATTATTACACAATACTGCTGGGAGACATCAGCATAAGAATATAATGAGATTTAAGCAGCTGTTATGTTGAATAACTCTTACCTTTCTTGGGGGCGGGGGTCCCACAACATTGACAGTTTCTCTAAAGTCACTTAAGTCACCTGTTTATTGTGGAAAGAGCTGGTGGCCATTCACCTCTAATTTTGCCCTGATGTATCCATTTTTTTCCTTTTGATTTATTGCTTAGCTCCCTATGTTTGTTAGATTTCATTATGTGCTTTGGCTTGTGGGTTGCTTTCTAAAGGAAGGTCAAAATGGCACTGTGAAAGGGCAGCACAGGCAGCACTAGAGACCTGTCTGTGGAGGTGATCATCAGGTTAGTGGACTTAATAGCACATGAGATAGATGTCTTGGGTTTTTCCCCCCTTTGGAATTAGATAATGCATATGCACAGTAGTTGCTTTGCAAAATAGCATAGGAGTTCACGTTACATCCTCTTACTTGCTGTATACAGATAGCCAAAGGCACCAGCCTGTGTTTTCAGCTTGCAAAATAAAACATTTAAAATTGAGGTATAAGAGCAATCTGAAAATTAGTTTCTGTTGTTTACATTTCTGCATCTCAAAAGCAGCCAAACTGTGGCTTGTTCTTCTAAGCTCCAAACTGGATCCAAAAAAACCCCAAAACTAAAACACCTGGCTTTTAGGCTCTTATGCCAAGAGTCAGCCAGGGACAATTTTAAAGTCAAATTATAAACCTTTATTTTCAGGAATTTTATAAGGGAAAAGGCACACCTTATCTATAGAATCTCACCAATATCCCAGACTATTGCAGTAATACACTGGAAGTGACAAAAATAAAGCCAAAAAAAATTCCTCTGTCTAGGTGCATCTGTTTTTAGTTCAGTGATGGAGAAAATGTTTCTTTTTTATTTAAATAGCGCTTTTTTTTTTGTGTGCCTAATCTTGGAAATGTTTAACACTTGTTCCCATTATGACATGGAATAATTTAAATGGTAGTTTTAACAATAGTAATAACTAACATGATGGTGACTCATTAGCGTAGACATGGACAAGATATGTTCACTATTGTTGATGGTTATGGGCAAATCCTGTTTGGGCTATGTCTGCATGCATCTGGGGTGGGGAGGAGGGAATGAACACAACTGAATTCCAGCGAGGTCAAGCCCTAAAGGAACCTTTACCTATCAATATCCGAAGGAATTTTAGACTCTAATTTCAATGAGAGGAAGAGCTTTTAACTGTGTTAAGAAGATTGAGGTGTTTGCAAAGATTTTGAGTTATAAAGAAATGATAAAGTTTTATAAAATCGTTTGGAAGCCTAGAGAAGAGCAATTGGTAATTAGAAAAGGGGTATCTTGTAAACATAGTTTCATAGTGTATGAGTGTAGCTCTAAATTTAGGAAAGGGGCTTTTATAAAATTTTATGGCTAAAATCAAGAAACTTTAGGAAGGTTCATATGGTGATTTTGTGCTAAGTTGGCTATGTGAGGGAGTGAGTGGGGCGGAGGTGTATGTGTATGCATGCTTGTGTTGTCTGTCTCCAGGTTGTTGAATTTACTGTATTGCTGTTTCTCATCTAATGAGTAAATGTGGATGCAGCTGTTCAGTATCACAAATCAATAGTTTTAAATTTAATAAATATTATTTTCTTAATTCAGGCAAAGAAATGCTAGGCAACAAGATGTTAATTAACTTGAAAGCAGGCTGTTCCCAAGTAAAATATAAAGGTTAGAAATAAATGTATAAATAAAAATAGATTTTGGGAAAAGTGGATCTTCTTTGTATTTGTGAAGGAGGAGGTTTGTCACCAAATGGTAGGAAATTGTGGAATAGAAGATTATCTTCTAATAGAAGATTATGAATGGACATTTGAATTTAGAATTTCATTTTTTAAGATATGTTCTTCTCCACCTAGTTCATTATGGATTAAGCATACTTTCAGAAAGCATTGCTATGGCTTAGCTGACACTTACTAATAGGTTAGATGTTGTACAAACAAATACACTGGTAAAAGTATTTTGTATCTGCCCTTGCATACAGCAACAATGATAAGCCTATCTAGTTAGTAGACTGAATTCATTGTGGGGTTTTTTTGGTTTGTTTTTTTGGTCAAATAATTATGCAAACTTTACATTTTGGACAACATATACTTGAAGAATTAAATATTCTTCTGAGGTAAAGTGCATATTACATGCCTTCTGTCATGTAATAATCTAGTGTTTCATGGGCGTTTGCTTTTTTTGTTTTGCTTTTAATTCCCCTGCTGGAGAAAAACATAACCCTGGTTTATAGAATTCTTTGCTTTGGCATCTCTGAATTACAGTGAAGGACAGTAAAAGATTATAAGCTTTTGTGGGTGACTTTGTTAAATCGGTGCATATGTAGGTTGTCATTTAGTTAAATATGTTATTGAGATCCAGTCAGTATGATTGTGGGATGTTCACTTCACTCATGCATGCAGTCTAAGGTTTAACGTTTGCTGGAGGACATATTAGCAGTCAGTGCTTTAGGGAGGTAGCTTGGAAGTGTAGGAGAGAAGGGTTGATTTACGGTGAAAGGTGCCTTGAGTGGAAGTGTATTAAAGTACTTAAAATGGTCTCTGAATTTGAGTAGTACTTCCCATCTTTTTTAATAATGCAGGATTTCCCCTAAATGGAAGGAAATGTTTAAGTATGACCACTGTATGTAGAAATGTCCTTGGTTATGTTTGTGTTTTTGGCAGGGTACGTCTCTCTTCTCAGCCTGAACTCTTATGACTTTGCTGCAGTACTGTACCTTCATATACAAGAAAGTCCAGTGATTTCAGTAAGATTGTATAGTTCCTCACAGTGCAAGCAAAGTGCTCATTGGTCTAAACACAAAATTGGACTGGCTTAAATAAGATGTGTTTCTAGACCTGTTAAACTTGCACATCTCTGTCTAGACAAGTGTGAAGGCTACATAGGCTGGACTTGAGTTAAATGCTTATTATGGTGATTCTCCTCCCCCTCCCCTGGATGTTCCCACCCCTACAAAAGCTGTGCTTTTAGATGTGTCATGATATGATGTCTTAACACATCTTGATACTATCTGTCATATATAGCGGACTAATTTTATTATTTCCAATAAAAAGGCTATATACTAGCGTAAGATGACTTTTTGACATATGATAGATAGAAGGTTAATTGATGTTAAATGGATGCTTTGTTAGCCCTTCATCAGCTACTAAACTAGTACAAGAGGAGGTGCAAGTCATTACTACAAAAGGCCACGACCGATATGTTTTCTTAGTGAGGTTTATAGGTCTCTTTTCTTCCCCTCCTCCCCAAACCGCACAACATACAAGCCAGCTGTAGCGATAGGAGTAGGAAAGCAGCTTTCTTAAACATACCCTCCCCACCCCCACACACACACTCCCACCCCCTACCCCTTTTCCTCTTCATACCTCAGCAGACTGACAGCTTCTAGATGTTGCGTGCGAGCAAGTTCAGCTGGTGCTGTGTGGTCTGGGTGTGTGGTCTCCAACTCAGCCGAGAGGCTGCTAACAGGGTGGATGAGAGAGAGCAACACTGTTTACTTTAATTTATTTCGGATGCCGGAACTGTGCCCAGAGTTTCTCCTGAGCTTGATTCCACAGTTAGCGGTGTCAATCCCTCCCAGCTGCAGTGCAGTCTGAAATGTGCACTGAACTTCCCTACCAAGTGCTTTCATGGCATCTGCTTCAGGTCCAGCCTTTTAATCCCTTGTGACTCAGAAATGTTAATGGCATTGCTGAGTGCTGTGATTATTTTGCTTTCACTATGTCAAGATATATGGCCATGAAGATGTGCCTTGTTGGGTTAAGTAAAGCAGGAGTTTTAAGATTATTTCTGAAATGGGCAAGTACAGTCGTTGTGAAAGTAGGGCTTTTTTCCTCCCCCCCTCGGTAACGCTAAAGATAAAATAACTGATGTATAGACTTCCTGGCTGACTTGATCTTATAGTCAAAAGTAATTTCCGTGCAAAAGAGAGTATGGCATCTTAATAAGCTGTATTTTACTATTAAAAATTGGTTTCCCTCATTTGTTCCCCAACTGTATAGGTTTTCAATTCCAAATCGGTTTTGGTGCGTGACATTTGTCCTGTAGGTGACTTGCTTGTCGGTATCAAAATTACCTTGACGTATCATGCCAGATTATGACAGTCAAAGGCAAACGAGGGTTTATTATTTCTGTGTAACAGTGAAATTGCCCCTTACTATATATTTGTTCATATTTTCATTATAAGTAGCTTAGTGATGTTTTGACGATTCCCCCCCAACCCTGAATGCAACGTTCATGAGATTTCTTGTTTAAATTGACAAGTCTTCTTTTATTATTTAAATAAACATGCATGGACTCTTAATATCACTTGGAATTTCAGCATTGTTTAGCTTATTCACTTCCCAGTCTTTTCTGGCAGGCTTGCAGGAGCGGACTTTGTATTATTGATGCAGTGTTGAAGGCTGTGGAAATTCTAGGGCACGGAGGATCTCCAGAGGGGTTAATAAATGTCAGTTATTTTCATTGTGCTGCTTTCAGCTACTTTTAAATCTTAGTTTGTGTAGAGTGTCTGTCTGAATTTGTGTCACTGGAAGATAAAGCACAGAAAAGGTTGCACTCATGTTTTTCATTAGGTTGCAGTCACTGTTGAATAAAAAAAAATAAGGGACTTTTCTCATTGTCCCTTTTGAGGGTTGTTTGCCTTTAGCGATTGTTGTGTTGCTCTCTAATAGTGTATTGGAGTCTTCTGTTGAAAGCAAATGTGTTGGATTTGTTTGGAAATGTGTTTTTTGTAGTTAAAATGAAGAGACCATCACCCAGTCTCTGGATCTGTTGGGGTTTTCTGTTCATGTATGTACATCTATTTTATGTCCGTTTGAGAGGTTTGTCTCTGTTCAGTTAGCAGTTAGATGCTGTGTTGTCATACAGTGGTACCAAATGCATTTTCAGATTTAGTCTCCTAGGTAGGAGGCACCCAATAAAACAAACTGCTGGATGAATACTTTGATTGGAAAAATGAGACCAGCCTTATCGGGGATATTTGGTAGCCATGTTGGTCTGAGACAAAAAGAAATGCAAAACTCTAGAACTCATGGTTCAGAGATACCTTTTATTAGACTAACTAAGAAATCACAAAAAAAATTATCTTTTTCTGCACGCTTTCGAGCACAGGTGCCCTTCCTCAGGCTCAGGGAAAATTAAAGACTTATGAGCCTTATCGGGCATTCTTTCTGTCAGTGGTTCTCAACCGCCTCGATTTGAAGCACCCCTCCTTAATTTTTGTAAATTGAGCAGCCTTTCATTTCAAAAACATATTTATTTTTTACAGTGCTATCCTCCTTGCAGAAGGGCCCGTCAATTGGACAGTGGGGGAAGGGTGGTCAGGAAGGGCAGATCATGAACCTGCACTTAGCTCCTCATGTTGTGTGGCACCCTTTAAAAGATCCTGCAGCACCCCAAGTATTAGCACCCTCATTGAGAATTGTTGCTCTATGCCCTACACCAGAAGTGAGCGAACAGATAATTGTAAGTAGATGTAGTGTTCTTTGAGACGACAACTCATTTGACCTAATAAAAGATATCACATCTACCCAAAGAACCTTGCCTGCCTTTGAGACTACAACTTTTATGCAAAGACATGTTGGCCTTTTTATCGCTTGTCAAGCAAACCTCCTTACGCTCTTACATCTTAGGCTTTTTTTTTAAATTCCTATGCGAATTCTGATTTCCTCCTTGTTGAGGAAAGCAATACTGCATTCTAACCTCAGGTTAATCACCTGTCATCTGATAAAGCCTTAAGGTTTATCATTTATAAGAAATTTTGTCCTGCGAAGTACTCCACTTAGAGTAGGATTTTCAGTAGTTAGAACTAATTACCTTCCTCTTATAGAAGTCGGGGATCTTTTTTCTTTCTTTAAGGACACCTCCGTTGGTATTCTTTCCTATTTATGAAACGTCTAAAAATCTAGTTAATTCTCCTGTTCTAGTGTTCTGTGCAGAAAGTTGTCCCTGTCTACCTTGTGGATAGCTATGCTGCATTTGAATCCAGTGGACAATGCGAGACTTGTCATTTGGTGTTTATGACCAGATAGTGCCTTCAGAGTACTATATTTCCTCAAATTGAAGGTGAAGGGTTTTTTTTCTCCTCATTCAGCATGGGTGGGGGAAGCCCCTTATCTTAGATTTGAGTAGAAGTTGGTGGTGGACAGCAACAGGTGCAGCTCTGACCCCAAGTCTGGGACCTTAGCTGTTGGGCCCCTGTGGCCTCTGCTTACGTTCCCTGCTGCAGCCCCAGCTGTGACTGGTATCCTGCTCCAGCAAGAAGCACAGAGCACATGCTACCTCTGGCTCCCATGCAGCCAAGTGGTGGCAGCAGCTTTGATGCTGGCTCTGTGGCATGGGCAGGTGGCATGAGGGCCAAGTAGTGAGTTGAAGCAGGCTGTGGAGGTACAGGCATAGTGAGGAGTTTGGTGTGGGAGAGGGGACGGAGTGGGGACGACAACAACAAATGAGAGTTTTAAAACTTGACACTTCAGAATGCTAATTATGTCTAGAGAGAACCATATCTGAACACCCTGTGCTCTGATAGTTTCTGATGTCGAAATATATATTTTTTTTGAAGTTTGTCAAACTTTGGGCTTTTACAGAAAGAAGCTCTGGTGGTCTTTTATTGAGCTTGTTGTCATGAGACTACCAGATTTGCAAAGGCAGTTGTAGAAACAATGCAATTGGGAAATACATATTCCACACTTGTTGGCAGTACCATTTTGGGCTATGTCTGATAAAATGAAGGAGAGGCTTTCTCTACCTTTTAACCACTATTTATAAAATTGGTGAACAATAAACATCTGTGCCAAATCTACTTGGAGTTTCACTTACAATTATAGCCAGGGCTCATCCCTAGAGTTATGATGTAGTATTTGTTTAATGTGCTGCTCTGTAGATCTATAAAGAGAAATTATGTTTATTTTCCTTTAACCTTAAAAAAGACGTAAAAGACATGAAAAATCAGAAACTCAAATTTTGAGGATCGCAACCTTTTTTGTGTGTGTTTGTTTTCATTTATAGGTTGCTACTTTAGATTCAGGTTATTGGCAGATTTTTAAAAAATGTTTAGCTACCGTTTTTGTTCTGTGTACGTTAAATGGTAGTCTTTGAGTTCCCAAGAGATATACGTTCACATCATACATACAAAACACCTTTGGCAGTCTTAGCAAAGATGTCAAGGATCAAGTGATCTGAACTACTGCTTCTTGTTTTTTCCCTTTTGGATGCTAGAAGCTGTGTCTGTAATCAACGCATTTTCAGGCAGTCTTGCAGAAACTTGAAGTGATCTTGTCCACAGTATGCTAATTTTAGGAATAAACAGAATATTTTAATGTCTATCCAATATATTTTCTAAGCAGTCTTCTTTACACAGAAAAACCTAAGTCTCAAATATAATTGTATATATACATTTCATGAATTTAAATGGAAAATAGCTAACTGTTTTGGGGTTTTTGGGAGTTTTTTTCAGTGTACCATATAGCAAAAATAGAGGGCTTTTTTTTGTTAGTGGTCTTCATCTCTAACTTGCTTCAGAGACCTTATCCTACAGCTAGGCTTGCGCCCAAGGATGCTTTGAGACCATTAGGCTGCACATGGAATCAGGTTCCTCTGAGAAGCACCTCTTGAAACTACCATTAGTGTACTACATAGCATAGACTTAATCTTCAGAGTCAGTAAGTGGCTATGCAAGAAGGGCTTTCAATGTGAAATAATGCTGCTAAGGGCTTCTTAGATTACACTTCTGTTTAGAGAAAAAAAAATCTGATGCTTTTTCCCCTTCTTCCTTGTGGTTCCCTCCCCCACCCCTTTGAAAAGATGCCAGTCCCTACTTTATTTCAGCCAGGCAGTGCTCTTCATTTCTGGTAGGAAACTTAGAAAATAAAAGATTGCCTGTCATGCTACTGTATATGGATGAATCCCTCTTAGTTTGATAGGGAAAAGAACTAATATTGTCTTTTCTGGCAAATGGCTAATGAAAGTGAGAGGACTAAAACTAGAATGCTGTTTCATGTTTACAGGTGAAACATGAGCTAGAAATGCATTTGCTTAGTAGAATGAAAAGAATGAGAGAAGTATATTGGACATATCATATTTGCTTGCCTGTAACATGCCAGGAGAACAAAAAAGTATGTTATTTTGTAAAGGCAAAAATAAAAGAAGATTTTTCCAATTGTGTTTGGGATAGAGTCTAATTTGCAGCTGACTCACATTCCCTTTCCTACTTCGCTAATGTTGAAATCCTAGCTGCTGCTGAAGACAAGCTTCTGTTGGTGGAGCTATAATTTTGAAAAGAGCTAATTTTGAAAGGGTGTAAAATAGGAGGATAGAGGCCAGGAATCTCTAGGAGGCAGAAATATTGCCCCAAGAAAGGTTAGCTTGATTAGTGGAACATCAAGACTATTAAAAAGGAGAGGCAATTGGTAACACTTCTGGAATGAAGAACAATGAGCCATTAACTTAATTGACTGCTGTAGCTGCCTGAATAGGAATGCAAAAGCCACTGCTTTGTGGAGCAGGAATCAAAGCAGGGTGTTTCTACTCTGGTCAGCAAAATCAGCCTCCCTGCATATAATACATGCAACCTAATTTAGGAGGCTGATTTTTGGGAAAAGAGGTGCATGTATGTGAGAGAGTATGCATGTCATAATAGCAATGTCAGTTATTTATGGAGCTGTTACACTAATAAAAATATTGGCAAAAGCTTTACCTAACATTGCATTGGGAAACTAATTTTAGTGTTTTATGTAGTATTTATACTTGAGGTCTGTGTAATAGTTGGGAACCTTGTATAATAATATTTATGAGCATTGTATTCTAAATTGTCCATTCTACACCAGTGTTACTGGAAAGACATAATTAAGCTTCACATTTTTTCTGTGTGCATGTGTGAGTGAAACTTCATTAATAGAATGCCCCAAGCACTGGTTCAGTCTCTGTACCAGTAAAGGTATCTGTAGAGTGCCTCTACCCATTTTTGACACAATGAAGCCAATTTACTATAAAAGGGAAAAAGAAGTAATAGGCCATGTGAATGCTACAGTCTAGCTATAACATCTTGAGATTTACCCTAGTGTTCCCATTCCAGTGAGAGATTTTTAAAGTAGCTCTGCAATAAATGTAGAAATACCTTAGAAGAAATACTAGACTTCAGGAGACTCTGCTTTTATTATGTTTATTCAACTCATCATGAAAAGGCATGGAGTGCCAGTTTCTGAAATCCAACAAAATATGCTGTAATATTACTTTCTAGGTTAGTATTAACTCAAACACATTACCTTTGGGCCCACATAGCCTTACAGGAAAGATTACTTAAAAAGAAACTAAAATATTTTAATGAAGGAAAAAAAAGGAATTTTCTTACTGACATTTCATTTCTCTTTCTAGAGATTTCCCCAATGGTACTCTTGAGACCTTGATGATTTCCTTATTTTGGCCTAAATCTCTGGAAAGTTGTCCAGGAACTTATAAAATGGTCCCGATACTCTTTTCCCTATTCCTTTTTCTGAGGGAAGGGTTACATACATTGGTACTCAGCAAGACAGTCTGAAAGCATGTGCTTGGGAACCAGAAGCAGGTGAGCAAGGAGACGGGGGCAGTAGGATGGGGATGTGGAGTTGGAAAGAGATTTGGGATAAAGAACCATTTGGAGGGAATGAACTGAAGACTCTTACCCCTTAGAATGGAATGGGGTGCCAGTGTCTCACTATTTTTTTCTTGATGCATCCACCAGCAGAAAGTCCCAGTTCTTTTTCTGATGGTCCACATAGATGACTCAGAAGTTTAGGGATGGAAGGGACCTCATGAGATTATTGGGTCCATCCCCCTGCTCTGGACAGAAAAGACTGCTGGGGTCAAATAACCCCAGCAAGGTGTGCATCCACTCTCCTTTTGAAGATCTCCAGGGTAGGTGTCTGCACCACCCCCACTGGGAGTCTATTCCAGTCTGGTCACATGAACTGTGAAGAAGTTTTTCCCTATATCTAGTCTGAAACCTTCTTCTAGGAGTTTATGACCATTGCTTCTGGTTTTCCCTTAGGCCGCTTTGGTACATAGTTTTTCTCCAAGCCCCTGATGCTCATCCCTAATACATTTGTAAGCTGCCACCAAATCCCCCTCAGTCTTCTCTTTTCTAGGCTGAACAAGTCCCATATCTGTCAGCCTGTCCTTTAGAGGCCTGAAGAGGAAGTCATACATCGTATGAGTGGCTCTTCTCTGCACTCTCTTAAGCTCGTCCAGATCCTTCTTGAAGTGTGGCGCCCAGAACTGGATGCAGTACTCCAGCTGTGGCCTGACCAATGCAGAGTAGAGCGGGAGAATAACTTCCTTAGTTTTGCTTCTTAGCAAAGTTCCTAAGTTTTGCTTGAATAACTTTCTTAGTTTTGCTTGAGCAGCATCAGCTGCTCTATTAGCTCAAGTGACAGTGGTTTATATAACGGATCTGCCGGATTTCAATCCTAATGGGTGTCAATATAATGCCTCATGACAGGATCTTTTCTTCAGTTGTCTGTTTCTAAAATCCTAGGAAACATTGTTAAGGTTGCAGAGTTACAAAATGCCAGGATTAATGTTACCAATATAATCTTAAATCTCTTATACCAGAATGCCTTGGAAGGTAGCACTTCATTGTGAGAGGCAAACTTGTGGAGAATTGGATTTCTCCATTGTGAGAGCTCTGCTGCAGGAACCAGAGTTTTGTTCAAACAAACAAAAACGGCCTTTGTTGCTGATACCAATTCGTTGCTCACTGTTTCGGAACAATTACTATTTTGTAACCTGATAGTTTATTATCACCAGACCCCAAGGTATTTTTGCTCCTTCCCAAACTGTTGTTGTTTGTCTGCCATTTATTTTGACTTCCATGCTTGAACCTTATTAGTATGTTGGCTTTAGTATGTTGTGTCTGGTGGTCAGCACTGTCTTGGAGCTTTAGCTGCAAGAATATTTAACGTTAAGTTGCTTCCTGAGAGGTGCTTTTCTAGCAGAAGGCTGCTGTATTAAGTGATCGTGTAACTAAAAAAAATTATTTTTATCCCTCTACACAGGACCCTGCCTCATTCAGTGCAGAAAATGAAGAGTGTTCACTTTCATGAGAAATTACTCAATATTTTGTTTTCTCTCTTTGGTTCAGTGTGTCCCCTTATTTTATTTAAAGGTGCTTTGAAGATAGAATTACTGAGTTCTTTACACTTATTTCCATGTTGTTCATTACTGCAATATCAAGGAGCATTCATAGACAGGCTCTGGGTGTGTGTGTGTTGCGAGTATCATGTGTATCAGCGTCCCTGCACTGAAAAAATGGTAGCAGGGGCTCTTTGACTAAAGCTCATTTAATGAATAGTTGGGAGCCTTATACAATACATGTGATGCTGATGCATGTGACGCTGGAGTGCAGTAATTACAATTAATCGAGTCTGCTCCCACAAGCCATAATTACAACGTGTTGGAGCAGTGTTGCTGCATGTGCAGAGGTGCCCAAAGTGCTTCACAAATATTGCTGCGATTCTCTTTGTGACACCTTTTTGAGGCATGGAGAATAATTCTTGTACGTGTGGGCAGCTGAAGCACAGAGAGGAATGCCAAACATATTTACTAGTTTGGGTACCACATCTCAATACCTGGGACCAGATATAAGCAGAGCATTTGTACATTCAGAGTACAGTTTCCATTGATATGTTTGAGCTGGGAGCACTTTGTACTTCTCTAAGTTAGGCACCCAGAAAATGAGGAATAGCATAATAGGAAACTGTGTTTGAAAAGTACAATGTAAATGATTTGCCCAGCATTACAAAGGCACTGTGTGGCAGAGACAAGTACAGATCCATTTTCCCAGAGCAGCATTTGACTGCCTTAACTAAGAAACTTCCCTTTTTTTTTTTTGCAGTCTTGCTTTCATACCTTTCAGCTTCCTTGGTAAATGAGGCAGGGGAGCTTTGAACAACAGCCTCCTTCACTATACAATCCTGATTCGCCCCCAGTGCAGGTTTATCCAGGGCACTGCCTGAGGCAGGAGGCCTGTGGAAAAACAATATATTACCATATAATTACTTCATCATTGTGCACACATCCAAGGGAATTGAATTAAGGTTGCACATGTTTGCATTTCCTAACTTTTGGGTGCTTGAATATACAGCTTCAATAATTCTTTGGCTGTAGCTTTTTCATTTGTGGTATTTGGGGAAATATTCTGGGTGTTGCTTATTTTGAAAAACCCTGCCAAAAACAAAATATGTTTTGATTTGAGCGTGTTTGTATACATTTCTATCTTCTATTTCCACCAGGCGTAGCTTACATTGTACATATGCTTTTGTTGCCTTGAAAGGATTTTGTACGCTAAACCGTTAAATAATTTTTTTTTGAACTATTTGGAATTCATTCATGCTAGATTATGGTCCATCACACTTTCATTAGCATCTTTTGATCTTTTAAGGGTTTGGCTATTCTCTCACTGGTCATATATAGTTATTGCCTTACCTCAGACAGATACGTTCCTATTAGACATTTGCTGCCAGATTGTGTTTTCCCTTGAGGAACTGCAGTCCAGAAGGGGATGAACACTGAGGTTCCCCTGCAAAAGTTTAACCATGCTGTCCTGGTGGAAGACTGTGGGTATCACAGTAGATTAAGGAATCCACACGGAGGAGTATCTTTATAATTGGGGAGGCAGGAGAAGCTGCTCCAGATGTGCTGCCCCTTCAACAGGATCCAGTCTTCTATATGTACTGTTCTTCTACCACAAAGTTGCAGCAGCTTCAGAGTGAACCCAGTAGGAGCTGATGTTTCTTCCAGCCATGTGCATCTACTTCTTGAGCTTTTCTGGCATACGAAGTAGTACAATAGAAATTGCCAGTAAACAACAAGAAATTTAGTATCAAATTAATCATGGAATAAGTATGAGCTGTGTACCTGCAGTTTTGTTAGCGTTTTTGACTGTTGGAGTAGCCTTCTAATTTGAAATATAAATTGATGTTCTTCTGAAAATCTTCAGTGATTTCATGTACTCTTTCAAATATGTTTTTAAATACATAATCAGCATTAAGGGGAAACTTATTTTTCAGACTCTTGTTGATTGGACTCAAAGGAATTATCGATCTCAAAAGCAGTCTCATGTTTCTTAGAACAGCCACCAACTTGGGGAAATGTTAAACATTTGTTTAAACTATTGTCGGGGACTCATTTTCTCCTGTGCGTTTGGTTATTTCAGTGCTATACATACACTTGTATGCATGTGCAATTTGTCATCTCCCACTTGATGGGAGACTTTGCTTACATGTACTTGTCATTTTATTATTTACTGAATGGTCTTCCTTTATCTGATTAATAAAGAATATCTAGAATAAGTCATGGTCAAGCCTTGTTTTGAGAGGGTATTACTATATCTCCTGGTCTAAGCCAGGGACAGACTCAAGCTTTGATAAATCCTGTTTAAAGTTGCCTTCTGTGACTCTATGCATGTGCATATGAACAGCTGTGATTTGTTTCTTGATTTGTTGTCTTCTAATTTGCTTTCTATTTCATCATAATTCAGAACCGGAGCTATAAATACTAAATGTATACATATATGGGGGTCATGAAAACTGTTCAACAATGTACATCCCTGCTAGAATTTCTAAGGCCGACTTTAACATATGTTTCATAATTGTAATGTTTTCATGCATTTCTTTTTATTACTCGTTTGTAAATGCTTTTCTTATTTTTTCTGAACAGTTTGCCAAGTAACTGGATTTCTAATCACTGCCAGAAAGCAACATGTCTCGATCCCGCCAACCCCCACTTGTGACTGGTATCTCTCCCAATGAAGGCATCTCGTGGACAAAAGTCACAATCAGAGGAGAGAACTTGGGAACTGGGGCAGCTGATCTCATAGGTACAATGAGAAAAATGGTTTGTCCTGTTTAGTATTTTTAAGGTGCAGGGCACAGAAACAGATGACTATCAGATTTGGCAAACTTTCCTATTAACAGATAGACATAATATCCAGTACGCTTGGAAGGATGTTTTGAAATGAGTATATTATATATAGTAAATACATGTATATCTCATTATGTCTACTGATGTAGTTAATCTAGTGGTTATAATCTATGGGTAAAACTGTAACTTCTTGGAATATCTGGGGGGCTTGCTTTTGGCCTTATTGGAACCAGGATTTTGCCCTGTAGCTTTAAATCGGGACTCCCTAAGTTCTCTCATCTTCTCTGGCACTGACTTCTATTGCTTTGGGCAAAATTATTTAGCTTGTTCTGAACTTCAGTTTATCTACTATGAAAAGAATGTTTCACAAGGGTATTAAAGCTTAAGGAATGTTTATTGAGATACTAATACACCAATTAGCCTGTTGTCATTCTTGCTTCCTGAAGTTGTCTTTGCTGGGTTTCTCAAAAAAAACAAGACACAGCACCTTGCTCCAGGTGATAAACCCTAATGGTCCAGTGTCTGGGCAGTTATACAATCTTTTTTTTATTAGTATAAAGAAATCTTCTTACAAAATTCTGTTAAGAATTGTCTTGAATTTTGAATCATTGGAGTTGATAGTCATTGTATTTCTTACTGCAGCTTGTTTTAATACTGAGTTTATTCTGGTCAGCGTCTGTGGTCCCAGTGTTGTAAAGATTTATGCATATGCTTAAATTATATGTTTAGTAGTCCTTTTGGCTTGAATAACAACACTTATATGTCAGTTTACAGGATTAGGGCCTAATACTTCTATAAACCTCAGCCAAACTTGCCTTAAAGCTTGCTGGTGAAAATCATTACAGTAAAATAGAAGTAGAAAATGTGGTGTATTTTAAAATAAGCTGAGTGCTTTGTGCATGGAAAAGAAATATATTTCTTCATTTAATTAAAGACAACCTATGTAGAATCTGCTTTGAAACAAAATAATTATTCCATAAGCCACTTGGGAATTCATGGAATAAGAAACTAAACTGGGGACATGCATCTGCAATTTTCATTTCCGTTCCTTACTTTTTTAAGGCATTTTACTATGAGGTGTTCTAATATTGCCACTATAGGCTTACCTTAGGAACTGTGAGGTCCTGTCATAGTGTGACTTACTGACTAACTCATGTTTCACTCAGGTAGCCAAGGGCCTCTCTTCTCCTCCACTTGCTTCCATCCAAGGCATCCTACAATACTTGGTGTTTAAACCTGGATTGGGAATCTTGGAAAACTCTTTTCAGCACATTGAGACAATACTTTTATTTATAATGAGTCTCTCTCACTTTAGAAAGTGTTTTATTTTTTTGGGGTTTTTTTTACTGTTAAATGTTCTCTTTCCACACGTGCCTATCTGCTTCAAAGTTTTCATTATGAGTCGCTGTTATATTTAGTATATGGTGTGTAAAATACTAATTTTTGTCAAGTCAATTACTTTATCATATAGTACAGTAGTTCTCAAATTACAGCCCATGGACTGGATCTAGCCCATAGCCAGGGCCATCCTTGGGGGTGGGGAGCAAATTGGGGAGACTGCCCCCACGCTTTGGGGTGCCCCATAGAGCTGGACAGAGTGGCTGTGGAGACTGCACTGCCACTGCCAGCTTAGTGTCCAGCCACTCGCTACCCTTAACCACCACCGCTACCAATGGCAGTGGCAGCTTCTTCGGTCCAGGGCACGTCAGATCGGAGTGAGGGTGGGGCCCCAGGCTCAGGTTGGCTCTGCCCATGGTGTTCCCCGCTGACCGAGAAATTCAGCAGCAGGATAGCAGTCACAGCATTAATTGCAAGATCTCTGGAAGTTCTGACAGTGCTGGGAAGTGTGGCAGTTAATGCTGCCACTACTTCCCTGCTACCAAATTCCAGACCTGCAGGGAGCCTCACAGACTGTATGACCTGGCTCCATCTGCTAGTTTGGGCCTACACACCAGGCCAGTCAACAGCCGAACCAAGCGCATAGAGTTGGATTCAGCGTATTGGATTGCCCGTGAACCCCATCCAAACCAGGCCATATTCCACTCATCTGATCTCCACCTGATCTGAGAGCCCAAAAGGTTGAACACCAGCAGTACAGGATATTTGAAACAGACAGTTCATTGTTCATTTTTAAATTGGCCAACTTTGTCAGCGTAACTGCTCATTCAGAAGGCAGGGCCAGGTGGCACCCTTACAGATTAATTCGTTCAGAGAGGCATTTTGGAACTAATCTGTAAAGTGCCTCCCTGCCCTGCCTTCTGCCTAACTCCAGACTAACATGATGAACTCTCTCTCGTTTCTATCCGTAGAACACAATTCTTAATTAAGAAATAAAATCATAGGCAGGAAAGTAACTAAATATATCCTCATTATTTTAAAAGTTTTGCACAAATATAAACACTTCCTGTGCATTCAAATGCAAATTGCAAATACATAATTAAATGATTCTGCTGAATCTGAAATAAAACTTAGTGAGTGGACTTCAACAGGTGATCTGCAAAGTAGGAAAAGTAGTTCCCCCTTAACTTTTTTTGATAGATATTAACACCATGAAGGTTTTTGTTGTGCTTTTAAAAAAAATGACAAAGTAAATAAATAGTATTTTTCTCCTGCTTGGTTTTGCACTAGAAATGCCAGGTGCTATTTTTGTGGGAGGAGGCTTATCAACACCTAACAAAGTAATGAAAATCACTTAATTCAATTTAAGAGTCCTTAAACAATGATTTAAATAACTTGCCTTCTTAATTGCTTGGGTTGTAAAATCTTTAGCAGTTTTGAATTTTTACCTTTTTATTATGTGTTATAAGATACAGCTTTCAATCTACTTTTTATACTGTTTGTTGTTTTTATATGCTTTGTTGTTTCTACATTTTTAAGAGGAACAGTCCTTTTAATCTTCATTTGAGAGTGACTGGCTTTAGGACTGCATGAGGTCACTTGAGGTCTTGTGCGTCTCTTGGGGGAAGTTATAAATTTGATTGGTGCTTCTCTTTTTTATGTTTTGCCTCATCGATGAGGCGCCATGATTAGTTATTTGTGAATAGTCCAGAAAAGCTTTTGTTCTTAACTAGTTGAAGGGATGAAGAATAAAATGGATTGATTATGTGACTTGTTCTAAGGTGATCTTAATTTCCAACTCTTCCAGTCTCTTCATTGTACGTGTGCTGCAAGAGACAGAAGCAAACTAAATATTTCATGAAAACCTTGCTTTTGTGTCCACCAAACTAGTAAATAATTTTGAAGAAACATTATTTCCTTACAAACACTTTGTGGTAAATATTCACAATAACAAAGTGTGCACAGCCTACAGGCTGAAAGTTCAAAATCCTGTAAAATAGTATGGGAGCTTAAGTCTTGTTGACTTGGTTTGAGGCTTTCCCACTTTTGGAAATGGACTTCAAGCCATGAAGGTTCTTTTAGAAATCTTTCCTGTGTGCTGCACTGATTTATATGTCTTCAGAATGCTTCACGGATATTAAAATTATTTCATGATCAGTCATGGGTGAGGTGGATGTCAAAGGTTGAATGCACCATTTTGCAGAAGCTTTTTCACTGCTGTACTCTGCTTTGCACACTTAATTTAAAATTTGATTTTTCACCCTTCCACTTGTTTTATGGAAGCTCTGTGGATGCAAAAACGAGATATGGTGGGGGGAAGTCTTCCATTACAAATACTTTTACTCCGTGCTTGTTAAAAGTCAATAGATTTAAGTTGTGAAAGAGCCAGAAACTTTAAAAAACCGGAGCTGTGATTCAGTTACTAAATTGGGGATACTAGGTCCTGTAGAAGAGTTGCATTTTGGTAAAATGACACTTTGAGTCTCTATGATAAACTTAAATCAAAATAGACTTTCTTTTTTTCTTCCATTTTATTCACAAGAAGTCTCTCTCAATTTCCAGGTTTGACAATCTGTGGACACAACTGCTTACTGACAGCTGAATGGATGTCTGCCAGTAAAATAGTGTGTCGAGTCGGGCAAGCTAAAAATGATAAAGGGGACATTATTGTCACTACAAAGTCAGGTGGCAGAGGAACTTCAACTGTATCCTTCAAACTCCTGAAACCTGAAAAAATAGGTATTTTGTCTTCTGTCTTTCTTTTGCTAAATTATTAAAACTGATGCCTTTGCTTTTACAAATGAAATTTAGGTGTGACAACTAAGCTGATTTGAAACCTTAAAAAAAAAAAAAAAAAGCAAACAAAACTCTTTTTACTACCTGCAAAAATATACATGCATGGGCAGATCTAGAATTTTGAATAGGGAGTGCAGATGGTGAAACACTGTCACACACAAACACATTTTCTCCAATTAAAAATAAGCTAGAAGCTTTACTAGTATGCTAGGGACTTGGGACTATATTATTCAGTTTAAGATTTGAAGCAAAAAGAAATATGACTTTATTGGAATGAGTTAAAAAGTAGTCTGTAGGGCTGTGAAATAGGAGCTTTATTACCAGAAGCAGCTAACAGATAACAGAATTGCAGTCCAAAGGACAGCTTGATCAGTGGAACAGCAAGACCTTAGAAAAGAGAGAGTCTTTAACACCTATGACCTGAAAAGTTCAGAAGGGATCAACTAGATTATAACGGGTCAGTTGTCTTCCTCAGTACAGCATGACTGCAAAGGCTGCTGCCATTGTCACGAAGTTGGTTTTAAACTTTGGGTGGAGCAGGAATCAAAGAAAGGTTCAAGTGCATCACTGCTCCCCTCCACCCCTGGATCTGCTCTGTATACAGGTGATGCACTCTGATAAATTGACCAGTGAGCATGTTACATTGCTTACTGAAGTACTTATTGCTTTACAAAGGTTTTAATACCACCAAATAATAATAGCCCCAGTCATGGAATTCTTTTACTGATTCCTTTATCTCTAATTGTCCAGGGAAGCCACAAAGAACCCATGAATAGTATGCCAGAACACTAATTGACCATTATCCTTTTAAAGAAAGAGTTGTATGTGATAGCTAATGCGTGCTACCGTATTTACTTGAATATAAGTTGAGGTTTTTTTCCCCAATCAGCATGACGGGGAAAAAGCTCCTTGCCTTGCATATGCATACAGGGAAACCTCATTAAATACATTGTGTACTGTTAAACTGTTGCCAGAAGCAGCATGTGCTCCATAACGAACATAAACTAGGAAGTTGATTAAATGTAGCCAACACTGAGCAGGACTATGAAACACATAGCCTACATTTGGCAAATAAAAAACAGGCACTTGCTCCCCCAGGGGGAACAGGCACCAGCCCAGCACTCATAGGGTGCATCCAGAAAACCTCCACATGCTGCATAGTTTGTTTCTGTGCCACAAGGGCACAATGCCTGAGAGTGTGCTGTGTCAGGGGGTTTTTCTGCAGGTTTTTTTGACCCCTGGATATGAAAGGGTAAAAAAAAAAAAAACAGAGCAATGAGTGCTCAGCCAGAATTGCTGCGACTGGAGCCCCAGGAGCCCAGGTAAGGCTGCCTTTGCCCCTGGGGTAATTTGTTGCTTGCCAAAGCATGGATGTTTCTCAGGGACAAGTAGTGGCGGTGAAAGGTGCAGCGCTGCTACTTGTCCCCAAGGAAGCAAATGTCTGTGCATGTTTGGAAGCGCCCAGAGGCCAGAGCAAACTCAAGCACCCTCTGCTTAAAAGTATACTATGGAATACCTGTGTTGAAACTTGCAGCAGTTTCAGATAAGGTGAAATGTATCAATTTTGAATGAACTAAATCTATGTGCACCAATGGTTATTTGCATATATGTTTATTTCAAAATCAGTGTTTTCAAGTTTGCTTCTCATGTCCTTGTGCTCAGGGAGAGCAGGTTCTGACAGGGGATGGGAAGGATGGAATAACTGCAGGGGAAAGAAATTGTGGGGCAGAGGGCAAGGAGGCTAACTCTTTTCCTGGATTTATTTTGCCTACTGTAAGAGTAGAAGGGGGACAAATTGAGGGAAAGCTTCCAACTTCCTGGACTTTCAGAAGGCCTTCGACACTGTCTCTCACCCCATTCTCATTAAGAAACTGGGGGACTGTGGTGTGGACACCCATGCAGTCAAATGGGTTGCCAGCTGGCTGGAGGGCCGCACCCAGAGAGTGGTGATGGATGGGTCATTTTTGACTTGGCGGGGTTCCGCAGGGCTCGGTCCTTTGGCCTGCACTGTTCAACATCTTCATCAGTGACTTGGATGAGGGGGTAAATAGCACCCTGTTCAAATTTGCTGATAACACTAAGATGTGGGGGGATGTGGGCACACTAGAAGGGAGGAAGAGGCTGCAATCGGACCTAGACAGGTTACAGGGGTGGATGGATGAGAATAGGATGGGATTCAACACTGAGAAGTGCAAAGTGGTGCACCTGGGGAGGAATAACCGGCACCATACCTACAGGTTTGGGAACTCCCTTCTCGTCAGTACAGAGGCAGAAAAGGATTTTGGAGTCGTCGTTGATTCCAAGATGAACATGAGCCGGCAGTGTGGGGATGCAGTCAAAGAGGCCAACCGCACCTTGTCATGCATCCACAGATGCATCTCGAGTAGGTCCAAGGAGGTGATCCTCCCCCTCTCTGTGGCACTGGTCAGGCCACA
>NW_017728886.1:146855927-146882035 GCF_001723895.1 Crocodylus porosus
TCTTTAAGAGGAGGCTAGATGAACATCTTGCTGGGGTCGCTTGACCCCAGTACTCTTTCCTGCCATGGCAGGGGGTCAGACTTGATGATCAGCTCAGGTCCCTTCCGACCCTAGAAACTATGAAACTATAATTAGATTCTATACCTGGAACATTATAACAAATGTATACATTTTCCATGTATAGCAGGGGTACTTTGAAAGGTCCCAGGAGATACTCAGGGGTAGGCAGGGACTGATCGCCACCACCCTGTGCCACTGCCTCACAGGAGCAGGGCTGGGGCAGGATGAGAGCAGGGGTGCACTGCCGCCACTCACCACCCCCATCTCTGCCCCCTCTACTCTGTGTCCAGCCACTTGCCACCCCCTGGGGGGTACACTTATTAAAAAAGGGGCCACCAGGCATATGCTTATTTTTAAAAGGTTGAAAACCCTGATTTAGGGGGTTTGGGATCTAATTGTTGGGGATTGTTCTGATATTCAGAGTACTCTAATATTTGAGAAAAGCTCAAGTAAGTAAAACTCAGTCCTCCCTATAAATTAAGAAGATACTGTTTTGGAATATTTTATTTGTGGTATTTAATAATTAAAATGATGTTCTCAAACAGTAGTCTGCAGTTTTCATCCGAAATCTTATCAAAATATTCTCTGAATTCTAAATCATGTCACTTTCAAATTTGTTCACTGAAAAATTAATATACCCAATTTAATTTCACAAAAGCAATAATGTAGGTAATTGTTCCTCTTCCACAGTTCCTGTGGCTGATAAGTAGCACATGGTTTGCTCATGTTTGCTATTTTTTCAAATTTATTTTATAAACCAACAGGTAAGTTAACTATTTGTTTACCAGTGGAAGCTTTATTAGGAAAACCTGAAGGGGAAGAGGGGGGAAATTGATGGTTTTTGTGAAATGAGGAAAATATTGAAGAGCAATAAACAAATACCAAAATCAAAGGTGATATTGGAGAGACTGGTTGCAACACCACAATTCAGGCACCAAGAGTTGCTATGAGTCATCCACTCTACCTTGGCCTTTGCATAGTGTCTGTGTCAGAGTTGTGCAGATGAAGCTGGTTCTGTTTGCTTTATGCTAGTTGAGGAGTTTGTATGTTTGGGCTAATCATTAGTGAACGGGCTTGACTTTGCTCAGAATTGTCTTTGTGCTGTCTGGTCTGTATAATATAAAAGGAGGATTCTTTCTCAATACTCTGGAAAGAAACTCACCTTTTGAAATCAATTCTTAACCTTCTTAAAACAGTGGGTGACAAGGTTGTAGGTGGAGAGTAAAATGCTGTATAAATACTAACTACCATCATTTTTACCTTGTGCATATTGGTAGTGTAACTTAAATAGAACAGTACACTGTGAGATGTAATATTCGATGCCCTGCCATTGGTATCTTTTTTACCAGCTATAATCAAATAATTTAGTATAAATTGTATCCAGGTTGTTTTGTCCCATATCTTCCAAAATATTACCTAGGCACGCATTTTATATTTATCTGGCTTTTTCAAATTAATTCAGTATGTCAGAAGCTGATGGTGCTGGACAGCCCTTGTTGTTTTAAGGATATATGCTTTGTTTTCCCTAGGTATCTTGGATCAGTCTGCTGTCTGGGTTGATGAAATGAACTATTATGGCATGCGCACTGATAGGAACAAAGGGATGCCCCCCTTGTCCCTACGTCCAGCTAATCCACTTGGTATTGAGATAGACAAGTGAGTACCAAAGGCCTTTAATCCACCTTTTTTAGTGGTTTTCTCAATATACAAGTACATGAATTCCAGCAAAGTTTAAGCCTGAGTCACAGAAGACCGATAATGTGTATTAGCTTCTGGTCATGCTATCCAGTAATCAATAGTGTGCATTGTTTGGGAATTCTAACTTTTTTTGTGTGTGATTACTTAGCACTCCAGCTAATCTGAAAGCCTAGTTCATTGAACCTTGTGATGTTTAGACTTTTGGGATTGGTAAATAACCGTAAGATCCAAGGATTTATATATTTCAGTTTTAGAATACTTAGTGTTGCATTTGAGTTTCATGGGGCTTTTAAGGATGTTTAGATAGCCATCTGTTCTTAGAACTGTACTGTAAAATGCAACTTCTGGATCCATCAAGTAGTTTGCTTTTATTGAAATAATAATGTTGGTTTTCCAACCATAAACCCCTTTCCTTTTTGTTATAAATACTTTAGACATTATAAAACTTTTCTGCAATAGAAGCTCTATAATAAGTCATTTAGTTTATCTGGGGGCTTTAAAGGAATGCTGTCAGTACCCAAAAATTAACCAGCCCCTAAAAACAGTGTTTCTCCTGATCAAGCTATCGGTCCCTCCAAAAATGAAGGCTATTTAAAATCAAGTTCTTTTGCTGTGGGACCTCTTCTGTCCAGAAGGCGTAGCATGTTTGTGATGTGTGGTTTTGCTGCCCTGGCTCTTAGGAATATACATTATTTCAGTATCCTGCTTTCTCTCAAGATGAGGGCAGAATGGCATGTGACCTGCATGTCAGGAAATCTGAAAGGTCTAATCTTGACCTTGTAAAAAAAAAAAAAAAAAAAAAAAAATTAAATCATGGTTTAAATATCTTGATTTCTAGAAAATACTTGAAGTTCTGCCACTCTATAGTCCTGGAAGTTATGCTTTTCCAAAGTATGGGTTCTAGTCCTAGTAAAATATTGACAGAGAGATGATGAATTTTCTGTCACAACACAAATATATTACATCTCTTGCTTTCTGTTCCATCAGTAATTTGTAACTATCCAAAAAAAATCAAGTTCATGGATTTAAGGCCAAAAGAGACTATTAGATCATCTAACCTGAGCTCTTGTACATCCTAGGCCATTACATTTTCACCCATTTATCCTTGTATTTAACACACTAATTGGTATTTTCCTAAAGCGTGTTTTCCATGAAAGTATCCAGTCTTCATTTGAAGACATGAAGGGATGGAGGATCCACTGTGTCCTGGGGTAGTTTGTGGTTAGTCTTCCTCCCTGTTCAAAACGTGTAATGGATTTTAATGTGTCTGGCTTCCAGTTATTTGTTCTTGTTATGCCTTTCTTTGCAAAATTCCAGGGCCCTGTAATACCTAACATCTTACCTTGTGAATGTATTTGTCCACTATAATCAACTTAATTCACTTCTCTTTTCTTTTTTTTTTTTAATTCTTTTAAATAAAAATCGACCTCTCTGTCTCAGTACACAGTTTTTTCCAGGCAGACCTTGACTGACACTTGGCTCTTTTCTTTACCACTTTCAATTTTCCAACTTCCTTCTCTGTACTTTATTCTAGTATCAGTATTGCCAATGCTACATACAGATAAGCTGCATTCTGCTTTCACTCACTACTCTTCTGTTTATGTCCAAAGATTAAATTAACCCTGCATCCTTCTGGGCACTTATGTCAAGATGCTTGCCTGCTATGATTGCTAAGTAATCTTCAGCATTACTTTGTAGAATACACCACCCTTTCAGCCACCATTCAGTAGTTGTGGCCTTTATTCCTTGTTTTAAATGTGTAACTTGAAATTAGTGGTTTTAAAAACCTGTTTTATTAGAAAGGCTGACTGACCAAGCAGTTGGGAAGGGAGTTGTATAGTAATGCCTATGCCTTCTGTAGATGCTACAAAGACTTAAATGTAAGTTTAAAAACAAAAAAGGAAGGAAAAACAAAATGAAATTCTCTTGAAAAATGCAAGATATATTTGGCAAATTTATAATCCTCACAACAGATATCAATTAGAGATGAGGATTCTGTGAGGTAAAATTCTGATAAACAGCTATCAGGGAAAGGGCACAGATGATAGAGTAGTAAGATGTAAAAACAAAACCCCCCCCAAAAGTCTGAAATTTTGGAGGGCCAATACATGAACAATGCATTACGCAACATAAAAAGCAATGACTAACTAGGTAGGATATTATGTGCTTGGTTTTGAGAGACTCTTTACAAGAAAGGTGCTTTTGTTTCCTTCTAATAAAGTGGAGGAAGTTTTGGAGAACAAAAAATGGTTGTTGAACTGCAAAAATTATTTTGTAAAGGGTTTTGTTTTTTTTAAGTAGGTGGTAAAGATTTATATTTCAGTAATAAAACCAGGAGCAGAATTAGAGAGGAAGCATAGCTAGGACTGAGATAAAATTCAGAAAGAGAAATCTGAGGCTAGTTATTAGAACAAAACTTGAAACTGTCCTGGGTAGATACCAGATTGGCACCGATATAAAGAAAACTTTCTGTATTGGAAATCAGCCCAATGCTGCTGATATTTTGTCCAATAAATGCCCATGCATGCGTGCAGCCCCAGCACAGCACGTAGGCAATGAGGAGCACAGCAGGCAGCTTGGAATGCTGTGTTCAGCTGGTAAGTCTGATGTGATAGAAGGGGAAGGGGAGGGGGAAAGAGTGTGGGGGGGAGGCAGATTAAGGTCCTCGTGGTAAGGGAAGGTGTGGTGTTTAGGTTGGGGCAGGGGCTGCCCAGCCAGGGCCAGGGTGGGCATGGGCCGGAGGCACGGCTTATTGGGTAGGTGTGGGAAGGTGGCGGTGGCTTCCACCATTGCGCATAGTTCATCCAGTGCTCATCTAGTGGCTTCTGCCACTGCTCCCACCGCTCTTCCAGACGGGGGTGGGGGGGCATGTGTCCCTGGATGTGTACAGGGCATGGCAGTCTGGGGCCTGGATCTTCCCAGCTGGGCAGATCTGGGGTGCATCCTCCCCCCATGCCCTCCTAGACAAGCGGTGGTTAGGTGCCAGACGAGCACTGGTTGAGCCTCATACAGCAGTGGGAGCCGCCGCCCCCCCTCCCTTCCTTCACCACCACAACAAGCTGCGCCTCTGTCCTGCATCCGCCTCAGCCTGTAGCTGCAGCCCGTGCTGAGCAGATCCTGGGGGCACCTTTCCCCTCCCCCCCACGCTGTCCTGCCCCCCTCCCTGCCCCGGCTCATCAGCCCCAGACTCATTCCCTCCCTCACCACAGGGGCCTTCATCTGCCCCCACCCACACCTTCCCTCCCCTTCCACCACACCAGACTTACCAGCTGGACTCAGCTCTTCGAGTTGAAGAGCTGCGTATCAGAAATTGGATTGGTATTGACCGATAGGCCTCCTTAAAAATCGGTTATCAGTATCTGCCCCTAGTCCTGCAGTTATCTTCCGGAGGAGTTGTGAAAACTGTCTCATTGCCTGTATTTATTTAAAATTATTCTCAAACAAAATGACATACAAAAAACTAGAACTCTTGGTTCCAAAATAATACCTTAAATGATACTTAAATTTTCCAAAATGATACCAAAAACTATCATTTTGGAACCAAGAGTTCTAGTTTTTTGTCTCAGACCAACATGGCTACCAAGTACACCTCTCGAACAAAATGGCTTTTTCTAGAATAGTTTTAAATAGTACTATAAAGCATGCATTACTAGGAAGATGGACTAGATCAGTAGGGCCAAACCTTTCTGCCCCATGGGTTGGATGAAAGGTATCAGGTGTGTCTATGGGCCTAATCTAGTCGTGTGGGACTTGTATTTGGCAGTAGGGCAGGGGTGGCAGTATCAATGGCTGCTACTGTCCTGCCACCAAATTTCCCAACCAGTGGGGAGCCCCATGGGCCCACTTGTCATGTCTCTGTGGGTTGGATTTAGGCCCCTGGACTACATATCTTTACCACCTGATCATGCAGGAAAGGAGGGGGCTGGTTTCTGCTGCTGCATGCTGCTCATCTGGTGCTCATCTGGCAGCTAACCACTGCTTGTCTGGGAGGGCATGGGGGTGGGGAGTGCCCCCAGATCTGCCCAGCTGGGAAGAGCCCAGCCCCAGACAACGGATCTTTACCATTTCTGATATCTCTGACTTTCGTAAGATATTTAAAAAACCACTAACAAGTTAGGATGCATTTCTCAGGCAAAATTTTTGAAGCTGCAGGGATGTGCCATGGTCACACAGCAGTGATTTGTTGCTGTGGAATGTACCACCTCTAGTACAGTGATTCTCAGTGGGGATCCAACAGGATCCTTTGAAGCACGCCACGAGGTGTGAGGAGATTAGCAGATAAGCTCAGGCTCAGTCCCTACCTAAATGTTCCCCTGCTCCCCCTACATGGTTCCTCTGCAAGGGCGTAAGTAAGTTAGTTTTGTGAACTGAGTAGTCCTTTTCTGACCTACAGATGTTTTTTTCAGAAAATTGGTTCACTTTTCCATACATACAAATAGTTAAAATATTGAAAAAGGTGTAGTATGATTAATTTGGAAATAAAGAGGCGTAAGTAAAGAGGGCTCTTATATGGTGAATTATAAGGCCATAGTGATTGGAACATCTAATTTCACTGACACTGTTCTTATATGTATGCAAAATGTATCAGAGAAATTGGAGTCTCTTGTGATCTCTGGGGTGAGTCTGAGTATTATCATTCTTTTAAAATGTGACATTTGTACAATTTTTCCTTATTACTTACGTACAAGTCAGAATTTTAAAGTATTTTATAGGAATGCTTAGTGTTCAGCCACTAGTTTTCAACTTGCAAGTTTAACTGTTAGTATCTATTGAGAGTATTTGACTGTTTCATATTTTTAAAGATTCCAATTTATGTTCTTTGTTCACGTGGTGCCTTCCTGCTTGTAGACAGTAACTAACTGCTGGAAAAAAACTAAGTTGGCTTTCCAAGGAGACATGTTTGGGAGATCATAAAGGTTTTCTTGTTCAGATTTTATTCTGATTCTGTATTTACGAATTAATACGTTCCTAGGCATTTGTGGGGACAGGGGTGTTTTTGTTTTTGTCTTTGCATTTGATGCCTTTTCTAACTTTAAAAAATATATAGAAACAGCTTCAAATTATGTGAGATTTTGCTATCCAGCTTTGAATCCTAAATTCATGTCGTTTTTCCTGTAGTTACTATTATTTAGATTTATATTTCCCGTGATCCAGAAAGGCTTTAGCCAGGTTTTTGGTATGTTTATAAGGTGAGAATTCAACAAGCATATTAAAGTAGTTATTAACTAGTAGGATAACAAGAAAAATAATTTTATTGTCTGTCTGCTTGTCTGCAGAGGGGAGTAGGGATCCAAGTGGAAGGTGGATATATTTAATTCCCCACCCCTCTCACATACCTCCAAGGATTGTTGCTTTCTACGATACATGAAGTTGTGGCCACTATGTTTACTGGTTTCCCTGTCTTTCCCCATTCAAAATTTTTGGAAGATGTAGTGCCTAGAATTTTGAAGTTCCAGACACATTTTTAGTAAGTATTTCATGATGGTATTGGATGAAAATTGGGACCTTCCTGTAACTTGTTCTGAATGATTCCCATGCCATAGCAATGAACATGTAAATAAACTTTATTTGCAAGAGGTGATCAAGACAGTATGTTCTACAGGGGTTTTTTTTTGTTTTCCCAACCACCCTTTGGCAGACCATGAAAACTTATTTCCTGCAAAGCAGCAACTGCAATCAGACCTAACTGGTATCTAGTATGGTTAGAAACTTTTTGAGTAATGTTTGTTGTTTTGCATGCAGCAGTGGTCATTACTGAAGATCAGTCCTGTACATGAAAGCAAATGCTGACATGCTAAGTACATTCCACATACTTCCATATCCACCCACTCAGTACAGATGCTTACATCTTCCCAGGGCTGGCGTCCAAAATATTTCTGCCAGAAAGATACACCACTCTGATCTTATGCTGCCACCTAATGGAATATGCCAATTTTTTTTTTCTGTGATGGAGAAGACCATTTCATTAGTATACTGTCCTTATGCCTTGTATAGAAATACAACATACACTTTTTTGTTCTGTAAAGATGACTCGGGTGTTAATGGCGGCAGATACCTCATAGAAACTTGCATTTTTTTTTATTTCTCTTGTTTTTTTTATTTCAGCATACAGGTAAAAATCACTATATAAATGTCCAGATAGTATACTGTACACACAATGTAATATTTTGCTTACTGTATGCAACACCTCGGGCCTAACAATCTACTTTTCTCATGGTCTGACTGGGTCTCTCTCTCAGCATTTTCCCCTGGTCAGAAGCTGGTCTATCCTTTGGGTAGTATATGTATACTGTAATCAGCACTGCTCCACTCCAGGTTTATTTCCAGAGTACATCCTTCCCTCTGTCCTACTTCTAGAAAAGTCTTCATTAGCACCTTTGATTTGTCCTGTTTAGTCTACGCCAGTGTCCTTTATGTTGGGCTCCTCGTATGCACGATTAACAAAGTACATCTGGTACAAAGCCCTGCTTCTAGGAGTCTGACTGATACCAGACAGAGAGGGATCATACAGTAACTGTAATTTTGGCTTGTTTATGCTGGTTGCCATTCAGAAATCTGTGTTTACTTAAGCTGCTCCTCCTGACCTATAAACTCCTTTGGAATTAAGTTACCTTTTAGTGACTGTATTCAGTTTAGGGGTTGACATCAGTCTTTCCGAATGTTTTTTCTGTGTGCACCACAAAATAAATACATTTACAACTCAATTCCTGAAACTTAAGTGCATCTTTTAATAAAACCCCTAAAAAATCTGTAATAACCATCCAGTTTTGAGCATAATTTGTCTAAGTTTATTAGTCTGCATTATCTCTTATCGCTCTTAAGCATACAAGTTGAATCTCATCTTAAATTCAGGGTAGTGATCTGTGACTTGTGTTTACAAAGATCATAGTCTGGTCTTGACTGAGCCTTTGTGAACATTATAAATAATAATAACAATACTCTGTGAAATGCAGGCATGGTCATGGAATTCAAGAAGAGTAATGTGGATCTTGATGAATTAAATTGAGACAGTTGAATGGTAGGGATACTGTGCTGATGGTTTAGAGTAAAATTAGGATTGCTGGGTCCAAATGGTATAAATGAATACATAATCATATCTTACATGAATAGAGAGGTAGTTATCTGTGTTAATCTGAAATTAGACAGAAGGCAAGGCAAGGTGACACCAGAGAGTAGCAGTGGTTTTCAGCCTTTTTAGGATCTAGGCACCCTTTGGAAAATGGCAGCTCTTAGTTTTCATTTGCTTTTGATGACAAAAATTAGTTACAAGGAGCACAAAAAGATCACAACAGGTCAAAATGTTTTTAATCCTATGGATTCCTGTTGGAAATTTCTGGGTTTATCCCATGAACCATGTTTGCATATCGAACAGTGCTAACGTTGTGTTACCCTTGGAAGGATCTTGAGGCACTGCTACTATACCTTGGTTGTGAACCACTGCCTTAGAGACTCTTTTATTCAGAGAGGCATGAGCTTTCATAGGCTGCAGCCTGCTTCAATGGACAAAGTAGGCTGCGGCCCACAAAAGCTTGTGTCTCTGAACGATTTACTCTCAAGTGCCGCCCTGCCCTGCCTTTTGCATATCTTGTTATAGGGAGTTCTTGGTAGTTCAACTGGTGTTCCTTGTAGTTGTGGGCAAGGGTTTGCAGTGGCAATTTGGGGGATTCTTCTGCTTGATGAGCGCTGGTGAACAGGCTAGACTTGGTGGCCAATGAGACCCCTTGTCCTATGTCCCTAGATTTTCAATCAGAACATATATATGTGTGTGTTTTAACAAGACGCATGGACTCTTACAGCACTCTGATATGTAGGAATCGTGCCCAGAACACACTTCAGTTTAGCAAGCGTATGTGAAAGCTCAAATGCAAATTCTAATTTTGTTGTAATTACAATATGAACATCATATGAAATTTTAATACTTTTGTGTTCTTAGTATGTCATCATAGAGTCACCCAACCACTGCAGTAAAAGGGGCAACAGAACTCGAAAACCAGACTGAAATGTTTAATAAGAACACAGATTCAACAAACGAAAGGCATGACAGAATGCAAATCTGAGAGCCCACAGGTCTTCCAGCTCCACTGAAGGTGTCTGTCAAGGGAGATAACGTCAAAGCTGTGGTTTCTCCAAGAGGGCAATCCTGCCTACTAGATTCTTGAGGTCTTGTTCTGATGAGGTCCAGGGCCACTGCTCTCTGCTGTATAGGTATCAGTGACAGTGTTGTGAGAACTGCTAATGATACCTTTTGAAGGTGTTTTTTACTGTGCACCTCTCCTATTTAGATGTACTATACTACTTGACTCTATCTTCTGCCTTATTAGCTATAGTGATTTTTTAGATGCAAGCTGATTTTTGATACTTTTGTAGAGTGTCAACGTGATCCTCGGCTTCATACAGATGTCCATTACACAATGTGCTGCTCTTATTACTCGGGTGAGAAAAAGCCTATTACCAGTAGAATTGCTTCCTGTTGTCTGGTTTTAGTATTTTGAGGTAGCAAACTAGTACTTGGAGGATAATTTGTTAGTAGAATTTAATGAAATATTCACAGTATGCATGTGGAGCCAGTCTTTTGGGGTACCTTAATCAGATATATTTATTTACTAGTAATAATTTTGATTAATCTTATTAAATTAGAGTTATCTCTCTTATTGGACAAAATACTTGTCAACAACATAACCTTATTTTCTCTTGCTGTATGTTAACTCAGGCTATATGTTGAAAGATTTTTCAGAATCCCATGCATATTTTATGGTTTTGCTGTACCATGTCAGCCATATCTGTGATAGTCTGTTCATGTATCTAATTTATAGCCTTCAGTGCCAAAATAAATGCTTCAGAAAATCCCTTCATAATTTAAGACAGCCAAATTTTAAAAAATACGTATTTTTTCAGTTTGTATTCCTTTTGACTGTTGCTACCCCAAATGAATTTTCAGACCTTATTAAAAGCTTAACAAAATGACTGGGGAATATACAGATCATTGCAGTAAAGGTCAAAATTTCCCAGAGTGTTCTTGTGTGTGATATGTAAGTGTGCACCTTGTGTTTTGAGAGAGACCTGCATAATCAAACAAAGAAACACGTTATAATGATTTCTAGGCACAAGAATAAATTGTGTGGGGGTTTTTTTTTTTTCATGTTAAGTAAATTTATCAAGAGTGATTTTTGACACTTATTTCTACTGTGATTATCTTCTCTTTTCCAACAACGGTTGAATTTTTAGATTAAATGCGTCTAACCCTTGATTTTTGACTGCAAGGGTTAAGATGATATAGTCATGTTTTTTGGTATGGATTTTGTGAGCACCACAGTATAAGAGTTTTTAAAGTCTTGTGGCCCATTGTATTTGATACTATTTAAAAAATATTATCATAAATGTTCTTGTATAAATAATTGTAAAAAAGAGGTATTTTCTCAGTTACCTCTAACAATCAATATTTCCCAGTTAGTATACACAAAATGTAACTTAAGGGATCTCACTTATGCATACCCATTTTGCTGTTACATGTACTTTTTTTTATCTAGGGCAGAGAGAAGCATTTGGGCTTTCCACTGTTGCCTGCCATCTTTATTATCATGCTATTTTTCCTTCTATGTGTTTCTTTTGACTGCCTCTGTCCCTGCTGCTTCTATTCAAAATTTTTAAAGAAAATTTATAAAAAGAGAGTGCAACTGGTAAATGGTTTCTGTGCCAGTGCATAGTCTATGCCATTCTTTATGACTGCTGTTTCTAATAGTTCCCTGCATGTAAATTGTGGTGAAGCAAGGGGAACTTTTTTTTCCATGGAACACTCAACTTTTGAGCATATTTTTATCTTAGATTTACAGCTTAATCAGCATTTTGCTTTTCAACATTTTAGGTTAATAATGCATGTAGGGTCAGATCAAGTGTAGCTTACCTTGGCAGTATGTTTTACAATTCTTTTTGCCTTTTTGAAATATGCCTACAAATAGCTTTTGTTTTTAAATAGTTTTTAATTATCATCATTTCCAGTGGAAAGGCTGGTTACACATTTTAGTGTTTTCTTCAATAGCTTGCTTTAGATTCATTAGTTCACTTATTTTTGGCCTTCTAGTTCAATTTCAAGCGCAAGTGTGAAATACTGGAAGTTTTCTTTGTTTGTTTGCAGTGTGTTTTGCATAGTTTAGCAGCAGTGTGTAGCTCATATGTCTCAGAGAGAGAGATTTTATTTCAAGGTCTGTGCCTGACTTTTTATGACTTCATTTTTGGCCGGTGCTCTTGAAAACTTTCTTTGGCAAAGAACTGAGCTATTTTATGATGTCTGGATGCAGCTATGAATAGAGAACTGGGTGGTTAATGTCTCAGGTGATTTTTGATTTGAGAATTTTGACAAAATAAAAATGTTTTATGTATGGGAGAAGACTGTATTATTTCTGCACTTTCAGGAAAATGTATTTGAATTCTTTTCTTTCTTTTTTTCTTAAATTAAGGCTTTCATTTAGAGCAAATGGTGTTAATTACATAATTATGGCAGTTTGTATACATCTACCAATATTTTAAAACGAAACTATTCCAGAGCTCTTCTGTTTCACAGCAGTTGACTATCTGGATATGCATGCAGTATAAGAAACTGCATCAAATAAATGGTGTATGTCATGTCACTAAGGATAAAAACACCTTATTCCCCATACTTTTTCGTGGAGGGATACACCCATGCCCCTGAATACAGTGGAATGAGCTTGGCTGTTGGACAGGAGGATGATGCTAGGTGTAGAAAGTCATCTCTGGAATCTTTTTACTCTCCATGTACTGTGCTACTTCTGGGATTGTCAGTGTTTGGTGAGCTGGGGTATGGATGTATTGATAATGAAGGTGCTGTTTGTAAATAGTTACTTTCATCCTCATATTCCTGTGAATTGGCAGGCAGTTTGCTAATGTTTTGTGATATGGGGACAAAATTCTTTCACATCACACTGGCCTCACTTTTGACTTGGTTAGTAGGGCCCAAGGTTTTATTTATTCATATGTAAAGCTAATTTGGAAGATACAAAGTTTCTGTAATGCATATAAACATAAAAAGTGTCATATTGGGGTGTCTCTTGATCAGTAGCCAGTATAGAAGTTTTTCCTTTCCCACCAAGAAAAAAAAAAAAAGCCCCAAGCAAAACCATTATATTAAATAACTTTGTTATAGTGCAAGTTAAGTTTCTTTCTAACCAGGTATGGTGGCAATGTAGTTAAAGTATCTTACAGCAGATCGAAGCACAAGCCTTGCTCTTGATTTGTACCAAAAGTCAACTCCAGTTGAGCCAGCTACGAGTGAATATCTGGCCAGGTAGTGGTTGGTGGGAGCAGTGTTGTGAATGGAATTCTGGCTACATCACTTCCTGTGTGCCATTTGCTAAGAAATTTATGTGCTTTAACCATGCTAAGCCAGTAGGCCATTAGGCTTGGATGGACTTTCTTTTATTCTATCTAACCCCCTTCATTCTTTACTTTGAGAAGTAAATTACAGTATGTAGAAGACATTACACCCATCATCCAGATTTGTGTTTGTTACTAATATGATCTTTTGAAATACTTGATTCCCAGAGGTTCTTGACTTTCACTTTGGGAACATTAGGTTTTAGGGCTGTTTTATAAACTTGGTCCAGTGGAATGTTGTTTCAAAGCAATGACAAAAAAAGCATTTTAAACAGGTTTGCACTTGATGAAAAGAGAAGACTATGAAATCCAGAAGACAAATCCATTCATATACAGAGAGATAATTGTCATTTATTTTGGGGCATACTTCAAGTATAGACATTCCCATTTTGAGAGTTGAAACATTTACCTTTCTTAATACTATTCAGCTTTGTTTCTTGGCAGTTTCTAGCCTTTGGAGGTTTTAATATTAATCACAAGGGTGTTTATATTTATAAACCAGAGCTTAAATTTTATTTTGAAGTGTGTACTCAGAATTGTTTTTATGCTTTGAAAATCTGTAGCATGTACTTGCACACGTGCACCTGCACACGATTTGTGTATGCGTAATATGCATGATATAGTGGAGGAGATGCTTAGACTTCAATTTGAGTTGGATCAGGCTTCAGATAGCACTTGGTGCTATGCTATCCATCTGTTTCACCTGGTACAATAATAGGGCATAAAGGACTATCAATAAAGGGAGTTGGCTTTTACTTCTCTAGAAATTAGTTCCTGGAGCTTGTGCTGTAGTTTTTGTCATGGAAGAATTAGAACCAAGAAAGAGTTTTCTGGATGTCTGTGTATAATGAGAGACAGGGATTAGGGTGATATTTTTTCTGTTCTATGTAGTTGGGATAGTTAGACAAACTTCTGAATGCAAGATTTTCTTTATCATATGTTGTTGGTCAAGTGAAAGCTACCACCCTAAGAAGTTCTTGCCTTGCATAATTTCTGGATCATCATGGCTACAACATCACTCTTATACTACTATATACAATAATTCCTTTTTTAAATCAGTAGTCCTTTTCCCAGAAGTAAAATATTTTAAAGACTACTTCTACACTTATTAACATGGTATTTTAAACAGGTGTTAAAGGTAATATATTTGCATGAAAGAAAATATTTTTGTTTAAATGTGAATTATAATATTCAGGCAGAGTCTAAAAAATTACTAAAGGATTACTATATGTTCAAGGTTATACTATTACTTGTTAGAATTACTGGTACCATATGTACTATACATCTCCAACTTCCCTATGTATTAGTGGCCTCAAAGCATCAAATCTAATTTTGGATTTTAATTATCCTTTAGGTGTTTTTGTGATTGTTCAGTAGGAAGTTTGTTTCAATACAATGTTAAAATTTTGTGACGGTGTTCTACTAATACAGGGATGAGCAATATTTTGGGCGGAGGGCCACTTAACTGAGTTTTGGCAAGCCATTGAGGGCCTTATGATAGGCAGCCAGAGGCAAATAACTATTCATTTTCTAAATGTTTTAGAGGCCCCGTGGGCTGGATAGAATGGCCTGGCAGGCCACATCTGGCTCGAGGGCCACATTTTGCCCACCCCTGTGCTAATATTTAACATTACCATTTGAAGAATGGAACAAGGGCTGTTTTCTGTATAACCTTTAATAGCAATTACCTTACTTTACCAATAAATAATTTTTATTTCTCAGGGGCAAATTTCATCAAAAAGATTTGGAAGCTCTCTTCCCTGGGATGAGTCCTGATTTCACTAGTGAAAACTTCTCTGCCGCCTGGTACCTGATAGAGAACCATTCCATGACAAGGTTTGTGGATGCTATACTGTATAAATAACAGAATTTTAAAACATGAACCCATATTCAGTTACTGCACATCAGCAGTAGTCAGAAGTATTCTTCCATATTGCAGTAGTCTTCACAAGCTCAGTTGGACTTAGAGTTGTTCTTTATGCAGGCAGTGTACATACACAAAGTGAGAGAGAGAGGCTTTAATCAGTAGTTCTGTAAAATGTTGTAATAGTAAAACACTGGATACACCAATGGGTTCCCAGGTGAAATTTTTAAGATCTTGGGGCCAATGACCTTATTTTAAGATGTGTAATAAAAGATCATGTTTCATGCAGGTTTTCAGAATTGCATGCAAAGAATTTTATGTCATAAAGCCTGATCCAAAACACACAGATATCCATAGGAATATCTCCTAATGTTACTGGAATTTTGGTCAGGGTTGTAACTACTATTTATGTAACGTGCTTGCAAGATCTATGATTTCCACAGGCATAACATTTTGCATGTGCAGTAGAACATGCATGAATCTGACTGGACCAGTGGTCCAGTGTTGTTTGAATGTATAGATTTAATAGAGAGGATTAAAAAATGCCTTGTAATCACATGAACTCGAAAACTTGTTCCAGAAACACTTAATCGGATTTATCTATTTTCCTGGGAGAGGGGGCTGGGTGCTATTGTTGTTTGTTTGTTTCTGATTTGTTTAATGGTTTGTTTAATTCTTTTTACCAGGGTATAAAGGACACTAGAATACTAAATACATGATTGTTGATCTAAATGAGAGAGATGTTTAATTCATTTATACTGGAATTGAAATGGAGATTTGAACATGATTTTTTTCTTTTGTTTTTGCTTGGGTTTTTTAAGCTGTGGGACAGCTATTTTAATAGTGAGGAAACTTTCTGCTCCATTATATGTCTAACATGAGGGGCACAGGCATAGTTTAAGCAAAGTGGTTGGGCATAACATGTAGTTTAAGCACAACATGATTTAAATTATTTTTCCTTAAGGTACCCAAGTACCATGAGCCTAGTTTTCCCATCTTTACTCCTTAACAGTAACTCATTGGAACGCCTCAGTTTAGAAGTGGCAAATTTGAGCCCCGATACCTGCCAGTATCTTTATTAATTACTTGGATGAAGTAATAGAAAATATACTCAATGTTTGTGGATGACACCAAATTGGGAGGAGTTGCAAGCAGTTACAGGATTAGCATTTGAAATGACCTTGATAAAATGGAGAAATGAGTTGGAAGATAAGAAGGATGAAATGCATAATGGGAAGAGCAAACTACTGCTTTTGAAGGAGAAATCAAATGCACAAATACAAAATGGAGAATAACTGGTAAGGTGCAAAAAAAAGAAATTATTTTGCATTCATTTGGTGCTGGTGGAGCCTCATTTGTGTCCACCTTACGGCCCAACATTTTAAGAACAATACAAACTGACTGAAAGGAGACTAGAGGAAAGACACAAAAACAGTAGAAGGTTGAAAAGCGTGATGTGTGAGGAGCTGAAAAAGACGTTGATCCCTTCAGAAACGAGAAGGCTGAGAAGGAACAAAGAAATCATAATTGACTCTCGAATAAAACTTTGGCCACTGAGAAATACTGCTGCCAGTTGAAAATGTAAATGGCTACAGTAGCTTGGCATAGGTCCCTTCCTTAACTCCTTGCTGTGTTACATCAGATCAGTTCTTACATATTTAAGATGTCAGCATGAAGCTTGTTGCATTTTTCTTTCAATATTAGCTCAAAATGTTAATCTGTCCTTGGAGAATAATTTGAATTACAGCTTCCTTCAAAACAATTCTAATGTGGTGTAAAATGTTGTTGTATACGTTTTTTTTTAGTCATCAAATTATGCTAATTCTTTTCTTACATTAGTCCACTGCTTTGAACAGAAGCCATAACTTGTAGATATTAGTGTCCTTATCAGTGGAAGAGGGGAAGGTCACCTTAATTTTTTTATTTTTAAACTGAAAGCTTTTTGTATTTGCTTGTTTGCTGAGCTGACAATATTTGTCATGATGACCAGTATAAACAAGGTGTAAAGGTTTGGCAGAATGGAAAAAAAAGCATAAACATTTGAAAAAGTGTCAAAGATGCAAATATTATTTCAGACTAATAACAGCAAGGGTGACTTGAAGGATATGTTGAAGCTGGCAATGTTTCAGCTGTAATATTGGGTTAGATTTAAAAACAATGTGGGAAGAAAGATAATGTTAGGGGTTAAAGGTCACTTTGAAATTTTTAGGCTTCAGTACTGTGTCAGGTTACACCTCCCTTATCATTTTGTGCTATTTTTCTGAAGGGCACAGCAAAGTCTGGCTGCTTGGTAACCCCAGGGAGCAGGAACTCTGTGCAAAGCTCTGATATTTTGGTTAGCTTACATTTGCGTTCTTCCTTGATGGAAGTTCAGATGCGTTCCCCTCAAAGCTGTTTTCCTGATTAAACCTTCTAATCCATATGAGCAAACTAAGACTTTGGATTAGTGGACCAGATAGCATGGAAACTGCTTTTTCAAAACCAATACAGTTCCCTTTTTTTTCAACCCAATAGTCTGAAAGTTGCTGGTTAGACTTATTTAACTGTATGCTCAAATATGCCAATCCAGATGGTGAGTAATACGATTTCTGACCGGCAGATGGCAACAGGAAATAAAACAAAAATTTTGACATCATTCTGGGGAACTGCCTTTGCAGAGCACACCAGTAGTTTTCTGTCTCCCAGCAGGTGGAGATCACTTTCTGACTGGCTGAGCACAAGTTTAGTTTGTTCCTTTAACAAACCCTTCTAAACATTTTTTAATTGATAATGTTTGGTGCTATTGTCTTAGGTATGTCTCCAGGAAGGAATATATATATATTTTCTTAATTCCTTCCCTCATGATCTTCCTGAGCACTGGTTGTCTGTTTCTATTCTCCCCTCACTTTATTTCTCTTTTTTAAAACTTTATTACTCCACAAGCAGTAGTAAAAGCTCACAAATATCAAGTAAGAATGAAATAAAGTAGTAAAATTGATACAGATCTATTCCTGAATACTACAAACAAAACTGTAATCTGTGGAGCAATCAGTCATTAATATGTGATCATTACTTGGAAAATAATCAAAGTTGGTTGAAAAAATATTTCAAATGTTAACTATTTCACGGAAGCAAAAACCAGTTAAAAGTAATTGGGAGACCTACTTTTCTTCCTACACCACTGTTTCCTACTCTGAGGTCTCCTCTACACATGTAGGTAAAGGCACAATCACAATTGTGCATTAGATCCAATTACACCTTATTGCTGGTGTAGAGGCAGCTCAATTCTGGGCGCTCCCTGCGTTGGCAAGACGCTGACACCCATGGCTGGGAGTTCCCTTTGCTGAGGGGTCTCTAAGCTGCAGGGGCCATGCACAGCTGATATGACTCTGGGTCTTGACTCATGCGCAACCAGGATCAAGAGACCCCAGAGCTCTGTCAGCTGCGGGTCCTGGGCGGCACATAGGTGCAGCCTGGACCCAGAACCCTGTCAGGTGAGGGATCTCTTGTTTCCAGTTGTGGTGAGGCGCAGCTGAGACTAAGAGTCCCATTTGGGCCCAGGGGTTTCCCCATACCCCTAAGCCTTGGGGATCATGGCAGCTGTGATCCCTAGGCCTTGGGAGGGGTTGCACCCCTGCAGCTGGGAGCCCTGTGAGTTGATGGGCTCTCAGCCGCAGGGGAGACCCTGCTACACATGCAAATTAAAGCTCGATAGCAATCAGCTATAAAGTTAGTACATACTTCCGAGGTCTAACTTTATAGCTGGTTGGAGCTTTTTATTGATAGCTACTTTACACATGTTGCTGGTCTCCAGGTAATTGTGCAATTAGCCAGTTAATTTTGCAATACCTGTAACATGTAGAGTAAGTGTAGGAATAACAGTAGACAGCCTGTTGGACAAGAATTTGCAGTATAAGTACATTTATGTCCAAAATTGTGACCCAGAAAGCTTCTTTACACAACTGCTGGAGTGTGAAGACCTCTGAAGCTCTTTACATACTTTCTTCTTCAGCCTGAATGTTACCTAGGCTCTTTCAGTTTTGCCTCTGCATGTGCCTAGGCTGGTAAAAATTTAGGGTTTACATTCCAGTCCAAGGGAGTTGACTAGAAGTAATACAGGAAACCGTCGCTATTTGCAGGTCTGGCATTTGTGGTTTCAAATATTCACGAATGCCGAACACACATTTTAAATACACTTTACAGGAGCTCCTTGGGAGCACTGCACTTGCTGCTGCCGGGCTTGCTGCTGTGCTCCTGCCATTGCTGCCGGAGCCGTGCCCCCCCCCGGTGGGGAGAAGCAGCAGTGCCAGCAGCTGGATCCCAGTGCTTGCTGGGCCACCTCTGACTGAATCCAACTGGCTCATTCTTGCCCACCATCTGAAAACATTGCTAACTGCTGATTTAGAATTTTTAGAACTCTAGAAACAAAGCATAGAGGACAGTTCCTTGTCAGGGTAACTTCCAGATAACCTAATAAATATCCTTGTCCAAATAACCTCTGATATGACAATATGGATTTATTTTACCATGTCCCTTGTACTTTCTGTCCATTTTTTCATTGCGTGAATGAACACCAGTGTTTTTTTGCTCAATTTCAGTTTTGACCAACTTAAAATGGCAGTTATGAACCTGAAGAAGCAGGCCAACAAGAAAAATGAGGGGAGTCTAGCATATGTTAAAGGAGGTCTCAGCACTTTTTTTGAAGCACAAGATGCTCTGTCAGGTAAATTAACTAATGATTGTATGAAAGAAGTCGTATATACATGTAGAAATTTGATTTTGTTTTTTTTACTTAAGAATTGGTTTTAAAGAATACAAAAATCCAGGTAATCAGAGGTGTTGGCTAGCTGGATGGGTTGTAAATCTGGTAAAGATGTCTTCAAGAAATGTCTTAGAAATTCCAGGAAGACTGCATAATCTGCATATCTAGGAGGGAGAAAATGTATTGAAAAAAACAGATGGAAAAGATGTTTTACAGGTTATAGCAATATAGATTCAGTGCCATGTTTCCATCTAAACTTAGATGGCAATATTTGAACTACCATAGGTTTCTGTGGGTTATCGTACATACGTACTTCTCGATGTATTGGTATGCACAGGTTTCTGACCTAAGTAATTAGATCAATACTTTCAAAGCTGGCTGGTGAGTGTTGTATGTCTGAATTTTGGGCTGCCAAATTTGACACATTTTATTGCGGATTAATTCTCAGGAAGTGTTGAGCAGTCACTGAACCTTTGAAAATGGGCCTCCCAACAGTGCCTCAAGTTTAACGTGCATGAATGTGAATGCCCCCAGATTACTGGACATTTCTGAAAAACTCTGATTTACGCTTTCAATAAGTTTCACGAAGGCACAAGAAATTCTGGTCTAAAACATCTTTTTGCTGACATGATAGTTAAATATCTATAGTAGTATAACAGTCATTGTATGAGGTAACACCGCTTGTCAGCAATACTAAGTATGCATATATCAAGTTTCAATAACATATAAAGGTAGGGAGAATTATTGGTTCTAAGACCATTTATAAGATGTTGCTGTATTGATGGGCTTAGTAACTGTCTTAGGCCTTTAACAATTGTGGGAATAAGTGGAATACAAGCACTGAAATGTCACTTCAGCAGTTTCTGAAACCATTTTTTGACTTTCTTGTATATGTCTAATGTGTTGGTGAGTTAAGCTTTGTTTCTTTTTCTAGTAATCCTAAATATCCTGAGCATATATGACTTTCTAATTTATAACCAGTCTTAACTCTTCTGAACTAATGTGAATATTTGACTTAGATGATTACTTCTAGCTCCTTTCTGCTTATAGTGCCAGTGTATTCATTTTTACTTCAATTTAGTTAGAGTTCATAATGTTTTTCAAATGAGGACAGGAACAGATAAATAGTAGTTCCGGTAGATGTCTGCATGCATTTTTGGAAGACTTGCTCTGGGTAGTTGGGAAAGGCTGGGCAATGACTTGCAAGAGAGAGAATGCAGATCCTAAAACATGTGGCTTTTCAGTAAGACCACTAAGGTGGGTGAGCAGTTATTCCTCCTAAGATCCTTGTTGCTAGGAACCATTGTCCTGAATGATGGGGCCAGAGAATCAGCCAGTGTTAGAAATTACTTTTAACAAATATTGGCCAAACAAAGAAAATTACAGGATGTTATCTCATTAAAAAGCCTACAGTGGTTCCCAACCTTTTTTTGCTGCAACCCTAAATTGGCCACCAGCAGGACCTCCCCATCTGGTGCTGTGGGGACTTCTAGGAGTAGAGTGCGGTGGCGGGGTTGGGGCAGGGGAGCTACCATTGCCCCCTTTGTGCATTGCAGCCCTGCCCCATCTGCTGCTCCTGGGCAGCATGCATGAATGTGCATGTCAGCCCTTCATGATGCTACTGAGGACCCCCCATGACCCTGATTTGGGTTGAGCCCCCCAATGGTCTACTTGAATAAAATGGTTTAATAACATTTCTTGCATTTCTCAGCTTGAAACAGGGGTTTATCTCTAATTCCAGGCATAACTGCCTGCAGTTTTCCAGTAGCATCATTCATAATCCTTTGTCTGCTGGACTCATTGGCTAAGTACAGACTGTCAAAAAGTCCAAGGTGGAATTGCTTATCAGTTCAATCTAATGCAGCTCAGGCTAACCTCAGAAGATTGAATCAAGTGAACAGATGTTCTTTTTTGATTCTGGAAATGCAGCAACATGGCTGCCAGTGGCTTAGGCTTGAAGCTGGGGGGTGCTAAAGCACACCTTCTTGCTCTGCCAGAGCAGACGTCTTGGACCAAGGCTAACCTGCCTACCCTGCAAGGGGGTTTGGTGCAAAACATCTTGGGATGCTGGAGAATTGTGCGTTAACTTGAATCTGGAGAGGGATCTGGGACAGAAGTTCAATAAACCGATTTAACCTAAATCAGTTTAGTCTGACAGTACAAAGACTCATACAAAAGTAGGCTTGGAGGGGACCTCAGGAGGTGATCTAGTCTAACCCCCTGCTTAAAGCGGGACCAGCCCCAACTAGATCATTTCAGTCAGGTCTTAAAAACCTCCAAGGTTGGGGGTTCTACTGTCTCTCTAGGTAATCTGTTTCAGTGCTTTACCACCCTCCTAATGAAAGAAGTTTTCCTAATATCCAACTTAAATCTCTCTTGCTGCAACTTGAAACCATTGTTCCTTGTTCTGTCACCACTGAGAACAATCTAGCACCACTGTCTTTGGAACCACCCTTCAGATAGTTGAAGGCTGCTATCAAATCCCCTCTTAGTCTTTTTTGCAGACTAAATAAGCCCAGTTCCCTCAGCCTCTCCTAATAAGTCATGTGCCCCAGCCCTCTAGCCATTTTCATTGCTCTCCACTGGACTCTCCAACTTGTCCACATCCTTTCTGTAGAGGGAAGCCCAAAACTGGACACAGTACTCCAGATGTGGCTTCACCAATACAGAATAGAGCAGAATAATTACTTCCCTTGATCTGCTGGCGGTGCTTCTACTAATGCAGCCCAGTATGCTGTTAACTTTTTTGACAACAAGGGCACACTACTGACTCATCCATCTTATTGTTCCCTGTAGCCCTCAGGTTCTTCTGTGCAGAGATGCTGCTTAGCCGGTCAGTCCCCAGGCTGTAGCAGTGCATGGGATTCTTCCAGCCTAAGTGAAGGACTTTGCACTTGTCCTTATTGAACCTTGTGGCTAAGGACAGACATTCAAAAAGTCTGAGCCTGAATTGATTCAATCTTAGCAGGTTAGTCTAATATGGCTAGGCTGAACCAGTTTATAACCATGCAGACATTCCCTCTTGACTGAAGAAATGCAGGCACATGCCTGCAGTGGCTCAGGCTAGAATCCAGGGAACACTAGAGCAGCCTTTCCTTCCACCATCTCAGGTGAGGAAGGGGAATTGCCAGGCCCTGGCAGACTGCTTTGATTAGGGAGGGGTTCCCACCCTTAAATAACACAGTGTTTATCAGCCCATTAAGAAAACAAAAGCCTCTTTCATTAGTTCAAGCTCGACTTAAACAGCTTTTTCCAGGGAAGGATTTGAGGGACATTACCCAGCCAGCTGTTAATTAGCTCCCAAAAGCCCTAAGCAAATGCTTTCCTGCCTGTCTTTGTCCTGTCTGCCTTACACAAGCACCTCTCAGCATTAGCTAGCATGCCACATGCTGCCTATGGTCTGTGCTTTGGGAGAGGGGAAGGGGGAATCCCTGCTTGAGCAGGGACTAGTGGGGTAGGGGAGGCAGGGGGAAGCCAGGCAGATGCTGCTGTGCCTGCTGTCTCTGTGGGAGCTCCAGCCAGGGAGCAGAGGGGTGGGGCCAGCCCTGCAGTGTAGCTGAGAGCCCCGCCCAGGGCTGCAAAGCATCTGGGATGCTGGGGAACTCTGGTTTAAGTTAAAGCAGAAAGGGTTCTGGGACAGACATTGCATTAATCAGTTTGACCCAAATCAGTTAACTCTGATACTACATTCAACTAGGTTTATCTTTAACCAGTTTCAGCCATTGTCAAACTGTTTTATGTGTACTGAACATCTGTTCTGTTACAGGTTTAAACTAGTTTCTGATCACTTAAACTGGTTGATGTGTAATGTCTATCCCTAGCCCTTGAGATTTCTTTTGGCCCAATCTTCCAATTTGTTTAGCTCATTCTGAATCCTAGCCCTACCCTCCAGTGTATCTACTACAGGTTAGTCAGGCATGACTTGCTACTGGTGAATCTATGCTGACTCTTCCTAATCACCACCTTCTCCAAGATTTATCTATCCAGGTTTATCTTAAATTGGTTTCAGCCATTTTGAAATCAGTTTATGTTCACTGAACTTCTGTTGTTACAGATTTGAAGTGATTTCCAATCACTTATACTGATTTATGTGTAATTTATGTCTCTGGCCTTTCTGTGCATCATGTCTACTGCATGCACTCAAAAAAAAAAAAAAGTAAGTAAAAGGTCTTGGTGCAGTTGCTTTTGCACCATAAGCACTGTGAATTCAAAATTGAGGGGGAGCAGAAAGCATCTTGGTGCCACTTTGTGCTTGTGACTAGTGACATGGTTTGTCCCTTCCTTTCAGACCTCCTATGAGAATTCAAAAGGAAAGGGACTTGGAGCTTGTGCCAGTGTAAACAGTGAAGGGAAGGGGTGGGGAAGAAACCCACTGAGTGTGACCCTGATGCTAATGCAGTTGAAAATTGGAGGATATAAGACTTTGAATCTTCCTTACATTCAGAACCTGTACCACAGGAGTTAGAGGGACGTAGTAAAATCAAATTAATGTTCTTAACTTTTATAAATTGTAAAACCTAATTTTTAGTGAGAACACAGTACCATTATAGGTTGTCTTGGATAACATTTTTCATGTGAACTTATTTGTAAACTTTTTACAGGGACACTCTTCAACAACTTTTGTTTTAAAAAATGTTTTTGCTTATTTCTAATCTAATGAGGGATATTTTAATTTGTGAATATTTTTTAATTTTGTAGCTTTACTGCTCTTTCAATAATAGCGTGTATATACATGTAATTTTTTAAAGGTTTGTAACAAAACAAAATGCAAAAAAAAAAAGATATTCCATTATATGGCATCCTAATATTAACTACATGGGTCATCACTAGTGTCAGGATGTTCACGTCCACTGCAGAAACATCCAGTAGTAAAGCATAAAGTTTTCTATGATTCTTCTCGTGTTTCCCATCCCCTTTCCTACCCCTGTCAAGCTTTAACCATTCCAGTCCCCTTCCCATTCTTGTCTTCCTTACCACTGGCTCCTCATCTAAGTTCCACTGTACTCGCTTGTCTAATCATAGATTCCAATCTTTGGGCTTTGCATCCCATTTCCAGTCTTATTTGCCCAATCATACCAGTTTCTTCTTTCCAGTGCCTTATTCTTCAGCTGCCCCAACATATCTGTGTCCCTACTGATCACTGGTCCCAGTCTTTTTATATGGGGTTTTTGTCCCATCTGTGCCACCCTTTGGCCAGCCCTTGTTGGTTGTCCCACTGCTCTTCTGTCACAGTTCTTCCTTACCCTGACTCCTAACAATTCAGTCTGAGGTAACCACCGAAACCTGGAAAAATCTAGCCAAATTCTTCTAAAAACAATTAATATTGAAAAATGACTTTAAACTTAGAAATATTAAGAATTTATTATTGGGTTATAAGAATGATATTGATTTCTACTGGGAGTTGTAATACTGACATTCTTTTAGATGCAAATAAAGTAGAGCTTGCATGGAATATTTTTTATTCTTGAAAACCAAAAATAGTGGTAGAATTGTTTTAAGCCAAGCTATCTTTACAATGTAGCTTGTATTTGAAGCTGAAATGCAGTTTTGGCATAACTCTCAATAAAGAATTTAGGCTTGAATTTTGTAAAATGTTTCACTTAATAGTTACTGTCATATAGCAGTCATAGAATCTTTGAGCAGAAGTACAGTTCACATCTACTCTATCCTTTTTTTAATACAGATTAAAAGTCTTTGAGATTATTGCATTTCTTCTGCTTCCTATGGCGAGACAATTTCACAGTCTAATAGATTTTTCTGATAGTAACATTTTAGTCCATTAAAAGATAATTCCCTATCAATTAAATGTCTCATTATGCCAATTTTCTTTCATTCTCAAATACTTGTAGGCTCCTGTCATGTCTTCATTTTAGTGGTCCTTTAACAAAGGCTCTCACTTCTTGCTTTTTTAATCTTTACTTTCAGGTTGCTTTTCCTAATCTAATCATTTTAAAAAAAAATTTTAAACTTGTTTCCAAGTTGTGATAAGATCATGTAAAGAAGTCTCCATATAAAGAAGTACAATGCTGTGTTACCTTGCCAGGTATCTTGAATGTTCAGTTAAGCATGAATTAGGACATGTTTTTATACTTTGTTTTTGTTTTTTCTCCTGCTTGAAAACTTGAACTTTTGTCAGTATTTTCCAGAAAAAGGACCTGATTTTGCAAACACTCAATTTACCAATTTCAGTGCAACTCCTCTTACTAGTAAGTTCTAGTAAAATTGGACTTACACTGAGTGACTAGACTACCACAAATGATCAAATATTTAAATGTATTATTTTGTCTTTATAAACGAGAGAAAGTGGATGTGGCGAAATGCCGGGCTAGCGGCTCCGGCACCGCTTAGGGGAGCCGC
>NW_017728886.1:146883065-146901552 GCF_001723895.1 Crocodylus porosus
ATGCCAGTGGAGAGAAGTACAAAGCGTTCATTTTGATTAACAGTCCACTTCAAGGTTACATAAATGTGAGAGTGCCGCGCGGCAATTATACAGAAAAGAGAAAATAATATAAAGTCTTTGCTAAAAACTATAAGATAGTTACAGTGGAAACATGAATTGTACCAAAATGCTGATTATATTATACAATTTAGGAAGTGTTTATTAAGAAAGTAAGAGGTTAAGTAGGCCAGACATCTTGTTGTTTACTTTAATTTCCTGGAAAACAGGATTGCCTTATCAGATCTCCACGTCTCTTTGTCTGTTAGTTTGGCTGACAGTTTGACAGTGACTTTGCTGTTGAGGAGATGTTCAACAGGAAGTTTGCTTCATCAGCAAAAGGAGGCTGTAAATTGAGCTGAGGGGAACTGTGCTCACCTCGACTTGACCCACTTGTCAATGTCAGTGAATTTGGCTGGTCTTTTTCCCATAATGTTAATGGCAACATAGAAAGTAGTATTCCAGACAGAGTTACTGTTTATATCACCATAGAGATGTAATGTCATGTTGACCAACCATGTGCCTCACAAAAGATCTTAACAGAGAGGAAAAAATAATGAAAACTTATGCATCCTTTTAAAGTTAAAAGATTTAGAGAAATATCCATTGCCACTTATTCTGTTACCCTGAACTTTAGAGTGGTGCAAAGCTTCAGTAGCTGATTTGGTTTGGAGGAGATTTGGCCCAATCTTCAAATCCGAATCAAATTGGGAGACCCATTAAAAGGTGTGAGCTGAATTGAAAGCCTCCAAATCAGTTTGGAGATTTGGATGGTCCTCGCTTGCTGCCTCAGGGAGCTGGACCTGGACTCCATGCTGGTAAGTAGGGATAGGGGGGAGCTGGAGGTGGGGGAGGGGTCCATGGGGGAGCCCCACTGGATCCCCCGCAGCCACCAAGCACCCCCCCCCCACGTGGCCCCAGTGTCCTAGCACTCACTGGGTGCAGAAGTGGCGAATGGGACCTCTGGATGCTTGTGACAAAGCATAACCTCCACCCCCCCGGGGCAGCATAGGGCAGTGGGGATTTTTGCCCCCTGCCTGGCACCTGCGTGGCAGCTGTCGTATTGTTTAGGTGCAGCATGGCTCAGCGGAGCACCACAAGCCTCTGTGTGTTGTTCAGGAACCGGGGCTGCTCAGGATGAGCACTGATAGGCTCTGGGTGACTGCTGGAGCCACCCCAGCTCCAGGACAGCACCCAGTGCCTTCTTGAGCTGCACTGCACCCATGCAATGTGACAGCTACTGTTCCAAAAGAGAAAAAAATGCCTGTGATGTTTTGGGACTTGGGAATCTGAAAGTTTAAAGTATGCTGATGTGATACCTGTGATATATAGATGGTCCTTCGTGTTAGGTAGTAGACATAAATATATATATTTTTAGCCTCTCCCTAGTATTGCTGTGGTTGTTGATGGCATGACGTGGTCAGTCATAGCTCCTGTGCTTTCAGTTTCTGCCCTTTTCCCCACCCCTTTCATCCCTTTAATTTTTCCTTGGAGATAGTATTGGAATAGATTTTTTTTTTTTTTTTTTTTTTTTTAAGCTTGTACCTCTGTGGAAGGGTGGGTTGATGTATTCTGAGCACTTGTCTTTGGGCAGCCAAGTTTTCTCAATGGTTTATCTGACTGAGAAACATGGCTTTTGGACAATAGTGTGTCAATTAACTTGGAGGACATTATTCAGCAGAAAGGCAGTTCTTTGCATTTTGCTTCTTAGATGGTAAATTCTGGGGCAGTAAACATCTTGTTCTGTCTTTGGTACAGCATCAACACAGTGAGGTCTTGGCCTATAGTTAGGGATTTTTGGTGCTGTGGTAATGCAAATGAACTTAAGCAACCAAGGTTTGTGTAGGGTTATTGTGCTAGCATTAACTAACTGTTACACCCTAGTGTGTCTGATTCTCACTTAACTTTGTGTTTTATCCTACTTTTAACAAATTTATACTCGTTGGGCTAAGTCAGAACTGAGAATATAGTAATTACAATCAGGTAAATAATTGTTAGACAATAACTGTTTAGCTTTAAATCTAGATCTAGTCCCTGACTAGTGTGGCCTTGTGTTGATTGATTTCTTTCTATCCAAAAAAGTAGCTTGATAAAGGTATAAACTAGGGATATCAGACTTTTTCAGCCCCACAGGCTGGTCACAGCCCAGATTTAGTATTTAGGGTCAGTGTTAGGCTGGTCCAGGGTGTCACATACAGATGAAGTGTGAGACCCACAGGCTGTATGATGGGGCTCTGTGGACTGCATCTTTGACACCCTTGGTGTAAACCATCCTCTGTTGATTATTATTATTGTTTTTATTGCGTCATTGCATAGAGCCATCCAAGATTTGGGGGCTCTGTTATGTTATGTATTATAGAACGAGAGTAAGAAAAAATTGGGCTATTCATTGGTGCCTGTTTCATTGTGATATTGAAGTATGATTTCTTAAGTACGTAGAGGTGGGCTTGCATTAATTAATTTCATTGTGGAAAGCCCACACTTGGTTACTGTGGTATTAATGGACTGAGAATTGTATTACTTCAAAGAGATATTTACAAGTGACTTGATTGCTAACACCCAAGTTGTTTGTTTGCTGTTGTAATTAGATGGTGCTTTAGGTGGAACTACTGTCTTAACATGCACTTCTTCATATGATGCTGCATAAAATGCCAGTTCATCAAGATGGACGTGTCAGTAATGGGCGGCTTCTTTCTTTCTTTTTTTTTTTTTTTTTTTTAACTTGTAGGTCATATTGTAGAACCAAAGCATTAAAGCAGTATGTATGAATGATAGTTGATGTGGTTTAGTGAATCTGGTATGCATATATTCTGTAGCATTCAAGGGTATGACTCTTTTTAAAATTTTTCCTTTCAATTCATCCCAACAAATATGCCATCTCCTGATGTAAAGGCCAGGCTTGTCTTCAATTGCTCTGAATTCCAACATAGCATCTCTTTTTCATTTTTTGTCTCAAATGAGAGATTTTCTCTACTTAAAAATAAGAAAGGAAAGACTTCAGTGAGAACAGTGTGTGAGTTTGTTCTTGTAATTTGCAAAAAATGAGCATGTCTTTTAAGAATGTCCCTAATTTGATTTTTGATTTTTTTTTCCCCCCTCAATTAGTCTTCTGAGCACTGATCTGATGAGCTATCCAGATATTTGGTTGATTCCTCTAAAATACCATGAATTTGAGTCAAACAAATCCGAAATAAATTTACTGTTATTTTTTTATTGCTTGGAACAAATGTAAAATGCATTTTAAGTTTTTATATTGTTTAAGATGAAGATTATCTCCTTTTTTTAAGACCAGAGTTGCATACTCAGGATGTGCAAAAGAGTAACCCAAAGATGACTTTTTCTAGGAGTGACCTGTATTTCTCAACATTCTTCATTTTTCACTGAATTCAGGTCATTTAGATTTTCCTAGAACACTTTTTGTCTGTATCTTTATCTCTTCCCAAGGTATAAATCTGACTTTATTCCTAGAAGCAGTTTTCACAGATTCAAAATTTACTATGTCAGTAAAGAGAGAGTGATAATTTCTACCCAGAGAAAAAGTATCTGAAATACATGCACATGACCAGTTATGGACTTTTTAATTGCATCCCTCAGCAGAGTAATAAATATGTTTTTCAGTGTACATTTCTGAGGCACTTCTGTAGAGCAAGTGCAGAGCCTTACATGGGAGTACTGAAATGGAAGGGCCTTCCTGGGCCATCAAGTCAAGTCCTCGGTGTTTATAGACAACCAGTTGTTGGAAAGGCTCCATAAAATTGATTTGAACCTTCTTATGCATCATCATCACAAAGTACCCTATTTTAAAATAAAACAACAAGTTACGGTTGGAGGTCGGAGTAGATGAGAGCATGGCTAATGCCTTCCCACTGTGGTGGCAGGAAATTAATTAAGTAACAATATGCTCAAAAGATCCTAGGATGAAGAATCTGTCGTGTGCTACATAAGAAGATACAAAAAAAAAAAAAAGAAAAAAAAAGAAAAACACCCATTCTACCATTCTACCCAGTGCTATAGCAGTGAAGTTTGGCACCCAGGGCAAAGCCTACTGCAGCAGCCTGCCCTCGCTCCGCACACTGATCTGGAGGGTACACCGCCCCCCCCATGCTTGCCTAGGAGTGCATGCAGCAGCAGAAGCCACCCTTCCCCCATCCCTGCGTGTCCCCCTCTCTCCCCCCCACCCAAATCGAGCAACTTGCAGCTCCATCCTGTGCCCCACCCTGGCTGGGCAGCACGTGTTGGTGCTCCTTTGCTTCGGCGCCTGGGGTGGTCTTCCTGCTCACCCCCCCACCACTTGCTTACAGCACTGATTCTACCCATGGTCCATACTAATTTGATCTGGTTTCATGCTGCATGGGTGAGGTATTTATCAAGTACAATAATTTCATCAGGATGTTTGTAGTATTTGTGTTGGTTTTGAATAAAGCCTGAACTCTATTATGCATCAGGTGATTATTTGCAATGCTCAGTTTACTTTCTTTAAAACTACAGGTTTTTTACTGTTGTGATTCAGTTTTCTCTGCAGTCTAAAAGATTCATAAATCAGAAGTAGCTGAACAGTTAAACATGTATTTCTTTTAAAATTCCATGATATTTTGTTCTTAGGTTTCTTAATGCTTGGTTTGGTTTGGCAGTGCTGTAGGTGTCAATGCAGTGTGATCCAAGATTGCAACTGTGTTTATGCTGCAAGTTGCAAAACATTTGAAAATCACTGTAATTTTTTGGCAATTTTGGTGAATATGATTTCAAAGTGGCAAATTTTAGATTTCATCTTGGCATTTTATGGAGCAATGTAGTTAATAGCTTTTTGTGGACAAAGTTTTGACATGCTTCTGCGTATTTCACATGATCTACACACTAGTTGTGTATGTATATGGAATCCATTCTGTGGAATTTTCACCTTCTATAAACTGGTGAGCCATAATCAAAAAGACTCTCAAGTTTTCTGTAAGTTATACATATCTCAACTTTTTTATGTGAAATCCACAGATAGTTGTATGAATTTTGGAAAATATTTACAATTTAGATTTCTTATTTCTCGACATATTCTAGTGCCAAGTGCTTCATCATTACAAAGTCCTATAAGCGCTCAGGCCTATGTTCTGCTGTCTTCCTGTTTTTTATTGTTACAATCAACTGGGTTGGAAAAAAACTAGAGGTGTACCAATAAAGATTTTTTGGGCTGATACCGATGGCCAGTTATTAATGAGCCACATCAGCTGATACCAGTCCAATTGTTGATATGCAGTCCTGGCAGCTTGGAGAGCAGAATCCAGCTAGTAAGTCTGTTGGGGGGAAGGGGCGTGGAGGGAGTAGATCGAGGCTTCCATGGTGAGAGGGGGAAGTGCTATCCAGCTGGGGTGGGGCACAGCACAGGATGGAGCTGCTAGTGATTTGTCCAGGGGACTGGGCTGGTGGGGGGTTGGGGTGGCTCCCACTGCTGCCCTCACCCCCAGGGAAGGCACAAGGGGCATGTGCCCTCTGGATCTGCATGTGGGGCAAGGATAGGCTGCTGCTGCGGGCTCAGGGCCTGGGGCAACGCTGGGCTTTTCCCAGTGGGGGTGGGGGCTGGACCATGGCTGTACTTGGGGCAGGCAGCAGTGGCACTGGGAGGGAGGGTTTGGGGGGGCTATGGCAAATTCTGTGGTGCCTGTAGCCCACCCCATAGCTCCCTCCAGTGCCACTGCTGCCTCCCAGAGCACAACTTCAGCCCAACCCCCCCCCACCAGGAAGAGACCAGCACTGGCCCCAAGTGTGCAGTGGCAGCCTGCCCTTGCCCCTCACACAGATCCAGGGGGCACATGCCCTCCCATGCCTCCCCTGGGGGGGGGGAGTGCTGCGGTGGGAGTTGCCTCCCATCCCTGCACCCCCCAGATAAGCCGCTTGTGGCTCCATCCTGCACCCAGCCCTGCTCCAGCCAGGTAGCACCTGCCTCTGCCCCAGCCCCCTCCATCCCTCACCACGGGGGCCTCAGTCTGCCCTCCCACACCCATTCCTTCTCTCTGCCCTTTCCCCCATAAGACTTACTAGCTGGAGGCTGCTCTCCACACTGCCAGGTTGCATTCCTGGCTCTGTGCATGCTGCAGCTGCTCCAATGTATGCAGCATTTATTGGCAACATTATCAGCCACATCAGCCAAAAAAAGCCAATTACCAGTAATGTCAATTTTCTTTTTATTGGTGCCGATACAATATGGACCAATGTATCGCTGCACCTCTATAAAAAGCCTCCGCAAACCAAATGCTTCTTTTTAATTTTCTGTGCAGGGGGTAGGTTCTTCAAAACTCTGCTTCTTTGGAAACTAAGTATGTAATGCTTCCATTTGCTTCAGTGGGACATAGTTAGACCCATGCTGAGGAACTCTGAAAATCCCATTAATTCGTTTGTTTGTTTGTTTGCTAGTTTTAAGAAAACACATATATTTAGAATGACCTCCCAAGGTAAACTGAAGGTAAAACTAGTCTTGGTAGTAGTCTTGCAATTGCAAATTGAGACATGAACAAAATAATTGAAGTGTAGGGGGTGCGTGCACCCTGAGATTGTCCGTGCACCCCTTGGAAGCACCAGCCTCAAACCTGGAACTGTTGGCGGAAGTGCCGCTGGTTTGGCGACCATGTGCTTTCCCCCTCCCCCGTCAGTGATTGGCCACTAGGGACCCTCCTCCCCTGGGTGGGGGGGATGGACCTGGAGGCAACAGTTGCCCATGAACAAAATAGTGTATTTTCTCACATACAACATGCTCCAGAATATAATTCCAGGAAGAAAAATCAGCATCCTTGCTTGAGACATGCATCCCAGTTTTGGGGGTGAGGGGGTAGGGGTGAAGTGTGTATATATACTAGAAATTATGGTATTGAACCATTTCCTTCCAAACACTAAAGCAAATAATTTTAAATGAAATGGAAATGAATCAAATGCTGGTTTAAGGTAAAACAGACACCCCCCAGTATTCTCTGTAGGCTGGGCGGGGCTCTGCTTCACAACAGGGCTGGCCCCTCCCCTCTGTTCCCTGGGCAGAGCTCTTCCAGCACAGACTTGCAGACTCAGCAGGGTTTGCTGCCTTCCCTGTGCCCCCCTCCCCTCTCACCACTTGCTGCTTAAGCAGGGATTCCTTCCTCCCCTCTCCCACAGCACAGACCATAGCCAGCATGTGATATGCTAGTTAGAGCTGTATAAGGCTCTGGCAGAGACTGCAGATGCAATAGAGTCTGCTGACTTCTCCCTGCCCTACCCTTCCTCAGTGCTCAAGCAGCAAATCCCACCTTCCCTCCTTCCCATCTCCCACAACACTGACCCCAGCCCCATGGACCCTAGGCACGTGTTATGCAAGCTGATGCCAAGAGGGGTGTGTGTGTGTGTGTGTCCAGTTTCATTGGAACAGGCAGGCAGACAGAACAGGGCTTTTGGAGCTAATGAACAGGTCTGCCCCCCCTCCATCCCTTGTCACCCCCCCATAACCTGTTTAAGAAGAGTTTGATGTAATGGGAGAGAGGTACCTCCTGTCTTCTAGCCTGAGCCACTGAATTTCCTCAGTCCAAAGGGATTGTCTATGTGGTTGGAAACCGGTCCAGCCTAGTCAAGCTAGAGTAACCTGCAAAGTTTGAATCAATTCAGGCTCAGGCTTTTTGAATATCTGTCCTTAGCCCAAATGCTTCTCAACTAGTGGGTCATGACCCAAAAGTGGGTTGCAAGAATATTTGAAAGGGTTGTGAGGAAGTCCCAGAAAAACCCGCAAAAGCACAGGTTTCCCCTTGAAGGCTGGCAGCATTCCAGCCTTCAAGAGCTGCTCGGGATGATTGGAGGCAGTGAGTGCATATGCATCTGTGTGTACAGATGGGCCAAGGCCAGGTTGTGGGATCAGCCCCAGCTTCTGGACACAGGTAAGTGTTTGGGGAGTAGAGGATGGTAGTCCAAGGGACTGTCTGGAAGGCTGGGGGGTAGTTCTGTGCGTGTGTGTGTGTGTGCGCGCGCATGCGTGCAGGCCCTGGGAACAGTGACCACACATAGAGCTGTGCCAGGGCAGGGGAGCAATGAGGAGAAGGCTCCTGGCCCTTCAGTGGGGCAAGGAGGTGGGGGCAGTTCGCAGCAGGGAGCTGCGTGCCCGGGCAGGTAGTATGAGGCCAGTGCCCATACACTCAAGGGCCTTCACTTGCTGCTTGTATTCCACCCAAGTGGGACAGGGGCAGATGGGGGGCCTCCTCCAGCAGGGCTGGGGGTGGGGGTTACCAGCATGGCTCGGGGGGGGGGCGTAGGGGCTCTGGCTTAGGGGTGAGGAGTGCCAGCAGGGGACTTTGGGTTGGGATACGGGCAGGGCCAGGTGGCTGTGGGTCAGGACAAGCCATTGATCTTGGCAAATGGGTCCCGGAACAAAAAAGGTTGAGAACCACTGGTATAGACATCTGTCTCCTTTCCCTTTGTGCCACCCTAATAACTGATGTGGTACAAGTATGGAATCTATTTATAACCTTTTTGGAGAGATCTGTCTGCATTTAGAAGATCTCTTCCCACATTTAGTCTCTTCTTGTCCTAGTCCTTGCATAATATTTGTCAAAGCAGTAGCAAATATGTTCAGATGTGAAACAGTGGTCCTGGAGAGGATTTAAAGAAGTAAAGATTTTTGTTTCTTTTTCTGCACTCCCATTACAATTCTTTTTTTAAAGTAATAGAACTCTTTTTTGACATGCAAAGGCTGGAAAAGATCCTACTGCTCGTAAGCTTAGGACAAGGAGAAGTGCTTATCTAACCAAGTAACAGTATCTGTTGATCTTGCTGGGTAGGCAAGAAACCAGAGAGGCCCAGGGATGAACTGATTATTATGCAAACAGTGGCAGCCAGAGTAGCACAGCATGAATCAAGCAAGGAGAATGGGAAAGATAGAGGCCTGAACAGAACATTAAACCTAAATCTAGCTTAACATAAAACCTAAAAGAAAGGTAATAGAAAAAACTTTGGAAGGTTTGTATTATTATGTGACGGGTTTTAGTTTTTGCTAAGCTACAGCACTACTGTTTTTGAGGTTTGGATACTTTCTGTAGCAGGGTCTCAAGCTTTCACGTGGTGTAAGCTCTGTATCCCCATCTGGAGATTCTTATGGGTACTTTACCTTCCTGTTGGTAGTTTCACATTTTCTACCATTTGTGATCATGTAGCTTTAGGAAAATGTGCATGTGTATATTATTGATTCCTAAAGCAATAAGGTCTTGTTTCAAAATGTTGATTACATTGTCGCCTGTGTTTTCATTTAGTCATTTTTTTTCCTGTTGGCTTTGTTTCTTTAACTGGAAATAAGGAGGCAAGATGACTAAACCAGCCAGGTTTCTATAGAGCACAAACTACTTTCTCTATCTGTGATCCTTAGGTTAGGTTGTAGTTATGAATTGCAGTCCAAATATGTTAATTCTGGCACATTTATTTAGATACCACATAAATAAGGAGCTCTAAAACAAATTGGTAAGACCTTCCACATGCACAGTGCCTGATTCTGATCCCACACTAATGTAAATCAAGAAAAACTCTGCTAAAGTCAACAAAGTTAATCAGCATCAAAATCGTATATGGATCAAGTCCACATTTTCCTGTCCTATAATTAATGAATGAAATGAGTGATTCTAACAAATGAGAACAGTGATTCTAACGGCAAATGTGTAGGCTACAACAATTGTGCTCTCATCAGTAACTCACACTGATAAAGAGATCTAGTAAAGTCTGGGACTTCAGGATTGTCCAAACTCCTTTTGAAGAGTACAGTAACGTGGACAAACACTGTTACAGTAATTTGTATCAAATACGCAAAATGTCGCTTCAACTATTTTTAATTATAACCTTAGGGGTTTTCTTCTTGCTTCTGCAGGCTAAGCTCATAGAATGTACCAGGGATCCCTCCATTTTTCTATTAAGTAATCTCATTTGGCTCAATCTCTTTCATTTTATTTTTTTTCATACTTGGAAGTCTCTTTCAGTAGAATCTGTGGAAAAAAAAATCTTTCAGAAAATTTCATGAAAACCTGCCAATTTTTCACATTTGTCTCTTTCTGTTAACAATGGAACTGAAACCACAAGCTGCTTTAGAAGAGGCCGCTATTTTTCACTTTCTCTTCATAGTGCATTGGCTTTTCGGCTAAGTACAGACATTCAAAAAGCCCAAGCTTGCATTGGTTTAATCTTTGCAGGTTAGTCTAACCTGCATAGATTGAACCAATTTGCAAGTGAATAGGCATTCACTTTTGATTCCGGAAATGCAGGGACATGCCTGCAGTGGCTCGGGCTAGAAGCTAGGGGGCACTAAAGCAAGCCTTCCTTTTCCTTTGGCAGCAGCTGCAAGGCTGGAGGGAAGCTGACCGGGGGGAGAGGGAGTGTGGCCAAGCTGTGACAGGCCACTAAGTATGATTAGAGAGGGGCTTAAACCCCCACCCTGGCCTGCAGGGACCCCAGCTGGACACCAGCTTGGACAGCACCTCAGGCAATGGTGGGGAGAGCAGGGCAAGAAGGGGGATTAAACTCTCATGTCCCCCTTTGGTCCCACTAGGACAGGGACCCTAGCTGGGCACACAAGCCCCTGTAGTGGGTGGCTGCCAGGCTCTGGGTCCGCCAGCAACTCTGAGCTGGCCTGGGCAGCTGTGGACACAATGAACTCATCCCACATGGCCGCTCTGCCTGTCAAGGCACCTGCCCGCAGCTGCAGCGGCATTGCCTCTGTGCCACTGCCTGGTCAACCACTGCCCGTGCACACCAGCCTGGGCTGTCATGGAGCTGCAGCCAGTTGGGAAGGGCCCTCCCCCAACATCAGCCCAGGCCAGCTCTGCTATCTGCCAATCTCGCTTGGGGCTAAGTGGGGTCAGCTGTGGGTGCTGCTGAAGGGCATGAAGGGGCTGGGCTGAGCTGCAGGGCAGGACCCTTCCTAGCTGGCTATGGCTCCGTGACAGGTTGGCCCAGCCTGGGCACAGGGAGCTGACACTGGCCCCCTGGGGAGAGGCAGGAAGGAACCCAGGTGTCTGGCTCCCAGCTCCCCCCTGCTCACAGTCTCTTCCCTGGGACAGGCACAGGGAACCGGAAGCAATCTGGGTGCATAGCACCCACAGCTCAAGCCTGAGCTGCGGGTGCTGTGCAGGGCCCTCCCTCTGCGGCCCAGCCCAAGCCAGCCTCTCTGTGCCTGACTTCAGCAGCACCTATAAGCCAGTTCTAGCCCCCCAGCTCCAGCCCCAGGCAAGGCAGGTGGATGGTGGGGCCGTGTGGTGAGAGAGCAGCAGGAGAGGCCCTATGAGGAGAAACCGAGGGACCTGAACCTGTTCAGCCTTGGCAAGAGGAGGCTGAGGGGGGACCTGGTAGCTGCCTACAAACTTATCAGGGGAGATCATCAGCAAATAAGAAGAGCCCTATTCTCTCCAGCACCATCTGGGGTGACGAGAAACAGTGGTAATAAGCTGATGGAGAACAGGTGTAGGTTAGAGATCAGGAGGCAATATTTTACACTTTGGGTGGCCAGAATCTGGAATCAACTTCCTAGGGAAGTGGTCCTTACCCCTACCTTGGGTAGATTCAAAAAAAGGTTAGATGATCACCTGTCTGGGGTCTTGTGAACTCGGCATTCATTCCTGCCTGTGGCAGGGTGTCAGGCTAGATGACCTGTTCAGGTCCCTCCTCAAACTATCCTGGCCAGCGTCTGGCCACACCCCTGCCACTGAAGTGGTGGGAACCCTGACAGGGGCTGCTCCACCCTGGCCAGAAAGACCTTGGCTGATTCCCCTGTGGGGAGAAAAGAGGGAGGGAAGGATAAACCCCTTCCCTGCTGCTTTGCCTTAAGGGGCCATAATGGGCCAGTGTCTGGCCATGGCCCTACCCCTTCTTTGGCAGATGGGTGGGGCCAGCCCTGCTCCCAGGACCACATGGCACAGCCCAGCCCAGGGCTGAAAAGCATGTTGAGATGCTGGGAGACTCTGATTTAACTTAAATCAGGAAGGGGTCTGGGACAGAAGTTCCATATAGCATTTTGACCCAAATCAGTTAAGTCAGATACTACATTCAGCCAGGTTTATCTTAAACCAGTGTGGGCCATTTTGAAACTAGTTTATGTGCACTGAACTCATGTTCTGTTACAGGTTTAACCCAGTTTCTGATCAGTAAAATTGGTTTATGTGTAACTTCTGTCCCTAGCCTTCATGGCATGGGGTAGCACCTTCTTCTATAAGGGCAGCTTGATGAGAGGTGGGAACCATTTTAGAAAGGCACCTTAATGTGGAGAACCATATGGATCAGTTTCTTTAAAAAAAACAAAACAACTGGTGTCATTTCAGATCTTCATTAGTTTCTTAGACAGAAATTCTTTGAATGTTGACAGGTAAACTTTGTTATAAGAAGAAACAGCGAAAATAGAATGGATAGGTAGATTTGACCTGAAATATAAGGTTGATATTTTCATATTTGAAATATTACATGGTAGCACATCTTTTGAACTTGTTTTTATAGTTAAGGGATCCAAATCTCTGGTCATTATTATGACAAACAAAAATAGTTTCATATGTTCAGGGGCCAAAATGGCTTATCAAATAGTTAATGCAATAAGGTCACCACAGTGTACAATTAAGAGGGGTGTGTGTGCGTGTGTTAAGAGGGTGTTTGCATACCTTAATGTTAACTTAAACATTCTTTCTGAATTTCCTGGGTTTATAATTTTTGGGTCATTCAACATTTTTGTAATGATTTTAAACCTTTGAATTACTATAGCTTCACTCCCTTCTTTACTCCTCGGGAATGTAGTAGAACTTTGGTTTAATTTTACAGATTACTCTGCAGTATTGTAACACTTCGTGCTTGCACACTGCTTACATTTTTAAAATGCTATACAAAATTAAGACTTGTAACATTTCTGCAAGATAGGCAAGCGGCATGGACCTCAGAAAAACCAGAGGTGAAGAGAATAAGCAATTTTCCTGTATAGCAGGTCTGTGGCAGAGTAATGACTAAAATTCTGAAGTGCCTGACTTCTCACCTCCAGCCTGCTAGTTTGTGCTGTTCATAATGTTTGCAGTGCTTACATCTAGTAGGAAAAATGGCATTTAATTGTTTTTTTTTTAAGCTGTTTAAAAGTCTCAATTTGGTGTAATTTATTCTCACCTATTAGAATGGTCTGCATTTTAACTAGACATTCTGTTTCAGCAATCCATCAAAAACTGGAAGCAGATGGAACAGAAAAAGTTGAAGGATCCATGACGCAAAAACTGGAGAATGTACTGAACAGTAAGTTTTGTCCTCCCACTAGCAACTATTTACGAGTTTGGACTTTATGAAAAACTTGCATAGATTTCTTGGAATATATTGCACGGTATACAACAGAAAGTTTTGTGCTAGTATTATTTTTGCATAGTGATAATTTTGGGGCCCAATCGTGCACCTTTTGAAGTCGGTGGGAACTTTGCCATGAACTTTGGCTACAAGATCAGATTTATGGTTAACAAAAAGGTCAGGGGCAGGGAAGATGTTAGGGTAAGTTCTGTTGCTTTTTTTAATTCTTAAGGATGAACCTCATTTTTAAGAAGCACAAATTAAATTGGTGTGTAGGAAAACATGTGAAAGGAAGAACAAGAAATAAAAGCTATAATGGAAGAAATGGAGCTGCCACTAGAAATTTTGCATAAATCTGTAAGACTTATTTACAGTGTTGGTATGGTGCTTTTTAGATTACATTGGAACTAATGCCCTCAAGTGCTTCTGAAAAGCCCCTCTCCCCGCCCCCCTCCTCCCCTAACCTGTTTCCCCTGATTCCTTCTCTTATTTGTAAGATTGAATTGGGCAAGATGACTTAAATTTTCCACAGCCTGGTATGTGTTTCATCAGATCACAAAAGTTACATTTTTAATTCTTGGACTTCAGCCAAGATGATTTTACTTTGTTTCATTGTGATTTTTTTCACAGAGGAAGGGATGTTTCCCTTAGTGCTGTATCAATAAGCAGGGAATGACATCCAGATAGCTGACTTGGTGTCAGAAAGTCTGAATGTGCTTTCTGAAATCAGAAAAGTGACATAGAGACAGCTTATTTTTGGTCAGGATACTTCTGATGTATGAATAAACGATGACTGTGTATGTAGCGGGAGGGGGCAGCTTTTCAAAGGACTTCAACCCAGGCTCTGTAAGAGTGCATGCATTCTGTGTACCCGATTGTAGGTGCAGCACTGCATGTTATTTTCTTAGTCATGCAAAACCTAGCATTTCTTTTTAATGTCTTGTGGTGCAGATTCATATTTTTATATAGGCAGATTGGCATGACTAGAATCAAAATGCACATAACAGATTCTTAAATGAAGATTCCCAATATCTTTTATTTCACACAAACCTATGTGTAAGGTCAGTGGTAGCAAGGGGAGCTTGAAATCTATGGAGATAATGCAGTCCATCTCTTGCAAACAAGCTCTTTAGTAGAACTGGTGCCAGGCACTTTCCTCTGCTTTAAGAAGGATTGGCTGTATTTCCATACATGTAGATTTATGTAAGATGTGATAGGAATGTACAGAGATTTGGGGGGAAAAAAAGATAAACAAAGGAGGTTAGGCTAAAAACCTTAATTCCAAAATATCTTTAGTCACTGCTTTGTGAAAGACTCAGTTCTTGACTAATTCTGTCATTCGTGATTTTGTAGGTCAGACTTTGAAAAACAGCCTCAGATTTTTGGGTGCTATTGATAGACAGCAGATGTGTATTAGGAGGCACAATTAGTTGTGGGTTCAGATTACAGAATGTGTATGTCTAATGCCATTTCTCCTATATTTGAATACTGTATATTCAAAAAATTGCCCCTTCTTTTTGTCAAGTTGCTGTTCGTAAAATTGTCTTGGTTAATTGAAACAAAATCTGGTGCTGTGTGTCTTTTTGACATGCTGTTAAATAAGCTATCATATCTACATATAAAAGTCATTGTGCTGTGTAGTCTTAAGAATGATAAAAATGGGAGCTTAAAAGACTTGAGTATATTTTTAAAGTTTTCCTTGTTTTAATGCATGGGGCTTTTGCTGTTTGTTGAGGTGTTTTACTTATGAAAATTTTATTTCCCAGCCTGCCACAGGACTGCTTTTGAGTAGTCAGTACCTTACTTCTAGGTAACAGATGCTTATTACGTACAGAGTGGATGATACGCATTTTTAAAGCATAGGTTCTGTTTATAGGCCCTAAATCTGCTATTCATGGATGCTGATGGTAAACCTCTGTTTTAAGGTTTTAGTTCTATACTTGGTAGTTGAGAAGATAAAGGTTTTGCAAACCCCATCTTTTGGAAAATGCATATATTTGTTTATAATGTGTACTAGCTCTTTGTGTGCATTTTATCTGCATAGCAGTCTACAAAATGCTGGTGTAAAAGGTGAGTCCTCTGGGTCTGAAATGCTAGACCAGTGTATCAGGTGTGATTCAAGATGATGCTTTGCTAACTGGTATTGGAAGACTGTACAAACAGAGCAGTTAACTTTTCAACTCTTTTTTAACTATTGAAATGGAAGACTTTTTTGTATAGGCTAATTAACATAGTGAAAATACTAATTTTGTTTTAAAAATAGGATTAGAGAGAATCCATATAAATGCAAATTTAATAAATTGGGCTGAGTGTAAAATTACCGTGTAGTTGATTTTATTTTTTAAGCAAAGATGAGAGTTACTATACAATTTCTACAGTTCACAGTTACCTTTTTAAAGAAGCATTGTTATTTACAGAGGAAAGAAATTCACTGTGATGACTACCAAAAATAGCAAATTATTTGTCTCTTGGCTGTTAAATGAATGAGTAAGCAAGGTATGAATTAAAATAACAAAAACATTCTTTGTACTAGAAAAAAGTAACCAAACAAGCATTTGTTATAACCCTGGGGAAAAAAATCAAACCCTTAGCCATAGCCTGTACTTAAATATCCCGCTAGCTGTTTTATTGTGGATTTTTTTTTCTTAATGAACATTTTACATTAAATAGCATGTATTAGATGTAGCTATTCTGACAAAACAGTTTTTTACATCAGGACTTCTAAATTTCAGCAGAGTTTAAACATTATTTAGATATAACAATTATTTTACAAAGACTACTTTTAACATGAGCAGGCCACCCACAGTGTTGACTAGAGAAAATGGCATGCAAGCCACCCAGTGAGACTGATGTAATTTTTTCATCTTTGCTTAAAGTATAGTCACTAGACCAGATAATGTAGAGACTTTTTACAGGCAGCGATCAAAAAGGACAAAACAGTTCCACTTTTTTTTTCTTTTGGCTAATTAAGAATAAGTCACAAATCAAAAAATGTGAACTATTTTACATGCCATGTGAATCTTCTTTAGTATAGCTGAAATGCTATTTATTTTGTGTCAGATAAGGCACTTCATTGTAGGATGATATAACTCTATAGTCTTCAAAAATACTCATCATCTTTTATAGTATTAAAATATATAAATTCTTATTCACAAAACATTGTTGCCCAAATCCTGATCCTGCATCTGGTAAAGTCAATAGGAGTTTCATCACTGATTTTAAAGGAAAGAGAATTAAATATAAATAAATACTGGTGTTTTAACTAGCTGTTTCTGAGTAATTTCTTTAATGTACCTATGATTAGTGTTTCTTTTAAATAAGGCATATTAATGTCAAAGATTTACTATCTGTTTTAAAAATCCAACTGGAATTTTAAGAAGAAAAAACCATTTTGCATAAGCTTATAACGGAAGGAAACTCCACAATGTGAACTTTTGAAGCTATAGAATTTAATTAGTATAATTTCGTTATGTTCTTTTCTCAAAAGAAAACATTCTGTGATGATCATATAGCTTAAAAGGCATAGATTAACTGTAAAATTTATATTGGTGGCCAAAACAAACTATAAAATAACCGCAATGAAGTTAAGCACTTGAACCAGGGAAGTGTGGTTGCTCTTAATTGTACAGAGGTCTTACCACATTAAAATACTAGGTGGTCAGCTACGAAATGAGTATTTCAGTAAATTGTAAAGTGTGCTTAATGTAGCTGAGCATAAAATATTAAGTTGATAAAACTAGCAGTAATTGTACAGTATTTTAATATTTTAAATGCCAGTACCATTTGATAAATAACATTAAGATAGAGGAATTTATAGCAGTCTTGACTGCAATGATAACCTACATTATTTTCCTTGCCTTAAAATAGGAGCAAGTAATACTGCAGATACTTTATTCCAAGAAGTATTGGGACGCAAAGACAAGGCTGATTCCACAAGAAATGCGCTCAATGTTCTTCAGCGTTTTAAGTTTCTCTTCAACCTTCCTCTTAATATTGAAAGGAATATTCAAAAGGTATAGCCCTATAAAAAATGTTTTTATTTTGTCAGCTTAAATTGATAGGCAGTATCTGTCATGACAATTTTTCGATGTTCTTTTATTTTAAAGGGCGATTATGATGTGGTTATTAATGACTACGAAAAAGCCAAGTCACTGTTTGGGAAGACTGAGGTTCAAGTGTTCAAAAAATGTAAGATTTGAATTAATTTTTTTCTCTGCTTTTTTTTCTTTTTCTTTTTCTTTCTTTACAGGAAAGGTAAAGAATACGTAGTACTCTCAGAAGCCTTATGTGGGTTTCAGCTTCTGTTTATGTGGAGTCCTCTTTAGAATTTGGAACTATTACTTTAAATAATATTTTTGGCAAGATTTCTGACTGAAAGATGCGTATTACTTTGTAGTATATATAATAGGAGCTTACAGCCAATTTTTTTTAAAGGCTTAGTATTATTAGACATAAAACAGGTTCTATTAACTACAGGATACAGCTTACAGTGTCCTTCTTTGGCATATTTTGTAAAAAGGCTTCAAAGCCAAAGTTTGTATTTTTGTAAAATTATTCTATACAAAACTTTCAGATGTAAATTAGTATAAAAAGACTATGTCCCTCCCTTTCGCACAAGAAGTGATTGTTTGAAATGATTAAGTCTACAAACTTATGCAGAACTGGATCACTGTTAAAAATAAAAATATTTTGACAAGGCCAAGAAATTACCAATTTGAGATTTGAAATGATAAAACAATTTAATCCATGCAGTTAGATCAATGATATGGCAAAAGCAAAATGTTGTCCAATTGAAATACAGCAATGAAGTTGTCAGGGAAATTTTGTTAATGATTGGTAGCAGGAGACATGGCTGCATATATAAAAGACAAGTGGGGCCTTTACAAAAGTGCCAGGGCTGCTCCAGTTATTGCAGCATGGATTGGAGCAAGCTTGATTAATTGAGTATGCTAGAGGGTAGCAATTGCCTCTCTCCAGCAGTCTCCTGTATCAGCATCCCCAAAACTTAAAAATGACTGTGGGAGCAATTGTACTAAAGCTTGTCAAACAAGCTTTAGTTTAATCACTCCCACTGCCATTTTCAAGCGCGGGGATGCTGATGCAGGGGATGCGGCGGTGAGTTATTTAGAGTAGCTCTTGGAGCAGTTCTAATTAAAGCGCCCCTCCCCCCCCCCCG
>NW_017728886.1:146901652-146910649 GCF_001723895.1 Crocodylus porosus
GCGCCCCCCCCCCCCCCCCGGCTGAGTATAAGTGCCCAAGAAGCCTAGATTCTGATTCCTGTTTCTAATAGATAGTTCATGCCAGACTTCTCAATTAACTAATAAACTCCTCAGCTACTAAAACAATCTTAAATTTGATCAAGTAAAGTAAAACCTACTTTAGTGAAACTGTAGCAATCGTGTTAGAACTGGTACAGTTTTTGAAAAGGTACTAATTTTATCCTAAATCCAGGAGGGTTTTTTTGTCCTGAGAACATATTATAATTTTCAGGTAGGCTGCAGATTGATACAGTATTGGAATTCTTCTTGTCTTTTTTCCTAGATTATGCTGAGGTTGAAACAAGAATTGAAGCTTTAAGGGAACTTCTTTTAGATAAACTACTTGAGACCCCATCAACGTTACATGATCAAAAACGTTATATAAGGTGACAACTTACATATTATCTTCATCAGATGTACTATATATTAAATACATGTCTAGATTTTTACCTTTCTCAGATATTGTAAGGGATATTTTATTGTATTTTAAGTACTTCTTTTTTTACCTTGTAGAATATCAGATAGTATTTCTTGTGTGGGGACAAAGATGTATGTAAATGATGGTACTTTAATAGTAGCACTTTAAGTAATAAATGACAGTAATAGTAGCACTTTATTAAGTAACAAATGACAATCCTGGAATGAGAAATGTAATCCCATTTATCATTCGGAAAGTAGTTTATCAACAGTTTAAAAAATGCTTCATGTCAAGAACTCTGATGGTATCTTCTCAAATTACTGTACTGTGAGTCCAAACTGGAACAGTCACTCCGAATGCAGGGCTCAATCAGAACCCCATATAAATTCATGAGTTCATCTTGACTTGACATGAGAAGACGGTTGTTTTGGTTTTAGTAAAACAAAAAAAATCCAAATTTCTGCCCAAGAGGTCTTGCTCTTGTAATTAAACTTTTTTAGCTGTTTTACTGTTGGCTCAAGAAATGCAAAGGTATATGTATTTCAGAATACAGAAGATAAATACAGCTGAGTTGCATTTTACACAGGGGTTACGTTCTGAAGTCAGCACATAAGGCAAAAATAGCGTATAGTTGAAATGGCCCTTCCCACTGGGCTTCGGCGCCGAGCAGCCACCGCCACCGCAGGGCCCAGACAAGGCGGGCGTGGTGCCACACAGCGCGTGTGTGCAGTGCAACAGCTACACCTTCCGCGCGTACTCCTCGCCCCTCTCATTCTCCTCCGCCTCATCCTACCAGGGCAGCCAGCTGAGCATGAGCGAGCTGCCTCCCCCCAGCCATGTCGGCGCGTGCAGGCAGTACCACATGGTGCCACCCTATGTGCCGTGCCCTGGCCGGCACCTGGTGGCCAGCCCCAGCAGCCAAGTGCGTATAGCTGAATTTGCGTAAGTTAAAAATGCATAAGATGCAACTCGGTTGTAGCTCCATTTTGTAGATAATCTGTCTTTTTATGTCTGTTTCCAAAGGAGGGAGTTTGTCTGCAAATGTACGTTGTGTGTAGCGGCATAAAAGTGATTTTCATCTCTTCACAAAAGCAACCCCTTGGTACTCTTGCCTGCCTCGGTGTGATCAGTCCTGTGACTTTTCAGAAAGACCCAAGAACAACTGCAGGCCATATTCCCCTGTTCCAAATCTAGTCTTTAATAGCTAGTTTTGGATTTCAGACTGCCTGTATTCCCTCTTCTCCCCAGCTTAGCTTTTCCATTGCAACACATAGGGCAAAAGCATCACCAACTGCTTCTTGAAGCAGCCTCATAGTTCTGGATGCCTGTTGAAATAAGTGGTGTTACATTGGCCAACAGAAATCTGCTTGCATAGAGCAAGGTGCTGGGTTGACTCCTTGGCCCCAGTTCAGCAATGTGCTTAGGGAGGTGTTGAGATTGAATGGTCCATTGTTTGGCTGGGGTGATGGTCCAGGAAAAACGCAAGAGGCAAGGATTTTTGTGAATGGTATCTTTTTATTGGACTGACCACGCAGTTGGTCAAATAGAGTTTTTTCTCTCTTTTTCTCTTGCTGCTTTATGGTAAATCAAAGAGCTTTGAAACAAATCAAGTCGTCTTCTTTCCTTTTAATGAAATTTGTATGGGGATTTTTTTAGTCCCCTAACTTAAGGAATGGAAGAGTCAAGCCATTAAGAATAATCTTGTCTGCATTAAGGATATTTGGCACCTGTGTAACTATAAGTGTACTTGCATGTGAAACATTGCAGCAACAAAGAAGAGGGTCTGTGCAAGTTTCTCATTAGTTTGATGTGTTACTAAATTTAAATTATGTTGACATAAGAGCTGTAGTGTAGCATGCTTATATTAGGGGGTTTACATTGATGTAAATATGCTTATATCATTGTGGCACTGCACGTTTCCTTGTAGGTAGTGTGAAAGAGTGACACCTCCCCCACCACGCCCCGGTAGAATGTTTTCAGATAAATAGCAAAATACCTGAGAATGCTAAACTAACTTAAAAACCAGAGGCAGTTACGTCAAGGAACATGGTCACCGGGGGTGACCTAAACTATCCAGACATCTGCTAGAAAGAGCAGTCAGCCAGGTCTGACTGCTCAAGTAGGTTCCTAGCCAAGTTATAGGGCATCCACCTAACCCAGGAGGTGCACAGTTCCACCAGGGGAAATGCATTATTGGACCTGGTACTAGCCACAGGCGATGATGACCTGGTGAGGGGACTGCGGGTTCTCGACCACCTGGGCAATAGCAACCATCGCCTACTGGAATTCACCATCCAGTGCAGGGTGTGAAAGGCCTGCAACAAGGCAGCAGCTCTGGACTTCAGGAGGGTGGATTTTAGTGAGGTAAGGAGACTAGTTAGGGAGGCACTCAGGTCCCGGAGGGGAGGGGATTTGGCAGTCCAAGAAGAGTGGTCATTCCTTAAGAAGACGATCCTCCAAGCCCAAAGGGTGGCAATCCCCACACGGATCAAAGGCGGCAAGAGTGTTCAAAAGCCCCCATGGCCCACCAAAAGCATCCAGGAGCTTCTCAAAGCCAAAAAGGAGGTGTACACCCAATGGAAGGGAGGAGCCATCACCACGAAGGATTATACCTCCATTGCTGGAGATTGTAGGGGGGCTTTTAGGAAGGCTAAGGCAGAGATGGAACTGGGACTAGCGACCCAGATCAAAAATAAGTCCTTTTTTGAATACATAGGCGGTAAAAAGAAGGTGTTGACTCCTCTGCAGGACACACTTGGAAATCTGATGGTCTCACTAGACGACAAAGCTGACCTCTTTAACAGATTCTTTACTTCCATTTTTCTGAGCAGGGACATCCCCCGCATAGGGATCCCGGATGGACCCAGGGGAGGCGTAGCCAGGCTCCAGGTCAGTGAGGGCCTAGTCAGGGAACTTCTGATGGGACTAGACATGTTCAGATCAGCAGGTTCTGATGATCTCCACCCCAAAGTGCTGAGAGAATTGGCGGAGGTCATTGCGGGACCTCTGGCACAGCTTTACAAGCATTTGTGGTGCCTCTGGCAAAGTGCCAGAGGACTGGAAAAGGGCCAGTGTGGTCCCCATTTTCAAAAAAGGGAGGAAAAAGGACCCAGGAATCTATAGGCCCATTAGTCTTACCTCGGTCCTGGGAAAGCTGTTTGAGAAAATTATCCAGGAGGACATCTGCAAGGGACCAGCAGGGGAGATTATGCTTAGGGGCAACCAACATGGATTCATTAGAGGCAGGTCCTGTCAGACAAACCTGGTGGCCTTCTATGATCAGGTCACAAAATCCTTGGATGCAGGTGTTGCGATGGACATAGTCTTTCTGGACTTTAGGAAGGCCTTTGACACTGTCTCTCACCCCATCCTCATTAAAAAAGTTAGGCGACTGTGGTGTTGACACCTACACAGTCAGGTGGGTCGCAAATTGGCTGGAGGGCCACACCCAGAGAGTGGTGGTGGATGGGTCATTTTCGACCTGGAGGGATGTGGGCAGTGGGGTTCCCCAGGGCTCAGTCCTCGGGCCTGCACTGTTCAACATCTTCATCAGAGACTTGGACAAGAGGGTGAAAAGCACCTTTGTTCAAATTCACGGATGACATCAAGATGTGGGGAGAAGTGGGCACGCTAGAAGAGAGGTACAGGCTACAACTAGATCTGGACAGGTTACAGAGGTGGGTGAATGAGAATAGAATGGATTTCAATACTGACAAGTGCAGAGTACTGCACCTGGGGAGGAAGAACCCCCTTGTCAGCAGAGAAGCAGAAAAGAATCTTGGAGTTGTCATTGATGCCAAGATGAACATGGGCTAGCAGTGTGGGGATGCAGTCAGGAAGGCCAACCACACCTTGTCATGCATCCTCAGATGCATCTCAAGCAGATCCAAGGAGGTGATGCTCCCCCTCTATGCGGCATTGGTAAGGCCGCAGCTGGAATACTGCGTCCAGTTTTGGGTGCCGCACTTTAGGAGGGATGTGGACAGCATGGAGAGGGTCCAGAGGAGGGCCACTTGCATGATCAGGGGGCAGCAGGGTAGGCCCTATGAGGGGAGGCTACAGGACCTGAACCTGTTCAGCCTTCACAAGAGAAGGCTGAGGGGGGATCTGGTGTCCATCTGTAAACTGGCCAAGGGGGACCAGCAGGCAATGGGAGAGTCCCTGTTCCCCCAAGCACTACCAGGAGTAATAAGCAATAACGGCCATAAGTTGACTGAGAGTAGGTTCAAGCTAGACATCAGGAAGCACTACTTCACAGTCAGGGTGGCTAGGAGCTGGAACCAACTTCCAAGAGAAGTGGTGCTTGCTCCTACCCTGGGGGTCTTCAAAAGGAGGCTAGATGGACACCTTGCTGGGGTCGTTTGACCCCAGCATTCTTTCCTGCCCATGGCAGGGGGTCGGACTTGATCTGCTTAGGTCCCTTCTGACCCAACCAACTATGTAACTTCTTCCCAATAAGTTGCTGTTGGTTCCTTTCTGGCTGCTGACAGACATTCATTAAAAAGTTCGATGGGACCTGAGCCTTGATGCCAACAGTCATGCTTCCTGACATGCTACCTGTGCTCCAGGGCTCCCTCTGTGTTGGGAGGTTGTAAGCAGGTGCCTGATGATCAGCTGATTGTCGGCTCGGCCAGGGAGGACTACACCAGGGTCTAGACCCAGCCACAACGTGTTCACTGTCAGGCCGACAATCAGCTGATTTTTAGACAAGGCTATTGAGCTGGTTGTCAGCCCAGTGGGGACTCCACTGGGCTGGTTCCAGATCCTGGCACAGTCCTGGACGCAGCTGGTGAGAGCTGTTTGCTGTGGAATGTAAAGTCCTTGGCAGAGGAAACCAAAGGCTTCCCACCTCCGGGAGCCTCTGCACAGGGCATCCTGGCCAATGCTGCCTGGCACAGGATTTAAAGTTCCCAGCGGTGGGGGGAAGCATCCGTTCTCCTGCACTGGTCTGCCCAGCCACCGCTACCTTGTGCAGGTCTTTTAAAGTCTTTCTCCCCATCCGCAGCCTTTGGCCAGTCCAAGTCAGCTGATTATCAGTCATGGGTCACACATTAAATTTCAGGTACTATTACAAATGAGCCATAAATATGTTCTATGTTATATTTGGAGCGTGTTTATGGCCCATTCCCATTTTATGGTGCCATAAATTGGGTGCGCATGTAGCACCTTTCCTATTTATGGCATGATTAACATATTAATCACAGCATGCATGTAACTTGTAGAGGGGGCCTGTATGTGATATTCTATGTCCTCAGTGTTCCAGGGTTTAAAAAGTCCTGAAGCATCATTAGCAATCTTCCCTTGCTCTCCAAATCTTTATATAAAGAAACATAAGAACGTAAGTTTTCCAGTCCAATTTATTACTCATTTTGTTGGGGTTTTTTAGACTGAGATTCATTTCCCCCAGTAAAAAGTATTGGGTGGCTTCAGATAAGGAAACTTTATCAAAATAAAAGATGAACAAATTCTTGCTTATGCGTGAAACAAAGATTAAAATCCTGTGAAATGTTGATGGAGGACTTGAGTTTGTTGTTACAAATTTTAGAATCAGACAGTTGTGTAATCTCTTTGTCCTTCCAAGTGATATGATCCTCCTTTTGACAATACATTTGTGTGTGCTTCATACAGCAAACAGTTTTTAAGAAAATCAGAATTTAGTCATTCAGTATTAATTAGCTTTATTCAGATATTGGTGTAATGTATCCTTTGTAAAAGGCTTATGCACTTTTTGTTACTGGTTAAGATCTTAATTCAGGGAATGTTTTTACTCCTTTGTTGGTGCTCCTGTATGCATTGCCAGGAAGAATTGCCTTTTCACTGCTGTGCTTCATGTGACAGACCCAGAAATGAGGTAGTGAAGCTACTGTTCTCAGTCACACCAGAGACAGAATGCTCCATTAGTGACTTCCAGGGAAGCTTCCCTGCCTCACTTCTAGGTCTGGTATGTAGAGAGAGGGGTTGGTCTGTTTCTTGGTGGCATACTTGAGAGCATCAGAGAAGCAGGAAAACAATGCAAGGTACTGAAGATAGAATGTATACTGAATCAATTTTGTACTTAAGCAATGCAAGAGATTTGTCATGTAAAGAATAGTAGATCATCTAACAATATTGAGTATCATCTTCAGAGTTTTTAGCATGCCTTAATCAATTATTCAAATCATGCTATTATGGTTGTTGTCACATAATTTAGTCTCAAATATGCAGAGCTTGAACTTCTGCAGTTTTTATGCATATGTAGGGGTAGATGATTTTTTTCCACAAAAGACAGCGTGACCTAATCTTGCTTACTACAGATGGAAAGCCCTCAAGGAACATCACCTTTAGCCATGTGATATGTGGTGGGTATTTGTGTGTCTGCACATTCTAAAGTTTAACAAAAACCTCAGACAGTTCTTTCTTTACAAATCACATGCGGGTTTGACCAGAGCATATTAAGTGCTTGTTATACCAGCAGTAGTGGTTTCAATGGAAAAATAGAGAGCTGATTTACATTTTTGTAATTAAAGAATAAACTTGCTTTAAAATACCTTTACTAAAGGTAAAATATTGAAGGTAAAAGGTGCAGCTAAAGATGTATAGTATAATATAAAATGTGCTTTCTTTCTGTTTTTCTGTTTGGAAGGAAGAGTCTTGCCTCTACCAAATTAAGGGAGAATGAAAGGATTATATATAAATATAAATGTTTAGGTTTTATAACCAGAGAAGTACATTTCAATTGATCATTGTTGTTTAAGATTTTCATGTATGAATTGTGATTCCACCCCCCCTTTGTTTTGCAGATATCTTTCTGATCTTCATGCTTCTGGGGACCCTGCTTGGCAATGTATTGGAGCTCAGCACCAGTGGATTCTTCAACTCATGCACAGCTGTAAAGAGAGCTATGTTAAAGAGCAAAAAGGCAAGGATATATTTTCACTTTACAGAAAAGACTTTCTTAGCAAATTTTCATGTATGTGAAATATTTTCTTTTCAGCCACTCTAGTTGATCTGAAGTTTACCTTGTATGCCATTCTTGTGCTCCAAGCTTATTATGAAAACAAGACAGGTTTATAATTATTATTTCATAATTATAATAATTTGTGTCAGTAACTGTAAGGAGTGAAAATATGCTCCAGTCTCCTTCAGCCAAGGCCCATTTGATCCCTGAAATAATCACAACAGATCAGGTTTAATTCATATTGTTTCTTAACTTGTAGCTGTGTATATCCTTTTATCAGTAATATACCAGTAATACATGGATACAGTTGACATAAGGTAATTGTGAAATAGTGTAATAGTTGTAATTCATGATGTGCCGTGTTCTCCATAAATGTGTATTTTTGCGACTTAGTTTAGGGATGGGTTGTTTGCATGGATGCAGCTTGCAAGACTACTTCAATTTCTCACTTACCTCAGTTTTATGAACATCCACCTCAATTATTCAGTGATCTCACTTTTGCTAGTGTTTCTTCTGAAAGTGCTGCTTTCATACATAGTGCTTCCAGAGTTTACATCACCATGGCAACTAGTTAACATGGTCTGTTTACAACTATGTTCTTTTCAGAAGAACTAGTCATAGGGTTGGTATTTCTGGGCAGGAAGTCTGCGAGAGATCTGAATTTGAAACAAACAAACAAACAAAAAAAACTACAGACTACTTTCGAGTACCAACTGCTATGTTGAGTAGTTATTTATTTCACAAATAATCCCACTGTGGTCAGTGGTAGTAGTTGAACAAGTGAATTGGAATGTGGTCTCTTTTGGGTAGAACAAGAATGTCATCATTACTTCTTGTGTAATTTATATCTAAGAAGTTTTGTTTCTTCTTTGAGCCAGAAGCTATGTAGAAATGCTCCGTAGTGCTCTCTCTAAACATGTTTCTTCTTTAGCAAAATACTAGACTAGAGGTGGGGTAAAGGAAAATAAAGAATTTGAGATTCTAGCATGAATTGTGGGTCAAAGCATATACAACACGTGCTTTTAGCCGCAGTGCATCCTAGGAGATGGTTTTGTACCCGCAAACATATCCAGAATAGATCCTCATCCTCCTTTATACCCCTACATTTAAATAAGTTTTCTTGTCCATCCATTTCTGCCTTGCTTACTGAAGTCAGAGTCAGTTTTTATACTGATTCGCTTTTATAGAATCACTAACATTTTAAATACCCTGAGGAGCTCAAGTTTCAGGGGTTGATGAAATAGATCATTCTTATGCCTCAGTCTGGAGGTTGGGGTGGCGTGGGCGCTAAGGTGCACAGTTGACAGCCCAGAGGTTGCAAGTTTGAGGACAAAGCAGAAGCACTCATGGTGTGTCCTGTCAGATTCCAGTGAATTGGTGAATTCTGCTAAATATCTTCTCACAAAGACACAAAAAGGGAAGGAATGCCTCAATCTCCAGTGGGAGTTAAAGAGATGTTATGGTATGGAACAGTAGCCCAGCTTGGGACATGCAGGACCTGGGAAATGGATGACATAAGGACAAGAAGAATTAACATGGGCTACCAAATAGATCAGTAATAGATTAAAATCTGTTTCAATAAATGTGTTTTTTCAAAACAGAT
>NW_017728886.1:146910749-146956736 GCF_001723895.1 Crocodylus porosus
CCCTCTTCTGCAGCCATGTGAAATTAGTTAGGCAAGAATCTGAGAAATATCATTAACCCAAATAAATTATGTGACTCATCCATATTTATGCTGTATTTAGAGGCTATTTTGCATATGAAGATGTAACAGATATTTTTAGAGACTACAGTGCGTTTTTCAAAATCCTTCTTCCAGGGAGGTCTTTTTGTCAGTCCTTATAATCGAGAGACAGATGAATCATATGGATGATTATTCTTTTGAGCAATGGATTAGATCTTTCTTTCCATTTTTAACAGGAATAATGCATGCTGATCCTAGTTCATGGTACTCTTCATTGGGATACATAGCTGAAGATTATCACTGCCCCTTAAACATTTCTGTATTAATTGCAGGCTGCTCCTTACCGTTGTTATGCCCAGATTTTGATGCCTTTACTAGAGAGGGATAGACTATAAATGTGCACTTGTGTGCACTGTATTTCTCATCTTTAACCGAGTTACTATCCCAAAGATCTTGCTGTTAAATTCTGTTGGTTTCAAAGTGAACCAGCTCTCTGAATTGTTCCACATGATGAACTTTTTACTGCTTTAATAGAAGTGTCATTCATCGTTTAAATTCCTATGAAACGGATCCAAAATTAGACCAAAGCTTTTGCTTTTCCTGCCAAGAAAAGCCTTTGATTAACCCTTTATTGACATCTCAGAACCAGAGTCTTAAATGTGGGACCTCCAGAAATTTGTATTTCTTCTGTGGTTTATGATGAGTCTATGGAGGAAATAGTTTGACACACTGATTTGCTAGACATTCTGAGTGAAAGAAGCTAAAAAACAAAACAAAAAAAAACAGTAGAGCCACTTAACACACAAATAATTCCATTCTCCAGTTTCAGGCTCTGGTTTACCAGCCACTAGTGTACAATCCTACGCTAGTATGGGCATTGGAAACTAAGATAAACTGCCACTTGCCCCATAGAAATATACTCAAGTTCCAAGCAGGGGGAAGCTCCTCATTTGTAAATAGCAGCTTTAACTGTCTGCATTAGGGGATTCAGTGCAGTCGTGGCAGTCAGGCTTTTCATAGCTGTAATAAAGACAAATCTGTAGTTATGACGAGACTAAATTTACTTCTTAGCTTCCCAGATGCTTATTTTAGTCTCATCCATAATTGTTCTGACATCACTTGTCTGTCAGTGGGTACGTCTACATGTTCATTAATGCACCGTAATTGTGGTGCATTATGTTTAGTACCTGTAATAACAGGTACTAAATGTGCCATTAGCAGCCTTTACTGCGCATTAGCACTGATGAGCACTTTTTTATGATCCTTAATGCACAATAGAACTATTCTAATGTCCATTTAACATCTTCTGTTGACATTCCCAGTGGTGATTTATTTATTTACTTTTAGCACTTCCCAAATGGGATGCATAAAAACAGCACTTTCATCTGAAATAAATTCTCTCCTTGGGAGCCATTGAATTACCTCTTTCCTCTCACCATGTTCAGTGGTAACAAAAACTAGGATGGTGGGGACCACACCACAGCAATTCAGAGTTTGCTAGAGTAACTTGGAGGAGTTGAAAAAAGGGAAAACAAGGAAACCTTAGAATATCATTATTTTTTCTGAAGTTTGTTTCTAGAATCTACCAGGGGATAGTACAAGTCCTGCGTGCATCAAATGTCACCAGCCACAACCTGGCTCAAGCTGCAAATTTTGTACTCTTTTAATTTCAATAAGACAGAAGAGTTATTTCAGGATATGCTTAACCTTGAGACTATTTGGCAGTTGGAGATAAATGTAAAGGCTGACTATTGTAACTGAAAAGCCACTATAATTACTATTTATTAAATAATTTTTATCTGATGGAATAGTGAAGATGTTATAAAAGCTACAATAAGCTAAGCAGTTACGGGATTTTTTTAAGGTTGAGAAAATATTTAAACTATGTGGTATAGGAAGATTTTACAGCAATGATTTTGCATTTTTAGTGGATTTTCAAAAAATGATGTTTATCAGAGAATAGGAGATATAAATCAGCAGAAATAAAGGGAGTAATCTTTACTGGATGGTACCAGTATTACCTTCAGAGCAGACTCACAGAAGTAGAAGCAAAGGGGATGTCATTTCTATCCCTCAGACGATCTAAAAGACAAGAGCCAGTGCCTACTATCTATCTTGAAGAACCTTCCCAAGTGCTTAATGCATGCCTCCTTTCCTAAATAATTTCCATTTTTTTATTTCTCCCAAGACTGATAACGCTCAATCAATGAACTCTGACATAACTGGTACTGTACTACCATCATTGTAATTAGTCCAGACAGCTCCCTCTCCTTGTTGCTAAGGTGGATCATCTGATAGGTGAACGCTCAAAACCAGACCACGTATGTCACAAGAAATAGATGAAAGCTTATACTGTTTGAGTAGATGAGTATGCTGTTTACCTATCTGCCTTTTTCCTTATACTTTGGAAAAACACTAACCCCTTGAACAGTTCCAGATACTGAGTCACATGCTGCAATTTGTTTGTCCAACTGCAGAGTACAGTCAGACTCCTGACTCTTTAACAGATTTTGTTCTGATTGTACAAGTTTCTAGAAACTCAGAGATGCCATATTGGACACCTGCTTTACTGACTTACTGACTAATAAATACAAGTGAGGTTTGCTGTTGCTTACCACCTAATTGAGTGTTAGTGCCCCAATCAGAAAAGGATTGATGCCAGTTGCCACACTGATAGCCACAGTTTTACTAGGTACTGCTTCAGTATTTTTCCCCTTTTGGGTAAATGTATAGAAGTTATTGGCAAGTAACTTCCAGTATTTACTTATCCATTAGAAGTACTGTAACTCCTGTTACCGTAGTATTTGAATGCCCCATTATCTTTAGTATAATTATCCTCGCATCATCTCTCTAAGGAAGGTATTATCAACCCTACTTTAGAGGTGGGGAATTGAGGCAGAGAAAGACCAACAGACAAATACTTATTTGGCAACTCTTCTACCAATTTGGTACAATTTAAATACTTTTCACTCCTTTTCAGGTTTTTTAGACTCATTGTAATACAGGGAAATATAAGGGATATAATGATGAAAAATAACATTTAAAATGTATGTAAATAAACAAGCTCTAGTTTAAAAATTCAACTACTCAATACAATTTGGAACATATCCTGGTGCTCCAGGCAAATTTTAAAAAGAGTATGAGAGAGAGAAAAAATAAAGATGAATATTTTCTCTATGGCCAACAGTTATTGCTGGAGCTTTGTTATTGATTATCTAGGTATCATTGCCTCGAGCTAACAGAGACAGAGGCTAATACAGCTGTCTTTTTAAAATGACTGCAATATAATGCCTTCAAGTTTTCAAAATCTTTTGTACGAGGCGTGCAGTAGTTCAGCAAATAATACGGTTGACTAGTAAAATCATACTACATGAACTTCCTGCAGTTTCGGGGGGTGGGTGGGACTTTATATACAATTTGTTGAATATAGTCTAAATAAATTGCTCCTTCTTTACAATAGGAGAGCAGAGTTTTGGTTTTAGTGGGATTTTTTTCATGCTAAAATCATACCATTTTTGTAAATTTGTAGTATGATACTCAGCAACCTTGTTTTTTCAAAAGGTATGTGTTTTATTTTTGTGCCAGAGTAACAGTGGTTATATATAGTATGAAGGAAGGAGACTGAGGCTTAGACCACTTTACTCCTTCTCTTCTGTACCATACTGAGATTCTGTTCACCTTGCAATGAATGATCTATCTTTGTTAGATCAGACAGGCCAGCAAGTCTTGTGTCAAAAGGGCCTGTTCAATTTATTATCCTAGCAGCTGGTTTTCTTCTATTGCCTTCACATACTGTACATCTGGAAGAAGACTTCTTGCAGCTGGGAGCCATTTCGTGTCTAAACCACATCCCCTGTCCTCAGTAGAAATGCTCTTTTTCTCCTTTTTCTTTTTTTGACAGTGAATGTCAAGCAAATCCTTAATGGGTTATTAATTAAGGAATTACAATATTGATCATTACAGAGTTTGGCCTTTCTTTTTATTTATATATCTGACAGCTTGCTGTTGTTTGCACTTCTAAGAGAATCTCACATATTTGAAGGAAAATATATTGTCCTTTTATATGCTGGTTTAAATTGTTTAAAAACCTGTGTTGGCTTCAGCAAATGTCTTTAAAATAAAAAGAAGCACGATTAGGTCAAAGCCAATATTGAAATCCTGAGGTAAAATCCTGTTTTTATTGAAGTCATTGGCAAAAATCCCATTGACTTCAGTTGTCAGGATTTTACTCCTGGAACCAAAAATTTTATTCTTTTAATCCCTATTTTGGTGACTAAATAGGTGGGCTGATTTTCAAACATGATGAGAAACTTCAGGTCCACTCAAGTAAATGCCAGTAACAGTGAGGTTACTTTTTTCATTTAGGTGCTGAACTCTTATTCAGACTCTCAGTTTTGAACTGTTGGGATTGAGACCTAAGGCTTCCTCTGGTAGTGAAATAATAATTGTTCCAGTTACCAGGTTTCATTTGAAAATAACAGTAATTAAAAAAATAGTTCATGCTTATTATGCCAAATCTATTTTCTTTAAATATAGAAACCTTTTTGGACCGTTTGGTTTTGAACATATTCCAAAAATTGCATATGGTAAGTAAGGTATGGTATCAAAAAACAGCATTTAATAGGTTCGTGTTGTTTTATGTGAAAACAATGTTTTGTATTTTACTTACTGATCATCTAAAATTTGACAGCTCTTCCACAGAGAAAGTGCATTGGGGAGAAAACAAAATGGAGTAATTGATCTGTGGGTGCAAGTTAATTTTAAAGGAATTTGTCATACTCCCTTCATTCCTTGCCTCAACAAATTGAAATTCTTCTGTGCGGTGTGCATGAAAGGAATCCTATCCTGGTTGTGTCAGTGTAGGCTCCAGGCACTGCATGTTTGGTCAACAAGCAACAGTGGGTGGTCGGGCTGTAGCACAGGACAAGGGCCCGCTGTGCACAGGAAAAAATGTTCAAAGGTGTTTAAGGGTGGTAAGGAAGTCTGCCGCCCTTCAGAGAGTCTGGAGGCTATAGATCAGTATTCCCTCTCACTGTTGTAGCCTGTGAGAGCACGCTGCAAGATGCATAAAGGATGAGAAAACACAGTAACTGTATTCACCTGGCTACACATCTGTAGATCCTTTTTAAGTCATGCACGTATTCATCATTTATAGATACAGTCTTGTAAGTATTGATTGACATTTTGGTTTATCACGGTACATCAATAATTCTTGAGATTGGAAGATTTACTAAATTGTAGCTGTAACATGTCTAATTGGAATTTTCTTTTTCAATTTGAAGATAAACAACATTCTTTAGGGAATCAAAATTTGATAATCAATGTTACTTCTGGAATCCATTTTAAAAGATTCTGCTTGAGTTGCTTAAATAACATGCCAAGTACAGATTGTTGAGGTCCCAATTAAAATGACTTGAAAAAGCAACCTCTTTTTTATAGATGAAAAGAAAATCAAATATAGTCAAGAGTCATTGCGAACTCAAAACATTTCATAAGTTTTAAATTGTTGTTTAAGGGTTTTAATTTTTTTCTATAATCCACAAATTAGTTGACTATTTTTAAATGAATTGCCTAAGTTTAAATCAAAACATTACATAGCAGAGTATGTAGGGTGTATTTGTTTCATGTTACGGATATCCATATATGTTTTATCTAAGCATGTAAATAAGTTTAAAATGTGTGTGCATGCATGGACATGTGTACACCTGTGTGTATATTTGTTTATATAAGGTATATATTTGTACATAGAGAGCCAATCTTGCTCCCAGTTGTAGACACACGCTTATTCTATGATAAATGAATGCATAACTAGTAAATAACCTCATGGTGTCGCAAATGTACGTAATCTAATTTTGTGCTGCTTTTGAATAGCCTGATTTTATTTCAGCGTGTGTGACCACTAAAATGTATGATTGTAGATATAAATAACAAAAACCTGTTTGAAATTAGTAAAATGTTACTTGAAAAATTCTTAATTATATAATTATGCTTTATTTGATTTTTTTTTTTTTTTTTTTTTTTTTTTTTAGTTGTGGATGGTAAAAGGATTAATTATGATAGTCGTATATTAGGTTTCATAGGTAAATGAGAAGAAATAATATTTTCATATTATTTTTTCATTCTTTAGTTAAAGATACACTTAAGCATTATATGCAAAGTATTTTTATTAAGGATCAGATACTATATTTTGCCATAGTGTTTCTGTGCCATCAAAGATGCAGTATGTTAAATATAAAGACCTGCATTTCAAGAACGTATAATGCAATATCTTAAAATGTGTTCCGTCAACATGAAGGCCTTAACTTTTAAAAAATTAAACATAAGATGCTAAGAATGTTAGGATTAAAATGTTATAGTAATTCCATAAGAAATTATGGAATTAACAATACACTTTTGATCACAGTAAATTGTTTGGGGTGTGTAAACATTAGTACCTCCATTCCATATTTTGCTCATAAAATAATTCCATGTGCTGAATTACATGGCTAAATTTGTACTTTCTTCTCTAGAGAGAGAGGAAGTTTAAAATAAGGGAAAACTTGTTTGTAAGCAAACCCTCACTCCTTTTCAAGATTTATACTTTCGTGTGTAGTCTTCAAGCGCTATCTTCTGGTCAGTTCAGAGCAAGATCAGCTTTTTTTAATGTACTCCAGATGTTTATTAGTCCTGAGGGTATATGTGCTCTTGTAGTTCCCTGCTGCTGTGTTATACTTGCTTGTAATGCTAGACAACCAATTAAGAAATTAGTTCATGTTAAACTTTCTTTTCCTGGTATAGTTGCAAACTGATGATGTGGGTTTTTCTAGTGGAACAAGAGTATTCTTTATGCTGTTTTCTGTTATTGATAAACAGTGGCAGCAAAACTTTTCTAAGTTTTCAAACATATTGGTGTAATATCAGATAATTTATTTTAATTGACCATATATCAAGTGATTTAGTAAATGTCCGTTTTCCTTCTATATATTAAATTGGCACTCATTTTTAGAAAAGAGAATATCAGTAAGAAAATTCTTAAATTTTCAAAGTCCATAAACAGTAAAGATAGATTTCTATATGAAGACTTGAAAAGATGGAATTTTCATTTTATTTGGTATTTCTTTGGGAAACAAGTTTGTCAGATGACAGCATTTTTAGCTTTTTAAAACATAAATTTTAACTGAAAATATTTATACCAACAAAATAAATTGTATTTCTTCAGCTAAACTTTTCAGAAAGTTCACATTTTACCGGGCTAAATCTTAGAAACCATGCTAAAGCTCATGGACACCAAACAATTATGCTGTGTGATTAGAGTTTTGTAGGGTCTTTCTAGCCTGTTCCCTAGATCCTTTTGATTTTAAGGGATAAAATCATGAGTTATGCTTCCTCCTTTATGCATGCATTCATTCATTCATTTTTATGTGGGTTTTTTTTTTCCCTTGATTCTGAGGGAGAGGAAGGTTCACTTGCATTGAATCAATTTATTTAATTCCACAGTTGGTGTAACAGATGTTGGTAATTCTAGATTTAGAGCATTGTTTTTAAAAATCATTGGCAACTAAGTTAATGAAAAAATACAAAAACTAGAATAGTTATCCTTTGCATGGACAACTGAATCTCTGACTCTCACATTTAGGCTTTTGCATTTGTGTTGCGTATGTCTGTTTGCAATTTTAATTCTTCATTGCCTATTTCTTGGTATAATGGAAGGCTTTCATTAAAGCAACAGATCGTCCACATTGTGTTATTCTAATGTATTGTAAAAGTATAGAAATTATGCTTATACATAACACAGCTATCCTAAAGCTAGTAATTTGTAAGGGTTCTACATGGTTGAATTAATTTTAATAGGTGAAGTATATATCCAGGGTAAAACAATATGATGATTCAATATTAAGGTAGCAGGTTAAGATGACAGAGCCTGTAGCTGTAAAAAGTTAATATTCTATATTGCACCTGTTAAGTGTGAAGTGATACTGTTGTTTTTCTTTGCTTCTTTTTGTAATGTATGCTTTTCATACATACAAATAGCAGTATATTAAACTAAACCTTTAGCATGGTACCTATATTTAGCTTTGCACTATTGTGGCTTTGTGTTTAGCTATAGCCACGTCAATTAGAAGCAAGGAGTCTCTCCCTTTTGAAAATTCATTGCAGGATTATGACAGAAATTAGGGTAGGTGGAAAAACAAAACAGAAATTAATGTTACGAAACAGCTGTGAATTTATAATATTGGAATTTATTTTCTCTCTTAAAGACCTGGGTTTTACAGTTAATGTGAATACCTCTGAGAGAGGGTACTGGTACTTGATGAGGTGGATCCCACATGTGATCTGATATCAGTGTTCCTATGTGCCTTTGTAGTTCTTGAAAACATGAAATTGAAGCTGTTTAGAAATCATATATGATACGTATTCTTATTTTCATGATGCAACCTGAGGAATATGAAAATGTAAACAAATGGCAGTAATAATAATAATAAAGTTGTAGATTAGATTATTCAGTGTTAATATTAAGGTATTCTTGGTAACGTAACTTTTGATTTCAGTGTCTGTCTGTCTGTCTGACTCACTTCTGGACTACGTGCCTCTTACGCAATCTGTTTCAGTTTTTTTGGCTAGCAAATTGTTGTGCCCTGTGGGGGTCATGCTTGTTTATACCCTTGGTGTCTCCATGTTCAAACCAAGGGCATAAAGATCATGGTTACCTTAGCTGCCTTTCAGTTCCTGCTGGCCACATGTGGTTCCAAGAAAGAACTTCACAGTATCAGAACACTCGCTCACTCTCATTGTGTGGCCTTCTGCTGTTGGTTAATAGCTGTAGGTACTGGTTATTAGTTCTTTTGTTTACAGATTCAATTTAATGCAGTTTCCTTTTTTAATACTTTTCCCCATTTTTCCCTATCAAGTTTCCCCAGTACTGGATCCTGGGCCCATGGCAGTGCAGAAGCCTTCGGGACTCAAGAATTGCCCTCACTATGAGACAGGCAATTCTGCCTCTCAAAAAAGGAAAGCAAAGGTGCTTTGGAGCTGGTTAATTTGTTGACAGGCACTTGTTTGTCAGTTCTCAAAGATGAAGCAGAAAGTGAGGGAGTCAGTCTTTGTGCACGGTAGGAGACCTGGATTTCCAAGAAAGGGTCAGAAGTTCCACTGGAGGTAATCAGCAACAGCACCTGCTTCATTTTTACACTTGAAACAGCAAAGTTGACTCCGCAGTCCAGAGCTATGTGCGACTTCCAGTAGATCTTTGGTATTTTTGCCCTATTAGGAACAGTTTCTGATTTGGTTTTCTATATCTGCAGGCAGTTAAGGCCAGACAGTACAAAAAGTGGGGAATTGCATTCAGTTCCAGGAAGAGCTGTTAGGGAACTCTTGCACAGAAGTATCTTACACCAAAAATTTGAGTTCTATCTTCTCTTGTCATAGAATACATTTCTCCAGAATTAAGAAGTGAAGGGCTTTTGCTCCCACTATTTTCTTTTCTTGATGGTAAAGGGCCGGTGCCCGATTCTGAACTTGAGACTACTTAATACCTTCCTCTGTAAATCTGGTTCAGGAAGTTCCCTGTAGCCTCTGTGATTCCTTTTATCTATACATAGGCCTCGTATGTAGCTCTTAAGCTTCAAAATACATGTTTCCACAATGCAGCAAATAGCTTGGATTTCAAGTGAGCACATTCCATAGTATGGCAAGGTTTTGCCATTCCGACTGTCAGTGCCACTGATGGGATTTACCATATATCTAGCTTTGGAAGCAATTTATGTGAGAAAACAATGTCTTAATTTATAGGCATCTTTGTGCCCAGCTTGTCCAACAAAATCTTCCTCATGAAACTGGTGACTTTTTTTTAGGGAATTCTCCAGCTCATTGCATCTTTAGGACTTAGAAGTTAAAGTTGTAGCATGACAGTCATCTTTGTAGCACTACAGATCAATAGTATGCCAACATATTGACCACAAATGTGGCTCATACTGCACAAAATATTCCTCTTTCAAGAGGGATTTTTTTTATAGTGGGACATTTTGTGCTGCCCATAACATCTGTCTAATTATCTGGAGCACTGCAGGGGGGCCCTCTGACACTCAGCATCCTACAGGTCTCTGCCCATGAAAGCCCCTGCCTCTGAATTATTAATCCGTAAGGTGCCACCCTGCCCTGCCTTCTTACTAATTTCAGACTAACGTGTCTATGTACCTTTCTTTACTCATGAAAAATGCTCATTTATAGATGCAGTTTTAGATTTAACTCCAACAGCTTGCATATGTCAAGAATGACACTTTGCTATATCACTTACAGGCATATCCTCAAACATTGGTAAGAATTTGTCTTAAACTTTTAGGCACATGTGCTCCTGTGCACCTGTAACTTAGCATGCCAGTCATTACTTCATTATATACATGGATAGTTGTAGTCAGTATATCAGTCCATAAGATGTTATCCTAGAAGTCCGGTTATCCTTATGCTAAAAGAGGGCTCCCAGGAGCTTTTCAAAGAAATACTCTTCTCTACTGTTACTTTCCAAAACACTTGCAACTGATGCCTTTGACACAGAATGAGGAACTGAACAAAATGGCTTTACAGACATCTGTTCTTGGACTGAGAGCAGTTTGTTGGAATTATTCACCTGAATATTTTTGGACTGAGAGCAGTTTCTTCCAATTATTAGAATATTTACTTGGATATTGACTAATGCCATGATGTTTTATGTTCATAGGTAAAGGGGCAGGGGGTTGACTGTACACATGCATGCCCCACTGTCTCAGGAAACAGTATCTGTGAAACTAGTGAATTTGATAAGAAATAAATCCTAAAAACTATTCATTTTGCAATCCTTCTTGGCCAGTTGCCTCAGCAGACAGTGTTTGTAATCACAAATACTCTGTAAAGGATGCCATCATACAGAAGTTTTTTTTCTGGAGTCCTCCCCAGGGGCCTCTCTTAAGACCTCCATCTTCAGCATGTTTGAGAGCAGCTGCTAGGGACAACCCTGAAGCAACCTCACCGGGGCATTTCCAGGTTTGAAATGTGTGGGTGGGGTGTGCCCAGGAACATCGTGCTTGTGACATACAGCTGCCCCAGTGTAGATATACCCTCAGATACCAGATATTTTTAATACCTATTGTCATTAAAAAAGAGAGAGAAAGTAACAGTTAAATATGAGTTCCTTTACCAGGGGTTGATAACCTATGGTTTACAAAGTGATTTTATTCAGCCCACGGTCTCAGGACATTCATAGTAGGGAACACCTTCTGTGGATGTTCTGTCCATGACGCCATGGGGAGAATCCCAGCTGTGTGTGGGTTGATGCACAGGCACTTTGACCCAGATGCCATTGCCACTTTTCCTGGCAGTGGCAGGCAGGCTTCCCTTCTGCCATAGTAGTGAGCACGTTCCCCATGCTACCACCAGGAAAAGCAACGGGGACAGGTGCTTCTTCCTGCTGCCATGAGGGAAAGCAGCAGGCACTTTCCCTTTGCCTCCATTGGTAAAAGAGGTGGCAGTGACTGGGTCCTAGCATCTGCCCACCTTCATGTTCCTGACTTGAACTGGGTCAGTCTGGCCCACAGAAAAAAAAAAAAAGGTTGCTGACCCCTGCCTTTCAGGTCCACTTACCAGCCATTTCAGCTACTTACCCATTTATTTAGTATTGTCAAGTTTTCCTTTCATTCCACAATGTCTAGATTTCTGAAGGATCTTATCAGTTTATTCCCTGAAAAGACAGTCTGTAAGCCATTGGGATTGAAACACAGTACAGATGGGATTGATGGATTTGTGTGCATCATTTCTGTAAAAACAACTGTTTTGATAGTGAGAACTTAGGCTTGAAGGATGGGATTCTAGCTCTTATGGTAAAATATCTTTATAGTGTTTTTTTCTAATGACAAGGAGATTTTAGAGGCCTCATCTCAAGCTTTTGAAATATGAAATTGGAAGCTATTTTTCACAGTCAAGTAATTCATTTCCTGTCTTGCTTTCCCAAGCCATGTTCCTACAAATAATAAGCAACTAAGCTGCTGTCTAGAGCAGGATGGAATGGGATCACAGGTGCTTAATAAGCAGAATAGGATCTGTCTGTTCTATCCATATAAAATGTTGATGAGTATTTGATGGCATGATCACATACTTTGTAGTAACTCTGGTACTTTGAGCTGAATTGTCCACGTATAATCCACAACCTACCTTTCATCCTTGCTATGATAGACTGTATAAAGCAACCAAGATTCCATATTGGTAAAGGAACTGAGGAGTGGTTAGGGTCACCCACCAGCTTTTATGGCCTTGTTTGAGGCCCAAAGATACTCTTTGGGCACAGGTGCAGCAGCTCTGCATGCAGACCCAATGACCAGCAGGCAAACTCAATGATCCAGTTTGCATGTGGTACAATAAGTATGAACAAGGTAACTTAAGTATCGATTTCTTAGGATGAAAACTAGGGTTGTTTTTTTTCAATGATCTTCCTTCTGACACCCTCTTAACACAATGAAATTTATTTTAATCAATCCATTTTAAAATGATGATATTTGTTTTTTTGGGGTTTTTTTCAGGCACTCCATTGCTGCATAGTCCATTGTTGGACCTGGATGGTGATGTGCGTCCCTCTCCAATTGGCCATCTTAGTCAGACTGCTTCATTGAAAAGGGGCAGCAGCTTTCAGTCAGGTCGTGATGATGGTAGGCATTGGTGTCATTAAAAAAAAATGAAAATGCCCTTTTGACAGTTCCCTAGGTCCAGCATGTTTTATTGTGTGTTCCCCAAACAGTAAAGAGTGTTGGCATTCAATTGCAATAATTTTCTTGGTTGGTGTGGTGTTGGAAAATGAACTACTAGTTCCTACGAGTAATATGTGTACATAGATAATACCTGTTGCCTCTGTTTATCTGCAGAGGCATAGAAGCTAAACTGTAAAGGAAAGGGGAGGTTTGTGCTTGTTTGCAGAATGCAGTTTTTCTAATTAGTCATGGTCAGACCATAAAACTAGAAGTTTTCTTTCCCTTATTCACTGAAACCTAACTAAAGCTCCACCTTCTTTGGAAACATACTTATGCTAAGGAATTGCTCCTGTTTTTGAGGTAAAACTAACCCCAAATGAGTCTCCATTTACTAAGGTACAGTAGAGACGAATGGTCTTTTCCCTTAAATATGGTTTTTTCCTTGCCCATTACCAATTAAGTTCCCCCATCCCCCTTCTTTTTTGTTTAATATTAGTCAGCTGGAATAGTTGCATTTGCTCCTCTTGTGGTTTAATACTATGGTTTTTACCTCTGAATCTAACCATCTCCAGGAGCTGAAAGGATAGCATGTGTGTTTTTTAAAGTACCTACATGATTTTTTTTTTATTCATTTAATGAACTTTCGGTAGTGCATACACAGGGTTCATGTGAGTTTGGAGTTGGGGCTCTTTGTACTTGGATGGCTAGTGACTATAAAATCTGAACTTACATCTTTGATATGAAGAGCACTTAGTTGGGCTGTTTTAAAACTTTGAGGTTATGTTTATGTATATACATAAATGCAAATTATGACAAAGAACCAGTATAAAAGTTACTGGGCATGGTCTGTTTGTTGTACTTTTTTTTGTTTGTTTATAATGTAGTAGCTATACCACTGTTAGCGAGCCAAAGGAGGTAGAGCTAAAGCTTTATTTTATTATGATGTCACTATCCCTCTAGCATACCAGTCTAGTGAAAAGAAAGTTTGTGTTTCTGAGATAAAAAGTACACTTTTGCAGAGTGTGGGGGAGAATAAAACCTTAACATTTACAGTAAACTCATTAAAAGTCTGAATCTTATTTTGCCATTGCAATTGATCTTTAAATGGGCATTTACTTCATTGTGTCATATTCTTAATGGGCTCAATATTTACAGGTCAAAGTATATAAATTAAACAGAACCACCTAAACACCCATGGGATAAAACCAAGTAACCCCTTGACTTCACTGTTATCACCCATGTCTTTCCTCAATTAATGTCATGGTTAAAATTAGTTTGTAAACAGTATGGGATAAAGCAGTGCATTTTGTTTGTTTAGTAACCTAGTTAGTGGTTACCATAAAAACTAGTGAATTTTGTTGGATAAAGATGAAGATGATATAATTGCCTGCATACTTTAAAATGGATGGTCTTGAAGGCAAATTGGTCTCTTGGAGCCCCCTTTTAACCTCATTTAACCACTGAAGTAAACTTTAAATCTATTTGAATCTATAATAGTGGGCCATTTTTCACCCCTTATGTGAAATCCCTAAAAATTGTGTACAATGTACAAATTCTAGAAAAATTCCATTCTTTTAAATTGTGGAACTTGATGCTTCCTTACACTTTTTTGTAGTACCTGATTTTCTAAGAGAAAATATTCTTGACTTTTCTTTCCCTTTTGAGATCTTGGAATGGAGGTATAAAGACTATTACAAATTTTTTTTTGTTTGCCTTGGCTACATAGAAGCTGAGTGGTGATCACATTTAGGCCAAAACTTGAAGTCACTGCACAGAGGATTAACTGATCCATATTATTCCATAACATGATCATTATGGCTTCAAAGATGGCTGGAACAAATTCAAAGAAAATTGAATACAAAACAGCAACATTGCAATAACATTAGAACTTTGGCCTGAATATCCATTTGTGAGGAAGCTTGAGCGGTGGCTGCACTTTCCTCTTTTATGCCATAACACCCAGAGCATGCATGACAGGAACTTTGCAAGCTAATTTAAGCACTAAAGAGAAAAGTTAAGAAAAAATAGCAGTCATCATAATACTAGAACTGTAGTTTAGAAAAATGTAACATTGAAATCTACCAAGTACAACATTAATTTGTTTAGTTAAGATAGTTTGTCGTAAGCTTCATGTTGTTCCTTGTAACTTCCCATTTCCCCACTCCCATCCGCTACCTGAATTTTTTGTTCTTAACATCTGGAAGGAGTTTTTGCATTTTTTTCACTCTCCAAAAGACACATACTTCAGTTAAATTCTCACACACATCACCCCGATTGGGATCATCTCTGTTAACAAGTTATTTTTCCTGGGAAGGGAAACGGTATGGTGGTTGGTAGAAGTGCATCAATACATCAGGTCATATTGTATTAGCACTGATGAAAGGAAAAGTGACATTAACAGCGATTGGCTTTTTTTGGCTGATGTAACCAATAATGTCACTGATAAATGCCCCATGCATGGGCGCAGCTGCAGCCTGCACGTGGCCAGGAATGCAGCCTGGCAGCTTGGAGAGCATCGTCCAGCTGATAAGTCTGTTGGCAGGAGCAGGGGGGGAAGGGGCATGGAGGATTTGCAAATTGAGGCCCCTACAGTGAGGGAAGGAATGGGGCTGGGGCTGGCATTCTGCAGCTGGGGCTGTGTGTGGTATGAAGCTGCAAGAGGCTTATCCAGAGGGTGCGGGGAGGTTGGTTCCTGACACTGCGCACCCCAAGGGAGGCATGGGGGGGCGTGTCCCCTTGGATCTGTGTGTGGGACAAGGGTGAGCTGTTGCTGTGGGCTGGGGCCAGGGGCTTCTCCCAGCAGGAGGCCTGAATTGAGGCTGCACTGGGTGGAAAGCTACGAGGTGGGCTGTGGTCACCCCAGAATTTGCTGTAGCTGCTCCTCCCTATACCCCCCCAGCGCTGCTACCTCCTGCCCTGAGTGCAGCCCCAGCCTCTGCTGGGAAGAGCCTGGCACCACCCCCGGCCCTAAGCATACAGCAGCAGCCCACTCTCGCCATGCACACCGATCCAGAGAGCACTCGCCCTCCATGTCTCCCCTGGGGTATGCACAGTTCTGGGAGCTGCCTTTCTCCCACACGCCCCCACACAAGCCACTTGCAGCTCCATCTTGTACCCCATCCTGGCTGGGCAGTGCCTGCCCCAGCCCCATTCTTTCCCCCACTGCGGGGGTCTTGGTCTGTCCCCATACCTCTTTCCTCTGCCCCACCCCTTACCCACTGCAGACTTACCAGCTGGACACTGTTCTCCAAGCTGCAGGGCTCTGTATCAGCAGTTGGATCAGTATCGGCTGACATGGCTCAGTAATAATCAGCCATTGGTATCAGCCTAAAAAATCTTTGTCGATGCACCCTAGTTGTTAGCTGTCCATCACTCAGTTTCTAGCTAAGGGTCCTTTGTTTTACTCTGCCTGTCACCACTTGCAGGAACATAAATATTTGCGTCTTGGTGGCTGTCATAAAGCAAGGTGACATAGGAATTACCATAGCCAACAATCAGAGTGGCTTAGAAACACAATTTCCTGCCCTATTCTGGCTGTCCAGTAGGGAGTTTCTACTTGCAACATGACAGAATGATCTCTTTACTACTGATGAAATCTTCAAAGTACCTTGACTGTAAGGCCAGAATATGCTGGTTGTTTAAAAAGTAAATGAAAAAATGTAAAGTTGCCTCACTGCATCAAGGGCTCCTTATCTGCACACCCCAGTTCAAGTGCTTTTTTACTGTAGGATGAGAACTTCCTGCTTCAAGGAGAGAAGGATCAAATATGCATTAAATGTTGGCTGTCTAAACGTAGTTTATGGTATAACAGTTGTGTGTATCCTGGCTCTTGTGGCAAAGTTTAACATCAAAAACTTTGTTACCACTTACTTATGCTAAAGTAGTTCTCTAAACAATGTTAAATTTTCTCTGGGTTCTCTTTTTAAGTACTCCCTAGCCCCTGCATTGTTACTGCAGAGAAGAAAGCACCCTCTGTAGGCAGTATCTCTGTACCTTACAGTAGAAGGGGAAATTCAGAGGGAATGAGGGGGAGATCAAATGCATTTTGAGGCCAATAGTTGATCCATATCGCCAAAAATAGAAGAAACTCAGCTGTTCCAGAAAGCCTTATGACATGTGTAAGTAATTCCTGGGGCTTTGGCACAGCAAAGTAATTGCCAGAGTTACACCCATTTGTCCAGTTTGGGGACTTCCTAAGATAGATGACCAGTATTTTTTAAAAAGTTAAGAATAAATACAGTACCTCATCCCAGCATGGTGAAATAAGTTCACACTTCATTACTGTAATTTGTAAAAGATCTCAGGTTATCAGGAAGAATACTTTCTTCCCATTATAATCAGTTTGTTGCATAGAATCATATAAATTTATGGTTGGAAGGGACCTCAGAAGATTATCCAGTCCAACCCCCTGCTCAGAACTGGGCCACCCCCAGCTGTATCATCCCAGCTAAGCATCTTTGATACCCCCAACTATATCATCCCAGTATCTGTCTAACCAGGTCTTAAAACCCTCCAAGGATGGTGATTCCTCAGCATCTTTGGGGAGCCTGTTCCACTGCTTGACCACTCTTCTAGTGAGAGAGTTTTTCCTACCATCTAACCTAAACATCCCTTGTTAAGTGTTTTTGACTTGTCTGATAACAGCATTAACTGGAATCAAATTCTTAATCTGAAAATTAACATGCTTTAGTAAAAACTATTTGTGCAAAACAGTTTACTGAAAATCCAAGTCCTCCTTCCTGTAACTGAAGTTGTGAAAACCAGATCAAAAGGTCATCAGGAAAAGGAGAAACATGGCTGTAGACAGATGGTTCCCAAGTTGCTTTCCCTTTCTACAGCTGTCTGTCAGCCCTCATCCCATGTTTCCTCTTGTACCTGAACAATTGTACCTTGTACCTCTTCTCTTTTGTTGCCAAAGTGTTGACTAGCTTCTCATAATGTAGGCTAGCCAAAATGCCATTGTTTCTGTGGAGCTCTGTGCAACTCTTCCTCCTGTCTTTAGGAACACTGTACTTACTTTATAAGAGAGTTTTGCATTTCTAATGGTGTTATATGATGTACTAACATCAATGAGTTTTGTGTCCTAAATGTAACATTAGTATCACTATAATTTGTCACAGAAGAAAACTGGGGCTTTCCTAATTATGTGAAGCATAGAGAAGAGGTTAACAGCTTATCCAGGACACACAGTGGAAGTCTGTGGATAAACTGGTGGCAAAAAAATCTTGTGCCTCCAAATTCAGTTTTTTATCTTTAGAGGATAATTCTACAGGCCTCCTTTGCATGTGTACAGGGTATATACCATAAGGGCCAAGCTGTAAAATTTTGCAAGTTAGGCCCAAAAAGTTTATTGAATCACAGCAACAAAATTTTAAAAAATCTCTATCATCACTTCAAACCTCTTTATTTATTCTTTCTTTTTCCCTTAGCTTGGCGATATAAAGTTCCTCAACAAGTTGCATTTGTTGAAAAGTTGACAAAACTTGTTGTAAGTCAGCTCCCCAACTTCTGGAAGCTCTGGATTTCTTATGTGAATGGAAGTCTTTTCAGTGAGGTATGGAATAATGCATATAAGTGACTTTGAAATGACTGTAAAGCAAAGCTCCATAGACACTGTGTATTTTGGAATGGAGTTGGAACTGACAGAATATAGTATCTCAGTGGTAGAAAACATTTGACCATCTTTTTACAGTTTGGGGATCATAGAAATGTGAAGGACAGTCTAAGCAATTATATAATTAATGACTATTGATTACTTTGGATTGAAGAAATAGCACCACTTAGTACTGTTCTCAGTAAAGTATTTTACCCACCCCTGTTATTTCATAAATCTCTCTCTCACACACCCCACCCCCCCAGCATGCACACTTCGTGCAGCATATGGGACTGGTCTGGGGCATGCACTGCTTGCAGTGCTTAGAGCCAGTCTGGACTGCATACTGCATGTCGTATTTGCACCAGATCAGCCCTGCATTCTAGATCCAGATCCAGGGGCTCATGGACTGGCTCTGCTCACTGAAGCCAGCACGTGGGGTATATGTTGAACATGTGGCCCATGTCGATGCTGACTCTGGCACGTGATGCCAGTCTGTGGGCCCAGTCTGTCCTGTGCATTGGCCCTGCACCCCTCATCTTGCCTGTGGGACTGGATGAGTTTAGTGCTCTGCTGTATACCATCATAATCATTGCAACTAGAGACTTCAGCCATTGCTTTTGTTTTGTATAATTAGTTACTCACCAGGTCCCATATGATGTATTTGACAGAAAGGGGTAGGCAGCAGATGGTCTTGCCTTCCATCTGCTGTTCTAGTAGCAGGATCTTAGATAAGAGGCATCCCCAAAAAAAGAAGTATAATTTTATGTCAGATGAGGGTTTAGTGCCTTCTATCTCTAGGTCACCAGTTCGTATCCTATTTTGGTTATTAGTGATGAGTTCTTACCCACCTGTCTGAAGGCTTATTTCAATCCAGTTCCTAAAGAGCATTTGTCCATGTGACAGCCGCAGCCAAAGAGAGTGCTGCCTCTCTGCAGCTTCAGCAGAAGATTGAAGCAAATGCACGTAGGGAAGGAATTCCATGGGTATTAAGGCTGAAGCACTGTGCTGAATCGTTAGGGAAGCTTATTCTACGCTTTTCCTGTTCTCTGGCTAATAAAATTATTGTTTTTTCTATGTTAGCTTTATTGCCCATGTTTTATAAACATTAAACTTGTATATTGATTTGATGACAGAGAATATTTAAAGCTGTAGGATTTTAACTGTTCAAAACATTGAACAAGTCCCTTCTGGCCCCTGTGAAACTAATCTATTTTGTCAACCCTGTTTGAAAAGTACTTAAACCAGTGCAAAAATGGCATTGCATTTAACAGTGCCTCACAATGAATCACTTGGAACAGGACTGAAGCTTTTCAGCTCTTGTCAACCCAAGTGTTGATTCCTTTCAAAATGGTGCTTTGCTTCATGAAAGATGAGAAATTATAATTTGAAAATCAGTATCATCATGGCTACCAAATCACTCTTCTGTTTCTTGGGAGTTGAGGTGGTAAAGTCCAAATCCAAAGTGTAAGTTACTGGGTTTTTTTGTTTGCAGATATGTAGTCAAAGAGCAATTTTATAAGAAACCAAAAAAGCATGTGTACATATCTAAACAAAGCTGAGCAGTTCTGCTTTTGAGATTTAAATACAAGAGAAAATGCCTAATTTCATACAGTATCTAACCAGAACATTTTTTCCCTATCAAAAAGATAGGAGGTATTTGCACTTTAAGGTAGTAAGCTGTTTCTTATACTCAGATTTTGACATGGAATTTTGTCCTTATTCTCTTGCCTTTTTTGCTCATAAGAAGAGTTGGTAAAAAGTAAAGTTTAAATCTTGCTCTCTCGTAATTGCCACTAGTTATCTGAAAAGTAATAGGATGTGAGTCAGTATAGCATATGAAACCACCCCAGGAGGACTGGGGAACTTTTAGCACAGGAGCCCCATCCTATATGTACACACAGTAGAATTTTTTCCATAGAAAACTGTACAGCTGTAATGGTCTTTGAATACATTTCTTTCCATATTTCTTCATTTTTGGGTTGATATTTTGGAAGATATGGTGTTCATAATCAAAGCATGAGAAAGCAAGCGCACAATGTAAAAAATACCCATTTGAATGAAGTTCAGAAGCCTGGAAGAGAGGAGCACTAATACAAAGGCAAAAAAACCCCAGTGATTAAATAATAAGCTAGGTTTATGTTCTATTGTACAAGTTCTCTCTTGTGAAAGTTTAACAGTACATCCTACTATATTGTCAGTTGAAGATTTACATGATATTTCCAACAGCTAAAAGCTTACAGTTCTGTGAACTGCTGAGATCTTTGTAAAGAACATATGTGACTACTAACCGTTGGTCTTACCACAGTTTAGTTTTGGTCTGTCTGTGCAGGAAAGGGTTAAGATTTTTATTCAACGAAATTGTTGGTGCTGGGGAGAGAGGATATCTAAGGTTATAAATATTTTTGTTTTGTTTTAAGTCAGCCACCAAAACGCTCAGTTGAGAAGCATTTTGAAACATACCTGGAATATACAGGAATGTATTGGTTGTTGTTATTGTTTTCTTAATAAAAGCATAAAAAAGGAACAGACTATCATACTTCTTGATTAATAAGTAAGCATTGATCTGCTCTAATGTTGGATGTACTTCAGCATGATTAAGGTCTCTGTTTTCCTTAAAGGTTATAAAGTGGTTCTAATTAAAATCTGTCTTTGTAATATTATGGTAACTGCAAACTTCCTTCAGGTTTTACATGCCTTAAAAATAACCTAAAGAAATTATGGCAAATGATGAATTTGAAAACAAACATTATTTAGTGACTCAAAAATATCTTTGAGGGCTGTTTGAGTGTTTTCTACCCGCCCCCTTTCTCCCCCACCCAACAATTCTGCTATCATATCTTTTGTCCGGTAGGTGTCTCTATACATACATTAAACTTACAAAGCTCTTAGCATGCAAACTGATTTTAACCTAGTTGTTTCAGTAGTTCTTTTTTATGCCATGTCCTTTGTTTACCTGCAAGCTTAATTTAGAAATATAATTACAGCTTGAATCTCAAAATTAACAGGAAGAACATTAGTCAAAATGTGGGGTTTTTTCCCCCCTTTACATAAGTTGTTACAATATCAACTCTAGGGCAGATATCCTTTTTGTGTTTCCAAAATTTCTTGAATGTAATCTGTCCAAGGAAGATATGCTGATGAATCTGCTCATTAATTTCAATTCATGCACATCTCAAACTGGAAACTTGACAAACATATTCATGCAAACATACTGCAGCACTGGGCCACGTAGTGTAGCATCTTTGTTTTAAAACTTGCATATAAATGCTGAATCATAATAGGAGGATACTGTTTAACATCAATGCAGCTTATTCTTCTTGCATTACTATTTTACTTGCCCCTTTATTTTGGCTCTTTGTTAAACATTGTGCTCCACATTTTAATATGAGCAGGTTGAGAGGTACTGTAAATAACATTTGATGTGTGTAGACGTTGCTTGTAGAAGTGACTTGCATTTTTTGCCAATGATTTTTTTTCCATTCAGTTTGATTCACCTTTTCTTGAATTAATTTAAATTGTTGTGACCAGATATTTATAGCTTTTGAATTGTGTTCCTCTCTCTCCCCCTCTTTTTACAAGACTGCTGAGAAGTCTGGCCAAATGGAAAGATCAAAAAAGAACGCTAGACAAAAGCAAAATGATTTCAAGGTAAGCTGTTTACAAATGTATGGTGAAGAAACACTCAAAGAACATAAGACACCCTAAAAGGCCAAATACCAACCTCTAAAAAACAAAACAAAACAGGCCTCTAAGCTATCTCAGCTTGCGTATCCAAAATCTCTACTCCATTGATTCTCAAACTTTGTATAGACTCAAGGAACTCATAGGTAGTCTCAAGGCACCTCTCAGAAAATACCAGCTCTTAGCTTTCACTTGTATGACTGTTGGAAAAAGAACAGAGCAATTTTTCTGTTGCAGAGAACTCAGACCACAAGGGCATATGTTTTTGACACTGGATTGCTATTCAAAATCTCTGGATTTATCTTGTGAATCTTGTCATGCTAATCTTATGTGAGATCCTTAAAAGGATCTTGCGTCATCCTGGTTACGAATCACTGCTTTAGTCACTTTTCAAAGCGCATAAGAACTGCCATTTACTGGGTCAGACCACAGGTCCATCTGGTCCAGTATCCTGTGTCACAATGACAGAGTGGATGCTGAAAGAAAGAGTGAACTGGGTATGATCACGGTTTTTTTCTGCTCTTCCTCTCTCACTTGCAGCTTCTAGCATTTAAGGTCTAGGAAGTTCTGATTCAGAGGCTATACCCCTCACTCCAATGCCCAGTAGCTACTAATGCCCCTTTCCTCCAGGAATTTGTCCAATCCCTTTTTGAATCTGGCTAAATTATCAGCTTCCACATCAGCTGGTAACTGTGAGTTCCACATTTTAATGACACAGTGTGAAAAAACTTCCTTTTGTCAGTTAAACTTACCACCTACTAGTTTTATTTTATGTCACTAGTATTTGTATCATGTGAGAGAGTAAATAATAAATTCCTGTTTACTTTCTTTTCACCCTTTAGTATTTTGTAAGTCCTTATCATGTCCCACCTCAAGTATCTGCTTTCTTAACTGAATAGGCCTAGCCTCTTTAGTCTCTCCTCGTATAGAAGCCCTTCCATACTGCTAATCATCCTTGTTGCCTTTCTCTGTACTTTCTCTTAGTTCTCCTATATCCTTCTTTAAGTGTAGGGACCAGAACTGAGCACAATATTCAAGGTGTGGACACAGAGCATAATGATACTTTGTTTTGTTTATGATTTCTTTCTTAATAATCCCCAACATTTTGTTTGCCTTTTTGATGGGTTTTGAGTACTGAGCTGAGGTTTTCATGAACTGTCCACAGTGGATCCTGGATGGCTTTCCTGTGTGGTAACAACTAATGTGTATAATCCATCATAGTGATGCCAGCAATCTTTCCTGCCCAAGTGCAGGAGGGCCGGACCCAATGATCTGTAAGGTTCCTTCCAGCCCCTAACAACTATGAAACTGTAGTGTAGGTATAGTTTAGATTATTTTTGCCCATGTGCATCACTTTACACTTATCTACACTGAATTGCATTTGCCATTTAGTTCGCTGTTTACTCAACCGTGCCAGATCCTTCTGTAGTTCCTCATGGTCTTCCTTGGTTTTTACCACTTTGCCTAATTTTGTGTCATCCACAAATTTTGCCACCTTGCTACTCATCTATTCCAGAGCATTTATGAATATGTTAAATGGCACTGGTCCCAACCCAGATCCCTGGGGAACCCTGCTGTTTACTTCTTTCCATCCTGAAAACTGACCATTTATACTCCCTCTTTGCTTTCTATGCTGGCGCCAATTTCTGATTCATTAGTGGACATTTCCCTGTAATCGCACTACTACCTAACTTTGTTAAGGCCTCTGATGGGGAATCAGAATATAAAAATTCTTTGTTTATAATTATTGTTTCTACCAGTCTTTCAGGAACAGAAGTTAGACTCACTAGTCTGCATTTCTCTGTGTCCCATTTTGAGTGTTTTTTAAATATGGAAGTCATATGGACAACCCTGCAGTCCTCTGGTACCAAGGCTGTTTTTAGTGATAGGTTGAATACTGTAGTTAGGAGTTTGGCAATTTCCAGTCTGAGCTCCTTCGGGATCCTGGGGTGAATGCCATCAGGTCCTGGTGATTTGCTACCATTTAGTTTATCAATTTCCTATATGACCTCATCTACTGAAACCTCAGTTTGGGTCAGCTCCTCTGACTTGTCCCTAGCAAGGAGTGAATCTAGTGATGGAACTTCGCTAACATCTTCCGCAGTGAAGACAGATGTAAAGAATATATTTAGTTTCTCAGCAGTGGCCGTGTCACTCTTTAGCACCAGTTTTACACCCTGATCATCCAAAGGCCAAAAAGTTTGTCTTTCATACCTGCTCTGAAGGAGACTTACAGCCTAAGTAACAAGAGAGAGATCGTGTACTGGCATATGTACCTGCTCGTAGATCTTTTGCCATTTAAGAATCCCAGTATTGCATTTGAAAGCTCTGTAAATTACTTTTGTTTTGTTGTGGTTTCTGAAGCTTGGAGCTCACTAAACCATCCATCTCTCTTAAAACATCTTTATTTTTTTTGTTCAAAGGATATTTAACAGTAGCCTCTACCAGCAAGATACTTTATTACCATCCCTTTTATAATTTGGACCCTCTTGCTTTTGTTCGTGTTAGACTCCATCACTTTAACATAAAATACTTCTTGTTTTATATTTGTTTTGATTATATAGGGACACCACAATTGTACAGTTCTAAGTTAAAGTATATTATTTTTGAATAAATGAAATATGCAACAAATATATCCAACTGTTTAAAAACCATGGTACACGTTTAAACTTTTTTGCGGTGTTCTTTCATGTTACAGAAAATGATCCAGGAGGTGATGCAGTCCTTGGTAAAACTGATTCGGGGAGCTTTGCTACCTTTCAGCCTCAGAGAAGGAGAGTTGAGACAGTATGGTGGTTGGGAGATGAAGTCTGAACTCTCTGGACAGTGGTTAACGCATGTTATCCAGACTGTAAGGCAAGTGGAGCTATTGGTTTGTATGCTGGCATGAATTCTTGGTGTATAAGGTATCAGCCAAATTATGCTTTTTTTATTTTATAATATACATTAAAAAGATGTTAGAATGTAAAAGTTAGGAAGTGCTTGAATTAAAGTTACCTCTGCAGGTATAATTCATCCCTCTTTGTGCATATGCATTATGATGTAGTCTTTAATGACATGATCACAATCCTGCTTTTCCACAGAGCTCTTGTTTCATTCAGTGCACTTGCTCAATAGTTCACTTTCTCCTTGGCATTGAATGTGTAGCTTCTTGCCTTATTTACTGCACACTATTCACACCACACTTTGAATACACAATTAATTTCCTCATGAGGTTTTCTCTGGTACATTTCACTGTAGTATCTGAGGAATTTCATTAAACATTAGTGAATTCATCTTCACAACCCTTTTGTGAGTGGAGGGTATGAGCTTCCCCCCCACCATTTCACAGACGTATCTGAAACACTGAGCAATTAAGGTTAGAAGCTGCCACATTTGGGGTTTCTTATCTGAGATGCCTCGACTTCAAGAGTGTGTAGCATTATGAAGCACTTCGTATGTTCAAAGTAAAACTTCATTTATTTCAGTTGTTACAACAGTGAATGCTTAGCACTTCTGCGATTGAGACTCCAGAGTGGCAACTAGGGTGCCCATGCAATGAGGAACATATAAATGGTGAACACACATGAACAGTTTTGTGTGAGGGACTTGCCCAGTATCATACAGCAACTCTTCTAAACCCAGACTAAAATTTAGTTCCCCAGGATACCATCCAACTGCATCAGCAATGTAAATTTAATTTCTTCTTGAAATTTCCTACTGTGTTTATGACACACATTCCAACTTTTAAAAACAGATGAGGCAGGGATCCTATGACAACACTTTCCTTTTTTACAATGGTGCAATTTATTCCCCCAATGGAAAGAGTTGGGCAGACTTAGCTGAAGCAGTACTAGCATTTAAGCCAACTATTAGTTACTGTTTATAGTACAGTGACCTGGAAGTTCCTGGGCAGGATCAAGATCCTTTTGAGCTGTGGATGATAGAAATGCATGGTCTTTGGTCTTATTTGCATTGTAATAAACTAGACCTGACTTGGCAGCTGCAGATCTCAAAGCACTTTACAAGAGTTGACCCAGGAAAGATGGTGAGAAATGGATTCAGTCAAGTATAGCATGTTTCATAACTGCAGTGGAGTTAGTCCTAATTAGTGTGGTCCTGTAGCATTTTACTGTTTTTTCCCTAGTAACCCTGGATCTTTCATGGTACAGGACAGATGGTTCTGGGGGTGAATTATAGCTTTTAGTGTAGCTGTAGAGGTTGCAAGATGTCTTTTGGGTGTGTGCTAAATATCTTACTTGATTATCTTCTGGTCACATCATGTGCAAAAGTACCAAATATGTATCAAATACTATAAAGGCATAAAAAGGGCAGGTGTAAAAGACAAAACTGAATACAGTTGGGATGAATCTGTGACAGTGATACAAGTCTGCACACTGGGAATGTTAGATTTGTGCCAGTAAGTATCCTGCTGTTGGCCATTCCCAAAGACTGTTTTGCTGAGAAACAGGACCAGAGAAGGTGGCAACTTTGTAACTCCACAGAAGCTCTTTATGGTGGGCGGAAGTTCATCAAGTGTCAACCTTGTTCCTGCAGGTAACGATTTCCCAGGACCTGTGTCCTTAAGATCAGAATTGGAGGAAAGTGGCATTGCCTGTGTTTGTTTTGCTGTCACCCAAATGCATGAGCATTACTGAAATGTGAAGAACTCTCCTCTGTACTTCCTTTGTGCCCTTTTTATATAATTTAAGGAGGATTGTAGATATTGCTCCTTGAAAAGGAGACATTTTTCCTACCCTACAATGAAACTCTATTCCAAGCAGTTAAATGAACCTTGCAGTAAAACTTACCAGTGATAGCTGCTGGATAATCGCAACTTAAAATGCATACTGTTGAAGGAAACATGGTGTTCATGTGCAAAAGCAACTTCTGATTAACTTTGTTTATGTATTTAAAGAACTGTAGGTGCAAATCTAAGCTTCATTTTATTTTATTCTCTTCTTAGGCTTAGTTATGAGTCCCTTACTGCTCTCGAAATACCAAATGATATGCTTCAGATCATCCAAGATCTTATTTTGGACCTTCGTATGCGTTGCATAATGGTAACCTTACAACACACAGCTGAAGGTAATCAAAAAGGAGCCTGCAGGACCTTTTACTTTTTGTCTAAGAAAAGACAGAATAAAATGATGGATAAATGAGGGAATGCAAGGAAGCCATAGCCTGGTTAAACCTGACTGCATTTTAATTAAATTATTTTCAGCACCTAACAAGAACATAGCAATGACCTTCCAGGGGTATAATGAGCAGGGTTTGCATTCTGGGCAAAATATCCAGGGGTGGGGAATTGCTGATGATGATTGTAACTTTTGTGGAGGTGTTGGGGGAAGTGGCATGGGAGTCTTACCTATGCTGGGGATGACTGCTGCTGCACCATGGTCTTCCCACCCCGGCTGTTGCTCCTACAGCAGCAGTGCAGTGTCTGAGTTCCCAGTTGGTTCTGCAAGAGCAATGCTCTGGGACTTCTACTGTACTTCCCCAGGATGGGAACAATTCTGATGCTTCTACTAAGTTAGCACCTGGGATGGGTGCCCTGCTCAGCAGCCCTCAGTTATGCTATCTGTGACCTCCCTTCTGAGTCACCAAATGTCGTTACGTGAGATTTATTCTGACAGGTCCTTTTATTATGAGGGTTTTTTCCTTTTAACAGACAGTAGTCATTTTATCCACTAATTAACCTCTCATTTTTCTTCCATAAGGCTGACCAAGTCTTAATTCATTTGTACTTTTCCTAACAACATTGTTCATTCATACTAGTACTCATTATTGATATGCCGCTCTGTAGACACCTGCCAAACATTCAGGTAAAGGTACTATGGTATTTGAAATACAATCCACACAATTATGCATCCTGCCATGCCACACGCGTGGCGGGAGGTATGACTGGGATCAAACATCAGATCCCATCACTCCTTGTTGCCATTTCAAGGGAAGCCTGGGATCTTGATCCTGGGCTACCTCTGCACCAGCAAGTAGCAAGCTCCTGTAACGGGGAGCCCCCTCAGCATTATGTACTCCCCAAGGCTGGGAGACCACAGCTGACAAGGCTTCTAGCAGTGGAGGCACATCATATATATGCTCCTGTGGCAGTGAGTCCCATCATCTGCAGGCTTCCAGCCACGTGGGCACACCTGGCCACACATTCAATTAATGGCATGATAGGAAGCAGCTGCAAAGTTATTGTACATTTTTTGTGGAATAATTTTGTGGCTTACTCCTTTTATGACTCCATTCGTTGATTTAATGTGTGGCCGGGTTATAACTGGAGTAATGTGTGGCAGGAGCCATAGATTATTTGTATCTTAAGTAAGGAATTAAAAAAATTATATGAACATTCAAGTAACATTCTTGGCTCTTGTCATTGGTACTCATGCTACATCTCTACAGTTCTTGGAGGTAGGTTAGATTCAGAATTTAAGGCCAAAAGTAATCATTAGATTGATCAAGTAGTTTGACCTCCTGTAGGACAAAAGGTATAACGTTTTGCCCAGCAGCTTGTTTGATAGGAGCGTATCTTCCAGAAAAAATGCAGCCTTTGTATAAGAAGATTTCAGGACAGAGAGAATCCACTATTTCATTTGGTAGTTTCTGTGTGAAGTATTTATTATCTTCGTTGTTAAAAGCTGATGCCTTTACTTTATAATTTGAATCGGTCTGACTTGATTTTTCCAGCTATTGGTTCTTGTTATGCCTTATTCTACCACATTAGAACTCCTTTATTACCTTGTGTATTCTTTCTGTGAATATACTTATGCCCTCTAATCACATCTCAATCTTTTTAGATAAACTGAACAGATTGTGCTGCTTCAGTTGTTACTGTAGGGCACTTTTTTGGGCTCTCAAATCAAATTTGTGCTCTATTCACCACCCTTCCCAGTCTTTCAAACTCCCTTTTTCAATGCAGACACAAACTTTTTGCAATATTCCAGTCTCTGTCTTAACATTGTGAGAGACTGTACAGAGACAAATCACCACCTACTCACTACCATACTGTTCCAGTTACACATTGACTTTTTTGCCCCTCAAAAAACCCCTATAAAGATTGCAGTCAGTTGCAAAGTTGACTTATAATTGGAACAATGCAGTAGTGCTGCACAGATTGCATGTCCCTGCTTGCTGGTCTGTCCTTAAGCATGATGAGTGGGGCTATCTGTTCTGCTGCTACCATGCCGAAGTTGATGACCCTACATGGCACTGTTGCAGGGAAGCCCTACCGTTGTTGCTGGAAGAAAAAAAGGGCAGTATTACAGAGGGCTGGCTAGGGAATGCAGCTAATGGAAGCCCTGTTGCTAATTGAGAAAATTGGCAACACTTAGGCCATGTGTTCTCAGGGGAATCTGGTCATGTTACTGGATGTAGGAGGAGTCAGGGGGCCATATAAGCCTGAGGCTAGGGCTGGGCCAGATCCTCACAACAGAAGGAGCTCGGAGGAGCACTATACATGGAGATAAGTTATGTGTTTTGATTTTGTTACTTTTTGGGGTTTGTGTTAAATTGTGGTGTTAGGAGCATTTTAAGGCGGGGGAGGGGTCCCAAGGGAGGATGCCATTACAGAGAGTACCAGGGAGCTACTCCACAGTTTCAGGATTGCATTCCAAAGGTCCAGCACAGTGAGTGGGGCCGGGGACCCAGAATGGAAAGAAAGCAAGTGGAAGAGACCAGAGGTGCACACTGGCATCTTGAACTGTGGGCTTTGAGCCTGGCATTTGCAGCGTAGATTGTGGTCCAGGGCATGAGACTGGGACTAGTACCGAAAGAAGGGCCTGAAGGGGTAGATGCCCCAGGAAGTCACCTGAATGGGACGGGCAAAAGCAAAGGCCTTCTCAGGTGCCCTGAAATGCAGACAGCAAGAGAGCCCTGATCAAGTTCAGGTATGAGAATGGGCTGACTGGGAACTTAACAATGAGCAGAGCGAGGAACCAAAAGCTGAGCTTTGGTTCTCTGTAGGCAGTCTCCCAATAATATTAATGTTAACATCAGAATGGGGCAGGCCAGAGGTCAATGCCAGATTGCGAAAGCTGGAGTAGGAGAATGGGTGGTATGTGGCTTCTATGGAGCACTGCAGCTGTCCCTGGAGGTACATTCTGTTATAGGCACCTTTCAGGGCAGCAGAGCAGAAGACCTCATGCTGACTGGCCCTTAAGAATGCTGCATAGATCATCTGTTCTCTCATTGAAGTGACAAGTTCAGCTCACCTGAGGAAATGCCACAGTGGTCAGGTGAACCAGATTGCCAGTGCCCAGCCATTACCAGTATAAGGTTACAGTCAGGATAAGAGTTCAGAAATTAGGAGCCCTGTATCAAGTTGAAGTTTCCATATCCCTGGTTTAGTTGCAAGGAGCTAGGAAGCTTTGGGTCACCAGCTCTGGGACAGGTCACAACTGAAGCCACAGGGCCAGGAAACAACCCATAAGATGAGCTGGGAAGAAACCATATAGAGCTGAATAAACTGCAGAAATGGAGACTTCAAAAATGAGTTTAAAGGGTGTTTTTTCTTTTCTTTAGGGGTTTTTCTGAAGTATTTTTGGTTTTGGTTTTTTTTACAGTACGCTGTGCATTTATTATTTGAAGAAGACCAGCGATCTTTAAAATTTCTAGCACTAAACTAAAAATGAATTTAAACTTAAAATATTTAAAAAACAATAGTTTTTATTCTTTTAAAGCACAGTTCAACCATCCTCTTTTTTCTTCCTCTGCATCCCTCAAAATTAGTAAAATTTGAATTTTGAACCCGTAAAGTCAGGACTGTTTAGATCCATATGTCATAAAGCTTGAATTGAGAATTTCAGTTCTGGAACTCTAAGCATTTTCCATTTGACTGAATGTTATATTTGTCTTAATGTGTTCCATCTGTGAAATTCTGGTGGAAAACAAGCCTTGGACAAAATTCTCTTTATGATGCAATGGATGCCTTTTTCATTTACAAAAAGAAGGGGTTTGTTTGGGGTTTTTTTTTAAGCTTATTGTGATATCTTTACCACTTGGACTGGACCAATTCCATGTCTGGGAGAGAAGTTTGACAAGCTTTGGGGTGCACACTGCCCTTCCTCAGGTCTCTTCCTCTTCCAGACCCTAAGAAGACACATAAGTATCCTAACAATAACCACTTCTTGATCTTTTTAGTTGACCATCCCTTAGTTCATGTGGCGCATACTTTATTTCATAGTTCCGATTTTTAAATCAAAATGACATGGAGCTGCTAGGGCTAATAGTTTGCAAATGTTTGAATTATACTATATCTCTACAGTTATTTTAATCATTCAGATATTTAATCCTAAAAAAAGGCTTTTTTGACAAGGACCATGAATAATACTAATTGACAAAATTCATGGACAATAACATTAATTATATTCTTCTTCTTTAATTCTCTATTGATGTCAGCCATTTCAATGTTTTGGCTAGAATTGATATAATCTTAATTACCTGGATTGTTCCACTTATCCTTTTTTAAAGTCACAATATTAATGCCTTCCAGTGTTCTTCGTAGATTCCCAGTTGCCATCTCTCATGGCAGCATAGTTATAGCCTAAAAATATTTATTAGCTTATTCTACTTGAGAAGTAGATTAAGCCAAACCAAATCCAGGTTTATGCAGAATAATAATTTGTACTTTAAATCCATGTCCTCTCAATTCCCAGTAGTTTCCTTGCTTGACCAAACCTTTAGAAGCTTCTGAGTAGAGGTCTTCTCAGATGTGCTTCAAGACATTCCTTTGCCATAACACCCAGTTTAAGGAGGATAAAACCTTCCAATTTTGTGATCAGGTCAATGGCACATGGTTATAACTTGTCATCTTTTATGTGGTCATAAGCTATACATACTTGTTTTGTTGTGCTCCTCCCTACCTTCCTTTCCTTTCCTCTTAGATTATAAGCACCTTAGGGAAAGAGTTCATGTCTTTCATTTATGCATTTGAAGAAAGCCTAGTCTGCACTGTTCTAGGTTGAGGGCTCTGTGCCCTTCTATCATTTAAGTAGTTAAAATGAATTATTTAAATGTTACTCCTTGACCCGCTTGCATATTAAATTTGGTACTGTAGAGCTTTTTTCTAATCAAGGGGTGAAGAATAGTAAACTGATTTTTGGATGCCAGAGCCTCATGGTTTTTTGCCCATAAAACAGTTAAAATATACTCATTTAAAAAAATATTAAATCCTAAAACAAACCAAGGGGCATTCCTTTTAATCTAAGCTTTCCAGTAAAAAGTGGGATTTTATTCAGCTCTCTCCTTGTACTGTAAGTTTGTAAGTGAAGCCACCACGAAACTGGATGTTCCATTCTTAGCCATTTGAAAAGTGGCTGAAAACTGAAATCTTATGCTATGATACTTGTATGCCTGGTCATCACACTCAAGAGTCTGTAGTTTCTGTCTCCTAAAGAAAGGATTTTTTTTTTGTTAAATTGACACTTGATACATTTTTTTTTCTTTTCGCAGATGTAAAGAGGTTAGCTGAAAAGGAAGACTGGGTTGTTGATAATGAAGGTTTAACATCCCTGGTGGGTATACGTACCTGTTTGATGGTCACCATTTTTATGCATGCAGTATTGTGAAAAAATATGTGTAAGCTTCTTTATTCTTCGAAACTTTCTTGCTTTATAAAATAGTTGTGCCTGCATGTATATATGTGCATATGCACCCATGTTATAATATGATCTAACATAAACTAGACTGTTAAATCTAGGTGCAGGTGAGAATATATACCTTAACAGAGTTTTTTATTTAAGAAACTTGACTTACTCAAGCATACTAAACATCATTACTGTTAGAAATCCTGCCTCAAAATAAAAAAAGGAATCTTTTCTCTCCTTTCACTTTGATCTTCTTCTACCCTCCAAGGTTTATTTTTCTTACATTTGTCAATACAAAAATGGTTTTAAATTTCAGTTGCGAATGGGATTTTTAAGTGTCAAAGGGAGCTGAAAGTTGCTAAAGTAATAACATATGAAGTCTGTCAGGACTTTCATAGAGGAATATCACTTAGGTGTAGAGGGACAGTAATAATACCATATGTACGAACAAAAGGGGAACTGCTTTTTCTAGCGATATTCTCTCAACAGTGCTGGTTTCCTGTCTTGGAAAAGCAGTACTTTCTTACTTTTAAGGAGGTGTAGGAATAAATTTCTGATAAGAGCACAACTTAGTTTCCATAGCTGAATGGAAGTCCAAAGAGGAAAGGCATGCATTTTAGAGGGTAAATGGCTTTTTTCATTTGTACTCAAATTCTCTGTTTTCCATAACCTACCAAGTTGCCATTCATGCAGAGACCTAAGTTCTTCCAAATCGTCTCTGTACCTTCTCTGTCTTGGTAACAGCCCCAAGGCCATGCATATAAATCTGTTTTTTTTTTATGAACTGCTGTGTACAGGAGAGAGGTGACACTTCCCCTCTATGGGCACGTCCACACATGCAGGCAAGTGTGCTTGCAGCAGCTTAAGTAGAAGCGGTGCAAATTTGAGCCGGGGCTTTTTGCCTCAGCACACGTGCCTGGGCATCCACTTTGTTGTGCGGCAAATTGTGCCACTTGGGGCAAGATAACTCTGCCTGACTCCTCCTGGATCTGCAGCCAGGGGGAGCTAGAGCCTGGGGCCAGCACCTGTGCTGTCCCCAGCAGTATAAAAAGCTGCCTTGTCCTGGCCCCATCAGTACAAAAAGCTGCCTTGGCAAGTAGCTCAGGGCTAATTCCTCTCAGGAGCTTCTGGGCCCAGCCAATTGGTACCTGAGGACACTACCGCTTGTGCCAGCTGGACTGCTGAAGCAGCCCTGAGAGTTCCCTGCACCCTTTACCCACTGCAGCAGTCTTGCAGTGAGGGCTGCTGCCTGGCGGTGACCTGCTGTGCACCTGCCAGACCCGGATGGGGACTGCACAGCCAATAGAGGCATCTGCCCCTCTGGGACAGCGGCCCATGGGCTGTGGCTGTATGGTTGGCCTCTGTGTAGCACTACTGCCATGTGTGCCCCTGCCTGGCCATCTTGGCAGCTATTGCCTGGAAGATGTTTCCAGTATGGTGGCCTGCTTTGAACTGTCAAAGCATGTCCTCCTGGCACAAATTGGCCAAGAGGTGTCAGCCAGCTCCACCTGGGTCCAAAGTGCCAACTCTGAGCGGGCAGGGTCCTACCTTTGGCCTCCCTAGCAGGAATTCTGGTGTTCCCTATTTGAAAACTGAAAAATCCCTGATTAAAAAAAATCCCAAAGTCACCCTGTAAAAATACCTTGAAATCCATATTCCTCCACAATTAAAACAAAAAAACCACTAGAGAAAGCGGGCAAGAGATGTTCCTTCAGAAGTAACACGAGAGAGAGAGAGATCAGTTGGGCAATGTTTTATTGATATATCTACAGTGTTAAAACAGTTTGGAAGCCTACCACTGTCTCTATTAATATAATAAAATGAATTCTAAATAACTGTGTTTTGCTGCCCCCCACAGAGTCCACAGCCACCCCCCACTCCAGGGGTTACAGCCCTTCCACAGAGGCCCTATGGCCCCAACAGGGGCTTCCCCTACCCCCCCAGAGTCCACGCCCCACCTCCACTTGCTCCCCTGGATTTGCTGCCCTGCCTGGCTCCAGCCCCCTGATGGCTACCCCCTGAACCCAGCACTTAAAAAAAAAGGCCTGTACTCACAGCAGGGGCTCTGGGGCCTCCTGGCAGAGGCCCCCGGGGCAGTGGGGAGCAGCGGGGCCCGCACTGGGGCTGTGATCTGGCTCTATGGTGCCGGGGGGCCCCAGTGATCCCCAACAGTACCTGGAACTGCTGGTGAGTCCCAGGGGGGCTTGGTTTTTTTTAAATGTGGGGATACTGGAGTGGAGGAGGGCAGGACTAGGTGGGGGGAGATGGGGCCAGGCAAAGCACTAATGGGGGGCTCAGGGGGCAGGGATTGGGGGGATGGGGCTGAGTGGGGAAGGAATTGGTGGGGCTGGGCAAGCCAGGGGTTTGTGGGGGCTGGGGGAGTAGGTGGAGTGCCAGGTCCCTCCCCCTGGTAGTCCACTCCCCCCTCCAAGGCCCCCGCCACCTCCTACTTACCGGCACTGGAGCATGGCTAGTACCAGAGCATCTCTGTGGAGGACCCAGCCTCCGCTAGCCTCAGGGCACAGTCCAGGACCATGCCCTGCCCTGCTTTTTTTCACTCCTTTTTTTTGGACCTCTGGAGAACATCCAGGAGTCTAATTTTGTCCCTGTGCTGCAAACGTTCAGCCCAGGGAACCTTTTCCTGTTCCCGCATATGCCTCTTGCAACATCTCCAAGGGGTATGAGGCACTGCAAGAGGCATGTGCGGGCTTGTCTGGATGTGCCCTGTGAGGGGAACAGAGCAATACAGTGGGAATGCAATAACAACTGTGTGAGTGGTTTAAAAAAAAAAAAAAAAAAAAAGCCCTAGTCTTCATGGGACTGGTCAGCATCTAGGAAATACAACACAGTCAATAATAACCAATTAGAATAATTTCAGTAGAAGTTTTGCCTCTTGTAGTGTTTCCTTTAGGATGGGACTGCTTTAACACTTTCTAAGAACATTATCATCTATATTCCATTGCTGTTCATTCTATAGAATGTAAAAATTACAACAGTTCTCATTTTGCTAATTGCATTCCATAATTTTGAAGCAAAGAAATAATGTTCTCACCCCCCTTCTCAACAAAGATTTAATTATTATTTTTTACTAGCTAGTTATACTAGTCTAGTGGTTCCCAATCTGTGGTACAGGTACCACCAGTGGTACGCAAACAACCTGTCAGTGGTACGTGTTAACAGATTTATTATAATTACTTTATATGACAGAAATTTGCTGGTGGTACTTAAGGTTATTTCGCTTTAAATTGGTGATGTGTAATCTGTCAGAGTTTGGGAACCGCTGTACTAGTCTGTGATTAAGTACTAGAACTAAGCTACACTATGCTTTTCAAATATGAACAGGTACATCCTTTTTTTGCCCTGGGGGAAGGATTTATTAATCACTAATTTGGAAAATGCAGCAACTCTAAGTAAACTTCCTGAAGAGTCATTTGTTTTAAATAATAAAGAAATATTCTTGGGTCTCATTCTTGAAGAAGACCAATTGTTTGTTTAAGGACTGTTCATATGATTAAGAGGTTTGCTAGACAATGTCACTAATGACTAATATGTAATGAAAGGAAGAGAAGTGATTTGAAGTATATTAAATGGATTGGGGGATTTTTTGTCCCCTTAGATTTATTTCCAATTTTATTATGTTGTATTTGATTGAGATAAAAACTTTGTTTTTAAGCATCTTTCTTTCATGACTAGAGATGTTTCTTTCATGACTAAAGATGTTTTATAAAAATACAGGGTATCTTTTTTTTTCTTGAGCTCATGGTAAGGTCAGTTGACATCAAAATGTTTCATAACTGAATGGTTACATTACCATAGAAATTTGGCTTTAGCTGATTTAAATAGGTCACTTATGTGTTATAATAAGAAATTAAACTGAAAAGCAACTAATTTAGGAGGTTGTTTGCACACAAACAATCAACAACATGAAACCAGTTTCAAATAAGTTAGCAAGCTGCTTTCTGGAAATAAATAGTAATGACTAATGGCTAAACCATAGCAAGCACATAGGAGGTGTGACTTAAAAAAAAAAATAGTCCAAGAAAGCAGAAAGGCCCTGTGGGAGGGAAAGCTGTGCTTTGAGGATGCATAACATGCCCTCTCAGCACTTTTTTTGAAAAAAAATTGTGTTCCTCACTTACTAATAATATAAAGTTGAATGAAATTGAGTAGGAAGGCATAAATCATTCCAAGTACGTATTGTGGGAAGGAGCGTTGGGTAACTAATATAGAATACTGAGCTTCAGGATTTCTGGATGTTGCTTTCAGTTGCCGTGGGAAAGTCCTACAATCTTTGTTTTTCATTATTCGTTTGTAAAAATGGAAAACAATCTCACTAAATCTTTTGATACTTAAAGCTTTGCTGTGTCATAATTCCAGTGTTTGTAAAATGAGTGCTCAGCTAGTTGTGGGCCAATATTTGTCTTGTTTAAAAATTGAGGGCATGTTGATTGAAGGAGCTTTTCCTCCAATTTGAAAAGCTGCCTTAGGCCTGATAAACTTTTTTCTGTTTTCCTCACAAGCTGAGGGTGGGGAGGTTACAAAAAATGTGCTCCCCATTTGGCCTGTCACTTCCACTAGGTTTGAAGTCCAGGGGGCAAGTGTTTCACTGTTTTTGGTAAGCCCAGTTTTCCATATGTGGATATAAATGCCAATCTTTCTTTCTTCTATGTTGAGCTTAATGGGGAGCCCTTCAATGTACAAGTGAGCATTAGGTCCCCATTGACTTCCTTGGGACTTGTTTACCTTTTTTGTGTTTTTGAAAATCTGTCCCATAATTAAAGTCTCTTTAGGTAGCCACCACCATCATTTTAAGTTCTGTGTGTTTAAACATACCTTTGGAGTATCTTCAAAAAGAGAGAGGGGGGAATCCACTGCTTGGGCTTTTGCAGCAGCTCTTAACGCTTTAATTTGCTATGTGTGCACAGGCCTTGTATCTAGACAGTGTGGCTGAACCGCTTCAACTTTAATGCTGCTTCATCCATTTCCTATGTCATAACCCTGCTTTGAGCATGATATAGTGCTTGGTATGTTGACTTCTTACTTTAATTAATCTAGTGGTTGCTACTACCGTTGGTGGAGATGCATTTGTTGGCCAACTTTTAGCAATAACTTCCTAGTCTAAACAATGGCATGGTGGCCTGTTAGAAAAGCTCAGGACAGAAATTATATATGTAAGATTAATAAAATAGCAGCAGTTAATAACGCCTTTGATATTTATACAGCAAGTAAAATGTGTATGGTAACACTGTCAAAAACCTACTTACTTGGGAACCCATAATACCTAGAAGTTAATGTACAGGCATGCATTATTATTTCTTCTCCTGAGCTAGAAAAAGGAAAGAAAACAAATGTATTCTATTCCGTGTCTTTTAAAGATGAGTATCATCTCTCTCAATATAAAAGAACATGTATGTACTTGTAGATAGTCATGTAAAGTGTATATCGTACACATTATTTTAGGAACCTCATACTCTTTTTACTTTCAGCCCTCACAGTTTGAACAGTGCATTATCCATTCCTTGCAGTCACTCAAGAGTGTTATTGACTGCAAACCTGGAGAGGCCAGTGTAAGTCTTAATCTACACTGTTATTTTATTTAATTGAACATGAATTACTGTTAGATTTAAGAATGATTTTAATATAAGCATGCATTTTGGTACATAATATTTCACTATTTTAATGGAGGTTACAGAGAAGGAAGTTTTAGGCTGAAACAAAGTATTACTGAAGTTTCTGAAGATTTTGTTGTTTTAACTTGCAGAAAAAAACTCTTTGCATGAAGCCAGCTTCAAAATCTGTTCATATGGCCTTTTCTTTATGGGGGAAAAAGTGAGCTGTATTTAAATTTTTATGTATTTTCTTTAATTAATTGATTGACTACATTCAGTTTAATATTAATCCTTGAAAATACATGCTGTGACCCATAGCTGTAGCTTTGAAATGGTGCTGAGACTTATCTGAGAAAGGTAAGTACTTGACAGATGTTAAAATGATGGTACAGTTGGGACTGGAGGAATTATGCCACATCCCAGACATTGTGCCTCTTGCTATGTGTGTCTGGTACGACAGAAGTTGCAGTGTTTGGGATGTGGACTAATTCCTTAAATCCTAATTGCACTTCTACTGAGCTACCCTCCGCCCCCTGACAGGTTCCAGACAGAGCAGTCAGGGTCTGGTCTGACAATCAGCTGATTGTTGGACTGATTCTGACAGACCCAGATAAGGTTCATGACTTGGAGCTGTTGGGGCCAGTCTGATGATCAGCTCTGGGAAAGCGCAGCTGCAAACATGGCTTTTAGAAGTCCTGGGGCACCAGGACCCTGGGATTGTGGAGATTATCCTCTGTATTGCAGTCCTTGGGCCCCATGATGTCTAAAAAGAACAACTTGGACCCAGTATTTTTAAGTGCAAGGCAGGAAGCTCTTCCAGGCTCAGGACTTGCCAGGTTCCAAGTAGCCCAGAGCCCCTTAGCTCCCTCCACTAGGGGACCTTTCAACCCACTCTCTCAGCAACTGATTTTCAGCATTGGAATTAGGGTTGTCCCAGTCTCAGTGCCAACCCCTGTCCCTTTGCTGCTTTTCAACTTCTGTGGCATACAAATAAGACACAAAGATGTTTGTTATGTGTATGTTTTGTGGAGTAACTTGGTAGCTGGCCTGACACTTTATGGCAGCGTAAATCAGCTGAACATATAGCTAACACTGTTAGTATTTATGATGCAATTAACACATTAAACGCATGATAACTGTAGTGTGTGCCAGGAGCCTCAGAGAGCCAATCATAAGTACAAATCACACTAGACTTTGTACAGAACATAACCAATGATTTCCCTTAACTGTTTGTCATCTTTTAGAATCTAAAGGATGACAAACAGTTAAGGGAAAGAAGGTAAGATAGTAGGAATATCCCGAACAGCATGGACAAAGGGTTGTTAAATTGTAGCTTTTATGCCTGCTAATTCTGTAGCAACCCAAGTGAGCCAAATTGCCTAACTTTGACCCTGAGTGATGCAAAGTTAAAGTTGAAGTGGTTTTGCAAGACATGACTTACTATGGAATTGTTACAATACAGCTGTTTGTACCCCTATCCTTTGATATTGATACAGTCTTTATATCTGCTTATGCCTGTACTTTCGTATGGCACGAGATAAAAGTATTGCCTATTGTCTTACATTAATGATCCCACAAGATGCCGAGCAACTCTTATGACTCCTACGAAGCTTGAGGAAAATTGGCATTCTTCAGAAATGCTCTGTAACTGCTAACACTTCATAGGTGCTTAGAGATACAGCCCCAAGCCTGATATTCTCTATTTACGTATAGGTTGGGTGCAGTTTGGGCAGAAGAAATGCAAACTTAACTCTACAGTCTAAACAGTGCATCTCCGATCAGAGCTGGAAAACATGAAAAGGAGTTCATTCTCCATGACTGCTTGTTCCTTGTCCTCTCTTTCGAGACAGTCAACAAGACTGTCAAATGTTGCTGTCATTTGCAATAAATGTTCTCTCCCATTGGGAACTAGATGCTAATCTGTAAGGACCAGGTTAGATTTGGAGTAGTGTTCCTGAAGAGTTCTTTGTTTCTTTTAAATAATATCTTTTCAGCCAGCCAGCATTATGGTATATTCCATGGGTAAATGATTGGGCTGTGTGTAAAAACTTGTTCTTTTCCACTTCTCCTTTTGTCTCATATGTTTCTTTTTCACTTTGAAGATATTAAATTAACCATTGTTGGGTGGTATGGTATTGTATCTCAGTTTACATTCCCAGGATTTTGTAACACCTTTAGGACGGGTCCTCCTACATTCTGTATTGATAGGGCTTTTTCTTGGGACTTGTTTTGCCAACCACTCTTTACCCTGGACTTTCTCGAAGGAGCAATATATAACAAAATGATAGAAAGGGCTGACTACCTCAAATGTTAATAAGTCGTCTTTTTCCTTGCTCCCTTGGCAAGAAGACCTTGAAAGCCATTCCACTGAAATAGAGTGTGTGTGTGTCTATGTACAGGTTTTCCAGCAACATAAGACACAGGAGGATGTGTGCCAACTGAGTATTAATATCATGCAGGTAATTCCATTTTACTTAAAATATGTTTGAATTGAAAGCACAGCTGAGAAACTAAAGGCTTTCTCTGTAACTATCCCTCCCCTGAAAGTGATAAAAAGGTTGTTGCACAGTATTTACTGTTATCACAGGATGACTATTATTGTTTCACCATTACATCCTGGGACCTTCATATACAAAGGATGTGTTTTAACTAAAAAAGGAGAAAATTGTCATAGCTAAGGGGCAGTAATACTTAACATTGGGAGTGCAGGGGAATGGGTTTAAGTACTAACTGAATAAAGACTTCTACTGGTTTCCTTCAAACATCTGAACTGGTATAAGTTTCATAGTTGCATAGTTGTTGATGGAGAGCAACTAGAGTTAAAGGATTGCTGCTAATTTTCCTTAACTGAGAATCTGCATTGTCTGTTGCTAGAAACCAATGCTCTTTTCAACAACATTTGAAATTATTTTTGTTATTAAATATTTTTTTAATATTGTAAAACACTGCAGTTTTAAGAACTGATTTTACTGCTTTATCAACTGAAGTATTACAAATCAAAGAAAAATTAACTTAGTGGTCCTCAAGGGATGTTTGTTTGGGGTCTCTGTTGAGGCTGAACACTTCAAAGCATTTAAAGATGATATCTTCCTAGGCACCCAGTAAACTTGTAGTTGTATAATTTCATTCACCCTGATGGGGGGGTTTAGCAGGGCATTTAACAGGGTGAAAGTACAAAGAAAAGGCAAATACTTTGCCACAGGCTTACAAAAGGCTAATAAGATGAAAGAAAGCATTTTCGAGGCATAATAAAGTGTTTTTCTAATTTATTTGAGGTTTTAAAAAATTGTGATTATTATATATATTAGTATGGTAAAAACACACTTATTGTGCTTAATAGGTAAGCCCTGAAGCAAATCCAGAAATTATTTTATTATTTCTTAGGTTTTTATAGATCATTTGGAGCAACTAAGTACCAAGCCAGATGGTGATATAGATATCACACAGTAAGTAATTTGAACTTGAAATTGAGTCAGTTGGAATATTTTGAAATTACAAATAGAAGTCAAACTAACCTCCCCATCCAAAGGCATCATCATTATATTTATGCTTATATAATTTCTTATAAATGGTTTTTGGCTTTGGGTAACTATTCAGTAAAATAGGATGTAATTGTACCCCCCCCCCAAATGAATGGTATCTTCAAATATTATATAAGATAATGAAATATGACTATAATACCTCTTTGTTTTAAAAAGCATGATATAATGCATAATGAAAGCTGTCATATTCAAAAAGTTTCTTCTCGATTCCCAAAGGAAAATACTTTTTCTCATTGTTACAGTTAAAACAGGAAAAGGGCTGGCTTGGTGTTCAGGTTGGAAAGTATCTTTGCTTATCGTCATTGATATCATTTCTAAGTGATGTATACAAAAAGCAAAGCAGGCAATGTTTCTTCTTACTAGTAATTATTTGGTGATGCATATATATATGAAGTTGCCTTCATCACCGAATAATTACTAGTAAGAAGAAACATAGCTTGCTTTGCTTTTTGTAAAACTTTACATTAGAAATGTGCATAAGTCACTAATTTCAGACATAATTAGACAGAAGAATCTAAATTGCTAAGAGAATTAGTCTTAATCCCTTTGTAAAACAAAAATTAAAAAAAACCTTGGACATATTGCTTGGGTTCGTCAGGATGTTTGGCAAGAAAAAAGAATGGACTGAAAGCTAGTTTATTTGGGGAACTGGCCCTTCTTTTGCTGTCTAGGGGAAGTGAATAACAAATTTTATTGTGTACCAAAGGCACAGAAGAGGTGTGAAACGTGCATACCAAATATCATTTTTAAATAAAGACCTATAACTAGAATGACAATACCTGTTTCTAAAGTACTTAATGGCTTTGTGTTTGATTTAGGACAATCCTAGGTCTTTCTCTGCTTTCTCCTTCATGCCAGGGGAAGCTTTGACAAGGGACTTAAAGCTTTTCTGATGAATCCAGCACATAACAGAAAACTGTTGTGAAAGAATGCAACCAAAAGAGTATTACACTATTTCCTTTTTTCCCAAAATATTTACAGTCTTTCAGTTGATGTTTCTTCTCCGGATTTATTTGGAAGTATTCATGAAGACACTAGTTTATCTTCTGTAAGTATTGTTTTTTTAATCTACAAAGGAAATACTAACCACCAAATAAGGCTTTCAAAACATGGCCCTTTTCTTTCATTGTGTGTGGTTGTACACAGAAAAAAAAAAACCAATTAACCCACTTTAAAGGGGATGGAAGGCTTACTGCTTAAGCATGGGTTACAGTTTTGTGTCCTTGTGTCCACTGCTGTCCCTCAATAAGTGACACTAAATCAGTGTAGCTTTACTTTGTAGTGGAACAGCTGCTAAATTACCATACATTAACTTCTATTTACTGGGGGATAGGGAAGATGCACGAAACAATTACAACAGATCATCGTCCCCCCCCCACTCTTACAATTAATATAATTGGTTAATATAATTGGCCAGGTAGTGTGATATTCCTTAAGATACTTTCTCAAAGTATCCATCAGACTTACTTTACTTTGCTATATCATCAAATTCCTTACAACATTTTGACTCTTTCTACTCCTTTAAAAAAAAAAAAAAAAAAAAAAAGTTTTTTTTAAGAAAAAATTTTTTTTTAAAGGTTGTTTTTGTTTTTGTTTTTTTTAAGTCAAGACCAGCAGCCCAGTACTTACAACCAAGCCTATTGGTTCTACAGACAAATTTAGTCATTGAGTTCTGAGCATCAATTTTTTTTCTGCAGACAGAGTTAGGGAAAGAATATCAGTTTCCACAGCACAGCACACTTGGAACTTAGCAGGTTTCATCTGTAAATGTCAAAATCCTTTGTTTTTTGCAAGTAGGGAAGATTTTACTTCCTCTGCCTCAGTTATCTCCCATCTTCAAATAGAATAAGTATCTTGCGCATATTTGTTTTTAATATTCTGTTACCAATGTATTGTAAATTACTAACGTAGTGGAAAGGTTAATGGGTGTACTTGCTTTGTTAGTCGTTATAGTGGCTTCCTGGAAGATGATACTGTTAGGAATTCTTCTAGGAGGATGAATAATCTCATTCTTAATCAGACATAAATTACTACTATGATGATCGATCCTCAAATAGTTTTCATTTTAAAAGTACTGCAAATGTGGATCCTGAGCTTCCTTTTGAGGTTGGAGAATATTTCACACATTTCTCAGGTGGGTAAACCGAGGAATCTAAATGACTTGCACAAAAAGCCTCTGGCAGACACCTCCCAAAAATGGTCCTAGCTTTGTTTCCCAGTTGCTGCCTCTGAAATTGGATCTTGACTCTCACATGGGTACCACGTTGCTGCACCAAATTCATGAGGAGTTACCTCTAATTCAGTACTTATTGTGAGCCACATTTGCTTTATAATAAATAAAATAATTGGAAAGCAAGATAAAGTAGTTCAAATTCTTTTCAGAAATAATTTCCAGCTCTGTAAATCTTTGGCTTATTTCATTGTTGAGAAATGGGAATGCATTGATTTAACACCTGTTTTGCTGTTCTATTTTAAGCATTAAAATCCAATTTTTGTCAATGTCACATGAAAATGAAGGCTAGCTTGGGTTCTATTTTGCAGTGGTCATACTTTTTTTAATGCTTTTCTAGGAAAAAAAAAAAAAAGAGGCAGAAACAGCTTCTTGGAACAGTGTCCAGGCTTTATTTTTTGTAGTGGGGTCCTTCACCACAGCACTGTATTAGTCAGTAATTCCAGTCAATGTTTCAGACACGGGAGCCTGTAAGAAGGGAAGGTGTACTTACCAAATCACTATAGCTCGCCTAACTAAGTTCTTAGAATTTTGTTTTCAAAATATTTGTTAGTAGCATGAAATCAAATAATTTAACAGCATTTTTATCTCGGCCATCATTCATGTGAACAAATGCATTTTTTGTTCTCTAACTATGAATTGAGGAGCATGATTATTCAGATTCATTCCTTTTAATTAATATTGTTTTTCCTTGTTTAAAAAACACCTCTTGCTTTAGGAGCAAAGACTTTTAATTGTCCTCAGTAACTGCTGTTATCTGGAACGTCATACCTTCATAAATATAGCTGAACATTTTGAGAAACATGGTTTCCAAGGAGTTGAAAAAATAACTCAAGTGAGTAGGAATACTGAAATGAAATATTACTTGGTATGAAGTTTATCTTTATTCATTTGTTTTTGTTTGAAGAGCCACCCAAAATGAATTTTAAATGAACCTCGTAGATATGAATGGGACTCCAGGTATCAGTTTAAAGAAACAATAATAGTTGTTTGCATGTGTTTCGGTGTGGTCTATATAACTTGTATAGAAAATGTGATATCTTGTTAGAGGTTTTTGTTTTTTCATTGGCAGTTCTTATCAGATTTCTGAGTAAAGTTTTTTTTTAATGCAATCTGTACAACTGATGGGTCTTGTTCATAAACTAGTTCAGGGATTTTTTTTCAAGAACGAAAATGTCAAAGTGGGCGGCAATAGATGTCTCATTTTCCTGCCTTTTTGTAAAGATTAATCATTTTTTTATGAGAAATGTTGTGACTTAGTCCTGAGGGCCATATAATTAGTTTGTTTCTAGAAATGTTTGTTGTTTGGAAGTAAAGGGTTATGTCTTCCAGTACAGAGCTAATACTTCTTCCTAAACTGTCATTTGTACAGTAGAATATATTCTCAAAGCAGTCCTAGTAATATGTTTCAATATGGTTAGAATTACTTTGAATATCACTTTAAAGGAGGATTGAAATGATTTGTGTTAATGATTTTACAAAATGATCTCCTTTCTAGCTCAACTATTCTAAAGTCATTAATGTGCTGAGTTAGGAACTGGTAGTATGGTGAGGCAAATGAGGCATCCAGTATTTGTTCAACAGTGACTTTTCTAAATTCTACAGCCACATCAAAATAATGTATATTTAAAATCTTATAGTCTTATGCATTACAAAATTTGAAATACTGAAGTTGCAGACTAATTTAAAATGTACATTAACCCTTTTAACACAGTAAATTACAGTACTCAATAGTGGTACATATACATATTTCGTAGGGCTATGTGAAGCTTCAGTACCTGATTTGATTTGGAGGAGATTCAGCATGATTTGAGGAGTGAATCTCCAAATCTGAATTGAATCGGGAGACCAAGTAAAAGCTCCAAATCGATTTGAAGTATCTGAATTGATTCAGAAAAGCTTCGGAAGAAGATTTGACGGATTTGGCCATATACTAAACAGGCAGCTGACAGCTGGCACCAGCTGCTAAGTCTGTTGGAGTTGGGGGAGGGAGGAGCAAAGGGGCATGGGGGAGGGAGAAATTGGGGCTAGGG
>NW_017728886.1:146956836-146986540 GCF_001723895.1 Crocodylus porosus
GGGGCGGGGCAGCACGGGATATGGGCATGGCAGTGCTAGGAGTGGGGACTCTGCCCTGCTGCCGCTTGCCCAGCTGAGAATGGGGGGGGTGCAGAGGGGATGCAGGCGCGGCTTGCTCCAGGCAGAAGGGGGCAAGTGGTGTCAAGGCAGAGTCCCTGCTCCCAGTGCTGATGCGGGCACAGCAGTGCTGGGAACGGAGGCTATGCCCTGCGGCCTCCCAGAGTGAGCCATGCCTACATCGCACACCACCCCCCATGCCAGCTGGGCAAGTGGCAGCAGGGCAAAGCCCCCTGGTTCCCCACACTGGGGCAGAGGCAGGTACAGCTGGAGGAGCTGTGGGAGAAGCCCCCATGCCTGCCCTGCCCAACCCAGACTCCCAGCACTTAAAAAAAACAAAAACAAAAAAACAAAAAAAAAAACAACCAGCAATAAAAACCCCTGCACTCACCAGCAGCAGGAACAGCAACTGGGCCCTCAAGGCTCATGGCAGAGCCTTTCCTCACAGTGGAGGGCAGCGGGGATCGCTCCTCCCCCACCCCCCGGGTGGCACCTGTGCAGCAGCTGCCCCATGGCATGGCTGCAGCACAGCTTGGTAGGGCACCGCGTGCTATCTAGGAGCTGGAAGTGAGCGATACCAGGCTCCAGCTGATACATGGAGCCGCCCCAGCTCTCAGGCGAATTGAGCCAAGGGCTGAGGAATCAAATCGGCTTGATTCCCTAGCCCTTGGCTCGATTCACCTGGGAGCTGGGGCAACTCCACATGTTAGCTGGAGCCCAGAACCTGTCAGCCCCAGCTCCCAGGCAGCACACGACGCCCTGCTGAGCTGCATTGTGCCCATGCCATAGGGCAGCTGTTGTGTGGGTGCCAGGCAGGGGGTGATCACCTCTGCCCCCCACTGCCTCGCACTGTACGGCAGGGCTCTGCCATGAGCCCTTACAGGTCCCAGTTGCCACTCCTGCAGTGGGTGAGTGCAGGGCTTTTTTTTTTTAAAGTGCCGGGAGGCCGTGGCCAGGCAGGGGATGGCATTGGGCAGGGCAGCCATAGGGGCTTCTGAAGCTTTTCCCAGCTGATCTGAATCACCTAATTTCTCTGAATCAGCACTGAATCTTCCAAAGCTGATTTGTCCAAATTTGTATCTTATCAATATGTCAGGAAAATAGCTATGCACAATGGAATTTACTACATGCACTCACTTTTTCCCCATCTCAGAAATATGTTGATTTGAGTGTTCTATATTTTTCAAAGTAGCTAGAAGAACAGGTAAATTGCTGCTGCTAGTTAAATGGCGGTACAACTTACATTAAACACTTGTCAGAAATCCTGTCTTTTAAACACAAACAATATTGAATATGGGAAAGAACAGAAATGGATATTATATAGAATCTGTTAATAATGTGTGTTAATGATTGCAGAAGAAAGATGAGGGCACAAGTAAGTGGCACAACGAATTCAATTAGTTCACGGCAAAGCAGTTCAACAGAGTGAATCGGAGCAGTTGCAATTGAGTTTCAGTTAGAAACTCCAAATTAGCCTCTCACTAGCTTCAACTTTGAGGGCATGGTATAGTTTTTCTATACAACATGAACTGAATTTGAGGTTTGCAGTGGGGGTGGGGACTGCCATCACCACAAATTGAGAGAAATCTTAATCTTACTCTGTAGAGTTCAATGTCTAAATTGTCTTCATTTTTTAATTTGGAACATGATTAGTAGATGATGGTTCATACTCAAGAAATTACAAATCTTAACTGCCCCCTGTCAGGGTCAAGTTCAAAATGTATCCAGGCATTGGCAGGTTTATCTGTACGTAGAAAAGAAAGGGGAGTGCGTGATGTGCCATTTGATGGGCTTAGGAGAGAGGCTCCCAGCCCATTGCTTCTAGGACTTGTCAGCCAGATTAGAAAGGAAGGGGAATAGGCTTAGTTATACTTCAGTAGTTCACAAGAGAAGGAGGTTCCTCCTTCTTTCAGATCTGAGAAGTTCCAGAGGAAGTGAAGGATTGTATCCATGGAAGGAAAAAGGAGACCTAATTTTCTGCCAACTTGATTTTTCCTGCAGATCATTAGATCTTTGGGTGGGTTTTCAAGGTGTTTTTTGTTTTGATTCTCAGCAGCAGAACTCTCTTCCAGCTGTTCTTAGGAGACTCGGTGAAGATGGAAAGGAGAGAAGGCATTAGCATGTTCTGGCAGCATCCATGTCTCCAATAATACAGCACCTTTTCTCCATGTCTGCAGTCTTCCCTCAGAATTCTCTCTCCCTAGCCCAACTTGAGAACTGTATTCCTCCCATCACTCATCAGCTTTTCTGAGGATCCAGTCATTTGTAGGTGGAGTGCTTTAGGAGTGACCAGGGATATAGGAAGAGACTTTTTAAAACTTTTATTATATAAATATTAAAAACAAATGATGACAGTGCAGAGGCATGTGGCTCTCCCAGGGGCCCCGCATGAAATGGTTATCAGTGCCAAAAACACCATATCACCAAAAACTGAAACCCACTTCCCTGAACCCCTAATGGGGTACATATGTACAACCAGCTATCCCTCTTTCACCTTTCATAGTTCCCCCCCCCGCCATTGCCGAGTGCAGCACAAACTCCTCTACATTTTGCAAGATGAATTGTCCAACTTCAAATGTGACATGTGCCCAGACCAAGAAACGGAAGAATTGGAGAGCATCATAGGAGCTGGCCCCTGTGAACTGATTTCTGAGGTTTTCTGAAGTTGCCATTTTGGCCAATTTCCTGCTAAATCAGGCCAGGCAGATCACAACTTCCCATGGCCTCTTGGTACAAAATAAAGAATATGTACACAGTCTTGGAGAAGTTGAAGTTCACCACATTCGAAAAGGCTGCTGTACAAAAAGTGGCTGCAGCCAGGGACAGTCATGGTGTGAAAGAATCTCCTCCACCTCATCCTCACAGTAAGGGCAGGCCACTGATGATGCCCAGTCTAAGTGGCAGACAGAAATACCTGTGGTTAGGGCCCCATGCAGCAGCTGATGCTGATGTTTTGCCACTTCACTTGTGATGGGTAGCTTGTGTAGGATGCATGAGGCCAGGTAGGCTTGCTCCAGTGTTGCTGCCACTGGGTCCTGCCTGCAAATTGTGTCAGGGTGTGTGGCAGGAACATGGGCTTGACATACTTTGACTGTCCAGGTGTACAGTGCCTTCCCATAAAAAAACCTTAGAGCAGATCCCACCACCCTTCTTGTTGGGCATGGGAAGGGACAGCAGAATACTAATCCCTCCACTTCACTGCTGTCCACATCCCGAGGAACAGGCAGCGATAGAGGATGATCTGTCTAGTGAGGTGCCAGTGGGGAGGTGTTGGCATGTGTAGAGGTGGTGCAGCAAGTGCATCCACAGGGAAGGCTGCTTTCACTTCAGCCATCAGGTGTGAAACAGTGTGGACAGAGTGCATGCCCACCTGGTTGGCCAGGACTTTGGCTGAGAGCCACGTGGACCAAGCTGCATTGAACAGTTGGGTCAACTTCATGATGTGCAGCTGGACCGAGGAAACAATGAGGCTTCTGGAGGCAAGGCAAGGTGAAGCTCAGAGTCCCCTGCTGCAAGGCCAAGTTATGGACCAGGGGTTCCTACAGCATCTCTGGAAATTGCAGGTGACTGCCCTAGGGTCTCAGTCAGAGGTAGGCCTGCCAGGCCAGGGCAAGGCTGCAGTAGAAGGTCAGCTGGCATCCTAGGACCATCAGGATCCAACAGTAAAGGTTCCCAGTCAAGGTTGAGACACCCCACTTGATGCAGGAAAGTGAAGCCAGACATTACCAGGGGTGGGTCTCACCAGCAAAAAGCAGATACTGAAGCTTGTAGGCAGAAGGCAGCCACCTTCCTTGCCAAGTTATACCCTGACCACCCCCTTATTGGGGGGCAGGCAGCCTGCCTGAGCCAGTGGTATTCATTCCAGAAGAACTGCGAGGAGCTTCTGAAGTCTTTGGAGCAGGGCCATTGTTTGGGTACAGGGTGGCACACGTGTGCTACAGAGTAGTAGTTGGGAGGTTGTTGATGGCCAGGACCTGGCCATGGTAAGAGAGACTGCATAGGTACCAGTGGTATAGTCATACCTCAGCCTCCTCAGTGTGGCCTTCCTAGTTCTTGGCTAGATAGGATGATGGGCCTAGGGCTTTGAAGATGTGTTGCAGCAACAGGACAGACCTCCATGCAGGTCTGGAGGTTGAGTCTTGGCCCAGATCCCCAACAGAAACATGTTGCTTTTGGTCCAGTTGATACGGACTGAGAAAGTGTGGTCTGGTCATTAGCCCACTGACACTCCAGCACAGACTGGATGTTAACTTCGCTGCTAACAAAAGCAATCACGTCATCTGCATACTCTTTTTTCTTAGGTGGGGGTACAGTGGCTGGGGCTGCAGCTGATGGGAAGGCCAGGCCTATCAGGCAGTGCCACAGAGCATGGAGCAGTGTCACTCAATAGTTAAAGCAAAGAGCATTCCAGAGAGAAAGTAGCCCTGCTAGATGCCCTAAATCCTGGGAACAAGACACATAGTTCACTGGTCACCATTAGGAAACTAGAACGGTCTAGAACTAGAAGCAAGGTGGTTGAGGTGAAGACAGACCCAAAACCAAAGGCTTCCAGAGTCCAAAATAAGTCATGGTTGACCTGATCACAGGCCTTTTTTTGATTCAGAGAGACAGGGCCAATGTTCAGGTGAAAGAGTTCTGCAGCCACCAGCAGGTCGCTCAGCAGAAACAGGTTGTGCTAGATGGTCCTGCTTGGTACACAGTAGCTCTGTTTGGGGCCTGCGGCAGCGGTCTCGAATATGTTGAACTGCCTGGCCAGCGTTTTGGTCAAGATTGTGTAACTGGTAGACAGGGATGATGCCAGTCACCTGTTTTTAATGTTACTGTGGTTTCCCTTCTTAAGCAGCAGCATGCGAGTCAAAAAAGACATCAAGGAACTTGAGTCTGCCCTCAAGGATGTCAATAATGACCACAGGCTGTACAAGAGCCTCAGGCTTCAGAAAAACTGCTTAAGAGAACTGGTAGAGGGTGGGATCTGGGGTGTAAAAATTCAAGACCATTTCCAAGAACTCACACAGGTTGATGTTGCGACCCAGTTCTTTTTCAGCCTACAGAAAAAGTGTGCAGAACAAAAGATCCTATAGCCTCACAACTAGGGCTGTGTGAAGCTTCAGTCCCTGATTCAATTCAGCGGAGATTCGACCTGATTCAATGGCTGAATCTCTGAATCTGAAACGAATCAGAGGACCCCTTAATCTCTCCAAAACAATTTGGACAGATTTAGCGATTCGGACGTAGGTACAGCTTTAAATGTTTTATCTACATAACTTTAGGTAGCAGGGGCTCTGAACGCTCTGGTGCTGGGACAGATACAGTGTCCCACAGAAGTACGGGCAGCTCCCGGTGCACTTGGCAGCAGACCTGGAAGTGGACCAGAAGCATTTCCGGGTCCACCGGACAGCACACAGGGTGCCCTTCCCCTCCCCCCCCCCCCCCCCCCGTGTCTCCCCAGCTCAGCAGCTGGTGCTTTCTAGGTCCAGGGGGGGCACCTGGGGTCCCCCTGTGGCCAATTGTTGAGCCAAGGAAGGCCCCCAGCGCATTCCCTGTCAGACCCAGAAGTGGACTGGAAATACTTCTGGTCCACTTCCAGGTTTACTGCCAAGCACACTGGAGAGCCGCCCATGCTCCTGTGTGAGATGCTTCATCTGCCCCAGCACTGCAGTGATCACAAGTCGCACCTGCTACCTCAAGTTATATAGAAAAAAACTTTTAAAGCTGTGCCTGTGTCCAAATTGCTGATTCACCGAATCAGCATTGAATCATCAGATCTGGATTTGGCCGAATCGAATCAGGGACAGCGATCCGAATCTACGGATCGAATCACTGTCCCCAATTCAAGCCAAATCCGAATCAAATGGGGCCTGTTTTACACAGCCCTACACACAACCCTGTTGAGTTATGTGTTCAGGACCCTGCTAAGATCAGAGGGCATTCTATTCCTTTCTACATGAGCTGTTGGCAGCTGAGCCTGCCTGCCCAGAAACCATTCAACACCTGTACACAGGCCTTCCCATATGCCATTTCAGAAGAGAAAATAGTATGGAAGCATCATGAATGAGCATTTAGTGGCCTGCAGAGTTGGGGCTTCTTTCTCATGAACCTCTATAAGGAGAAGTTAGGAAAGTGGTCATGTTTTGCTTCTGAGCTTCTTTGTGGCCTTGATTTCTGCCTTTTCCCCTTGTATGAACCGTTCTGATTCTAGAAGCCCTTGAACTGTGACCCCACGAGTGAAGAAAAAGTGATGTAAAAAGTTTTGCCTTTGAGTCTGGTAAGCTATTACTTACTAACATGAATGCCTTTAACAAAATGTACCAATCATTTTCAGTAGGATTTTTAAAATTATCAATAATATTAAGGTGATGGTGGTTTCATGTTTTGTTTTATATATAATTAATTGATGTGTGTGTCCTTTTGTTTTTGTTTCGCTTTTAGATAAGTATGGAGTCCTTAAAGGAGCTGGATCAAAGACTTTTTGAAATTTACATTGAAGCAAAGGCAGATCCTATTGTAGGTTCATTAGAACCTGGTATCTATGCTGGATACTTTGATTGGAAAGATTGTCTTGTTCCCACAGGTAAACATATGTAATAACCCTGGAATAATGGTCTCTGAGATTATATGAGTTAAGATTTTAAAAAGTAGCATACAAACATTTTTTTTCTTTGCTTTTGCTTAGTTTTTGACAAGATTTCATTTAAAGTTGTTTCTTTCTCCCCTCCCCCACAGTGGCTTTTACTTTAATCTTACTCCCCCAAATGATTATAGCATTTTTATCAGTGATAATATCTTTAATGCGTGTTTTTCATGATTATTTTGCCTCATTGCTCATCTACAATAGAATGATTATGAAAGACATCTTTTTTCATTTTCTCATGAAATTCATTGGGATTTTTGGGGGGAATCTTTTGTGAAGAACCTAGTCACTTTTGTAATAGATTTAATCACAGTTCTGAAGAGGTGAAAATTAGTTTGTTTTTTTTAAAAAGAGTAGGAAAGAAAGACAGGAGAAAAGTGTGGGTGTAGCATTGTAACAGTAGTTCAGCAAGGTGTACATCAAGACGCAGAAGAATCACTATCATAAATACATGACACTCATTAACCTCTTCACTTCACAGGTGATAACAGCCTACCTGAATACTCTTTTTACATGTTTTTGTTCCGTTTGCTACTTAGCTCTGCTGTGTCTGCTTCTATCTTGAGAAGCCTGAGGAAGGTTACTGTGATACCCAGACACTTTCCTATGACCACCCAGCCATGCAATTGGTCCAATAAAAGATAACGCCCACAAAAGTTCTTGCCTCTCGCATATTTCCTGGACCATCATGGCAGCCACGCCACCTCAACATTGTTATTGCATACATTCAGTTATTTATAATGGTCAAGTTTTTCATAAGTTACTAGTTGTTTGAGGTGGTTCAGTTTTAGGGTTGTTTCACTTTGAGAATACCTAACGGAGCCTGATTTTCAGAATGTAGGTGTTAAGCACTACAGGTGTTAACCAGGTTCTTTCAAAGTTCACCTGGACTGCTCCCAAAATTGAGGCACACCTAAACTAGTAGTCTTTCTAATCTTGACCAATATATAATAGAAACTAGGAGTAAAAGTATACTCTGATCCAGCTTAAATAGTGACCATTTAGGGCTTTTTCAGTAAATAAGCAACTGAGAGCAGCACAATTTGGACTCTTTACTAGTTGAGTATTTTAGGTAGTATTTTATATAGTTTTGTATTTAAAACATTGTATTTCTGACATGAAATCTTCTTTGCCCTTTTTGGTACTTTTGTACTCTAGTATAGTTTATGGCAGAAATAACTCGGATAGGGTGCTTACAAGTTCAGATTTACTTTAAAAATGTGTGATTCTGACTGATCAGTCTTGGAATATGTTTTTCCTTGTGTTACTCCAACCTGGAGATGAAGAAAAATAAGTGGTGCCATAACCCAATAATGGGATGGATTGTGATCATGTACTTCATGCTTACTCACTAATACCTGGTGACCTAGCTGACTGAGCTCATGTTGCAGTCAACAATATATTTTTTTTTTCTTTTAGCTGGATCACTGACTTATAAATTAACTGGTTTAATGGATACTCAGTCAGTTGGCCCTCCCGTCTCTGAATAAGACTCATGATTTTTCATGAAGTCCTGTTGTGCTGTTGTGTCTTTCTGCTGGTATAAAGTCTTTATCTTTGTGCTAGTAAAGTCTAGCTCAGTGAAGGTTCAGCTGACTTCACTGGATTTGTGCCTGCTTAAAACATCCATCACTCTTACGTGTTTCAGGCCTAGAGGGTAAACCTGTAGCTGACCTGGAAAACTACTCTTGGGTGAGATGGTCAAAATACCACAGAATAAATGGACAACAAATGAGAAGCTGCCCATAGCAGAGTGCATGAACACTTGATTGTACATGCCGCTCACATAGAAAAATCCTCCAGCTAGCATATACTGTATATTTTCAGTCAAATAGTGGATTTTTTTTTAACAATTCTTTTTACAATTCTCAACTATGAGAAAACAAAAGTCTTCTGGATATCAGATAGGAGAGCAGATATTTGTAGTAGTATTATTTGGTAAGTCTAACCATTTTTCCTTTTATCACGTCCAGTTCATCTCCAGACATTCAACTTAAAAAAGGCATGCTTGATTAAAATAAATTATACCGATTCATTAAAAGTACAAGTGATTCATGTGAGAAATGGATGTGTGGAATGTACCTTAATATTATTTTTAGTTGAAATTAATGTCTGCTCAAGAGTAATCTTGCAGTTGCAGATTCTTAAACTTGATTCAAGTTAACTGGATAGATTTCAACTTTTTTGCCTCAGCTTGTGATTGGAAAAAGAAAAATCTTATTTCAATATACTCAGTTCTCCATAAAATTAGTGTGGAACTAGTAACACCTTTGATATTTATTCAAGACTTATGGCAGAGGTATCAAAGATATTGCCTTGGAGCCCTACAGTATGGTTTCATGAGTCTTGGACTGACTTGGTGTGCAGCATAAGCCCCAGACCAGGACTGGGGCATGCTGCATGTGGTGCATAAGGCTGGACTGGGTACACCTGCTTCATGTGACACTGGGGACCAATACAGAGACCATGCTGCATGTGGAGCCCTACCAGACTAGCCATGTGAGCTTGCTGCATACAGAGCCAGTTCAGTGTGATCACATCATGGAGCATGTACCCTGTTCTGGTTCTGCATGTAAACCCCAGAGCAGAAACAGCACGTGCTGTGAACAGGGCTGGTTTGGGATGTGCACTGCATGAGATATTCACATCAGAGCAGCACTGGCTTTGGTGTGTGGGGCTAGTCTCTGCGTCCAATCTGGCCCACAGACTGGCCTCACACCCCTCATCTGGCCTGTGGGGCTGAATGAATTTCACACTCCTGACTTGTGATAATAACTGTTCCAAGTTGTTTATAGCATCCAAACTAGCCATTTGGGCTGAAATCTTCTGTTCACTGTTTCTGAATCTCTCACTTTCTTTCAAAAGTTTTGACAAAAATGGTTCAACTGTTTCCAAGAACAAGATTAAGGGAAAATATAATATTAAGGGGGTGGGGGGTGAGAGGGAGTGTGTGTGTGAGAAAGTAAAGCCATTTCATTTAGAAACTGGTAGTGCTGTGCCTTAGAGTAGTGGTGGTCAATTTGTGGCACGCATGCCACAAGTGGAACAGATACTTTCCATGTGGCACTGCAAACCAGGAAGGGGACAGGCAGCAAAGTGGCAGATAGGGCAGGGAGCAGAAAATTGGACAAGAGCCAGAAAGCAGATCCATGAATCAGGCAGGAAGCACAGGGCAAGGAGTAGAGAGCAGAGCAGCTGATGAGTCAGAGGAAGGGGAGTGACACTCTAGGAGGGTGTGGGGCTAATTTGTTGCACATCTGTCAGAAAGGTTGAACACGCCCCCCCCCCCAAGTTTTAGAGTGGGACATTTTAATTTTTTTTGTGTAGAGGGAAGGGTTTCCCTTTTGTCTTGGACATGAGTTCTGCTGTGCCCATAAAACACTGCCCAAGTTCAGTTGATTTGTAAGTGTGAAAAACCTCAGTTTGCAAGTGCTCAGTAGAGGTAGAGATGGTCAGGTGATTTCTCTAATTCCAAGCAACCCAGAGTTGCAGGACCTGCACAGTGTCCATGTAGTTTTTGCCCCTCCCTACCTCATGTCACCAAAAAATATCCCTTGCTCTTGCAAATTTCCTGGACCATCACAGCTACAACAACCCTCCAACTCTAGTATCTTTCACTGTGGGATCAGACACAGAAGTGAGAGTAGAAGATACAGTCTCTCCAATACTCTGTGCTCTTCCTGGTGGTGCTCAAAAAACACGGAGAAGGAAACGGGCCTAAGAAATGCAAAGGGAGCTGGACTGGGATGGAGCAAGAAATAGAGAAATAAAAAAAATTAGGGTTGATTAAGAGGAGGTGTCTGAAATGAGGAAGACCTCTCACTGCAGAAAAACTGGGACTGACTGCATGAGGGGTCTAGAATGTGGGACACTAAAATTAAAGAAGAAAAGATATAAGGAGTCAAAGGGAAAGGAAGATCTGGGGGAGGGCGTGGAATTGAGAGAGAGAACTGAAATGGGGACAGCCTGGGGGGGCTGAGGCAGGTCAGGAAGAAAGGTCTTTGTTACTAGGGCATGCTCCCTCCCTCCCTCCAAGATCCCTGGAACTACATCTAGGACTCCCACATCTCAATTCCTGGCTTACAGATCTGTTTAAAAAAATCAGTTTCTTACATACTATTGAAGTCTCCATCAATAAAAGAAGTGGGTTTTTTTTATGATATTTAAATTCTATGCCAGTTGCATTACAGGTATATTTGGTGTCTTTAAATTTTTCTCAACTCTGTGATGTTTGTGTTGCAGATAGTGATTTTACATCTTTAAGTAAATTGAATATGGAATCGTTTAGACTTTGCTTCAGATGCATTTCTCCCATAGCTACAGCATCACTCTAACAGTACCCTTCTCTCATTTGTCATATTAAAGGATCATTGTTTAAACATTCAAATATACTAAATTGCCACATGGAATAGTTAGGTTTATAGACATGTACATCTGATTTAAGAGAGCTGGTATACTTATCTTGTCATCTCTCTGATCTATACTTTGTCTAACTTAACACTGAATAAGAGATCCTAGCTTTTCTATCAGGCTAGTCAACAAACTAGCATTTCATCTTAATTACTACTTTCCCAGTGACGTACTTGTCAACCTCAGCTTTTCTTTTGTGTTGGTTTTAAGTTGGGTCATCAGTCCCCTGTTTTATGTTTAAGATGACAGGCAAACTTTTATCTTAAGTACCTTTTGAATATAACAGCTAGAATATCTTTTTGCAGCAGTAACTAAAATGTATAAAAGAATACTGTATAGCTCAAAATCATTAATTCTAAAATTCCATTTTGGTAGCCTAATGAATGCTTAGTGGAATTCATAATAACCTGTACATAAAGATCAAATCGGTAAAGACCTCTTGCATGTCCTTTCCCTGCACGTTTTGGTAGAATAAGCACTGCCACTTCAAGGGGACCAGTGTATTTACATATGAACAGGCAAGACACATGTCCTCTTGTGGTATTTAGGAAATGTTCTGTCTTACTTTTCAAAAGTACTTTGCACCTTCAACTAAATGTGTTTCCTCAGAGAATGGCTTAGCAGTTAATGCCTGTTTGACTCAGGGGGGTAGGTTGTAGCCATGTTGGTCTAAGGACATAGGCCTAGGGACATCTTGCATGCATACCAGCCTCTGGCTTCTTTACTATTCACTCCATCCAGGAGGAGCACACACCAACTGCAGATGCTTCCTTAGCCTAACAAAGGGTTTTTAAACCCGAAAACTTGCTAAGAAATTTTTGTCCAACTATTTAGGTTGGTCTAATAAAAAATATCAGATTCACACAAAGAACCTTGTGTGTTTGATTCAGGTCTCTTATGAGATGTCCTATTGGATTTGTTCCACTTTGAATAAATAACTTAAATATTTATTGAACAAAGTTGAGACAGAAACTATATAGTCCACTTGGTTTAAGACACTTGCTGAAATGTTAAGCCCTCCAGGTCAAGCCCTTACTTCAAAGAATATTTAATTCTCTATGCAGTGTCAAACAGCTTCTACACAAGACATTGAGAGAGACCTGCCCCAGAATTACTGATAGGTAATTTATCTAGGCTGTGGAAGAATGGCAAAGGAGGTATATGTCCTCCCACATTCTGAATGAGTACCCTAACTACTAAACTGGGTGTAAGTCTCTGGCTCCCAATTTTTGAAAAAACTTTTAAAGATCTTGGTTTCATCAGTGTGGGAGAGAGAACATTTGACCCTGGCTGAGAGTTCAAAAGAGGTAAAAAGTTTATCACCCCCTTCTTTCAGTGGTGTGTGTGCATGTGTGGGTGTGGTATGTGTAGACACACATAAACACACATGTATATGTATATGCATAAAAGTAACACCTCTTTTCAGCTACCTAACCCTGGGTTTTTGGCATGATTTTTCAAAGGGCTGACCACTTACAGATTACACTAACTTTAATAAAATAATGTGTGTGTGTATATATAAATGAAAGCATGGTCAGTGTATAATTATATAAGTGTTTCTCACAATATACTTACAGGTTTCAAATTTGTAAGTTTTTTGTACCCATTTTGTTCCTTGAAATTTTTTGTCTTCCTTTTAACTTAGTAATGGCGTTATCTGAGGTCCAGCTGCACATCAGTTGCTGGTGATGCAGATACCCTGAGATTAAGTTGCTCAGTAGATCAGCCCAAACAACCCCATCAACATGTTACATCCCCAGAGTACAGAATTTAAATAATATAGTTCCTGTGGAAACGCCATTATTTTTTTTTTTTTTGCTGTTCTCACCAAGATGTTAGTTTCCAAAAAAGAAGTCAGTGCAGGCTGAAACAACAGGTTGTGTGCAGCTTGTGTCACTGTCTTTTACTTTATTAAAAACTTTGCTATTTACAATGTCACAAATTGCTATGGCCAGCCTTGAAAGTCTTCAGTGTTCTTACAGTTGGGGTTCTGATTAGGCAGTATTATTTTATAATACTGTAACTAATATTAGATCATGCTTTAAATTAATATTGTATCATCATGTGCAAGTAGTATTTTTTTTATTGTGTATGTTGCAATTAAAAATGATTATTGAAATTAGAACAGTAATCAGATTAAAGGCCTCAACTTCACCAGTGAATATGTCATATCTCATGTCTGTGTGCTAGGCTTGCACCTGGAATGTTGTCAGTGGTACCTGATAGATTACTACCATGTTGTAAATGCTTCGTGGCAGTGATAATTGTTCAGTATGAATTAGTCTAATTTTTAAGAATTTAGACTTAAATTACTATATGAATTAATTTACTTTCAAGATTAATTTTTTCAAAATGTATAATTTTTTCAGAGGAAGGAAATATTAATTACAAGATGATATTAATGCATTATTATACCACAATTTGACTCTGAATTTCATCCCTTGAGTTTTCCCTGTCGCAGTGCAGCAGCTCAAGCTTTTGTTACCTGATGATCTTCAGAGAATATATTCTGATGAACCATCGCTGTCCTCTTAGCATATATTATTTCCACTTCCCTGCAACTAAAAGCAGTCATTCTGTGCATCAAAATGGCATTTTTTGGTTAACTTCACTTTCAAGTTCTTTCTTTAACTTCACTTTCAAATATTCGGATTTTCTCATTTCTAATATGTGACATGTCTTCAGAATATCATTTCTGTACTACATGTTTTTGCAAACACCATGAAGCAGATTGTTTTCAGCAGGTGCAAGGGAATGTGCAGCACACCTTCTGCTGCTTACAAAGATCAGGATTTCAGACTCGAGGAAGGGATGGTCATGCCACCATACTCTCGCCTCCTAGCAGAAACTTTGGAAGCTTTAATACTTACCTGCAGCTCTAGAGCATGACCAACAGGAACCGCCCAAAAGGTACTGCATCATCCTATCTTTCAGGCCACTTCTCACTGTTCACCTCCACTTACTATGTAGACTACTGTCTGTTTGCTAAATCCTTGAAATTAAAGGTTGTTATCATATCAGGCTGAGATTGTTAACACTTCTCCTATAACCATCTTACCAATGCTGTCTTGAGATAATATAGGAGTCTCCTTCCTGTCTCTACTCCCTCCCCTCCCACCCCAAACAAGGACTACTGTCTCCCAGTTACCCCTCTTCTTGGAGCGAGCCAGAGACTAGACTATCTTTGGGTGCTCTCCCACCCCCTACACTTTTCATTTCACTTCCTCATGAGGGTAGGTACATGTGAATACATAATAGCAAATGTAGCTCCTGAATTCTGCACTCTGTGTTTGTGGGAGGGGTGGACAGCAGGAAAGTGATGTGAGTAAATACTTGTCTTTTTAGTCTGGCCACAGGAGTGTAAAAGGTTTTAGAGCAAATCCATTAGGAAACGCTCACTTAAAGCATTGATGTAAATGGAAAATGGGTAAAAACACAATATAGGTTACCAGAGGTAGTTTGTACCAGATTAATCTGATTGCTTTCTTTCAGTGGTTTGGTTGAGGTGAAGGACTTGGGTATGCTAGCAAATTAAAGAATGACTCTGTGATACTGCCATGAAAAAACAAATGCAAGCCTAGGATATATCTGCAGAAATATTCTGGTAGGCACAAGTAGGTATTAGTGCAGTTTACAGGGTGTCAAAGAGTGCCTTCTAGGGCAGTGGTTTCAACCTTTTTTGTACTAGGACCCATTTGTAAACATTGATGCCCAGTCCCAACCCAGTGCCTCTCAATCCTGACCCACTGTCCCCAGACTCCAACCCCTCAGGGTGTGGCAGGGGGAACCTCAAGCAGCCCCAAGCCACTTGCAACCTAGAAGTCTGCCAGCCTGCAAAGCAAAAGCCATGGTTTCCCACATTTTTCTGCTTTAAAGGAAAATCCATTTTTAAAGTCTGTTGATCCATTTTTAAAGTTTGTTCATGACCCTTTCATACATTCTTATGACCCACTTTTGGGTCTCGACCCACAGGTTGAGAAACACTGCTTTAGGGGTTGCTTGCTTGGGACTTGTTTGAGACCACTACAACTTTATCTAGTCTCTGAGAATATACCTTGAAGCAATCCTTGGTTTGGCTCCCTGGAGCAAGAGGGTAGCCCAGGCTCCTTCTCACTCTGAGACTCCAGTCTTTCAGTCTATCACTTTTCCTGATTCTCTGTGGCCCTGACTCATCTGGTCCCATTCCTAAGAGAGAGACTTCTGCTCTTGGGGGTGACCCAGTGCATCCTACAGTTCCAAGCAGTACAGCAGTCTCTTCAGTAAAATCATTTATTGGGGCAAAGACAACCCAACCAGAGGTTCTCTTTCCCTTCCAAAGGTGTTAAGCAGTCTGTCTATCCCAAGTCCAGTCCAGACAGCCCTGATCACTCCCAAAAATGTCATTTTCACCTTCCTAGTCTTTCTACCTCCCCCAGAGCTCCTTCACTTATTTCAATCTTCCCACTCCTCTGTTTCCAGCCTGCTCTTCCACTGTCTCCTGGACATCTTCTGGGAGATGGACATCTCACTTTGTTGGTATGTCAGCAGAGCCATTCAGTCTTTGCTGCTACTAAAGGTCCATCTTGTTTCTTCTTGCACATAGCCAACCCTGGCTTACCCCTTCATTCTCTGTGCGCAGGCTATTGAGGTAAATTGAGTCACACTATATTATAACAACCCAAACACAGCACAGAACTATCAGAATGAAACCCAATACACAAGGCATGTGGGAGATCACATCCAAAATACCAGCTACAGTTCTGGTCACCGTTTTGAAGGAAGATAATCTCGAGCTGGAACTGGTATAGAAAAAGGCTATTGTTAGTAGTATCAGGGGAATGAAAAGCCAACCTGTCTTGTGAGGGAAAGTTAGAAGAGTTGGACTTGTTTCGCCTAGCAAAATGAAGAATTGCACATACATTAGCGGGGTGAACACAGGGAAATAAAAGGACTGTTTAAGTTAAAAAAGGCAGTGTTAAAGCAAGAACAGATCAGTAGAAGTGACCATTCAGAAAGCTAGGTTGGACATAAGAGGAGGGTAAGGATTGCATATCAGAGCAATCAGGCCCTGGAGCAGACATCCCATTAGAATTTGAGGGGAAGAAACTTAACGGCTATTAAGATGAAGCTCACTAAGCTTTTATAAAGCATTAAATGATAGCGTATCTGACAGTAGGGGAGGGTCCCTTCCAGTGTCTGTTCCTGTAGGTGAAAATGGAGTTAACTTTTCCCCAAGTTTTGGATCTCTCCCACCCCCAAATGATGCAACTACCTGGTCCAAAATGACCTTGATATCTCTCTCTCTGTCTCACACACACACACGCTTATGTCCCTTACTCTTTATCCCAATCCACTCACCATGTGTGCTCATTTTTGTGGTTTAAATCTATTATAAGCATTTAACCTGCAGCAACCTTATACCACGAGTAGCTGTCTTGAAGTCAATAAAAGCAATGGCATGTAGTATGTGTAATTGTTTGTTGGATGAGGAATTTAGATTTTAATCTCTTTTTATCTTCCCATTTTCCTCTAACGCACCATGCACGCTTGCAGTGTTACATAATATTTGGCAGTGCAGTAGATCTGTATCTGAGCAAATAGCTGAAAGCTGATTCTAATAAGGTGAACTTATTACAACACAGAACCACAGTTACTAATGCATGCAAACTCAAATCCTAGGAAGACTTTTCTTGCTTATTTTTGGGGGGTTGGGATTTCTTTCCTTTTTGTATTACTGAAAGTATTTGGAAGTACAGAGACAATTTTCCATGTTTCAGCTGAAGGCCTCTTTTCAGAAATCTAATTTGTAGTATTAATTTGTTTGGGTTCTTTACAAGTGAATGTTTGTAGAGGTGTAGAAACTGAGTTTTCACCCACGTGGCACACCTTCTGTCCAAAAGAAAAAGGTTTGTCTGCTCAGTACCTAGTTTTATGCCTATAACTGCACTACAGTTATCTTAAATACAGCTGCCTTGAGTATAGTTTCAAATTGCCCCAAAAGCCAGCAGAGTTATGCTAAAGAGTCCCTTGTAGATTCTGCTTTTTTGAGTCTTTAAATCAGCTAATCAGTCTCTTTGGAGCAGTATTTTCCATTTACAGAGTTGGTTAATCATTTAAAGTTCCGGAACCAATGCAGTGATAATGGCATGGGGAGTCTTTGAGATGCATTTGATTATAATTTATTTGTTTGCCAAAAAACTTTGATTAAATAGGGCTCTGAAACGCAATATTTGTAAGTCTTATGTAACTGCATTCTGCAGGGATTCTGTACTGGAGCCTTTCAAAACAAAGCAAGAAAACCCCACCAACTTAACATTAAAGCAGTGCATTTATTTAGCATGAGCCCTCTAAACTCTGTCATTGTCTGCAGTTGTTAGTCCTGTGACATGAAACGTGAGAAATACCAACGTGCTGTCAGGGGGAGGTGTGCTTAGTCTCTTGGTTCTTTTTTGGCTGAGAATTCTAGTTGGGGAGACATTCTTTCATGAGTTTCTCTCGATGACCTCATTTGCCCCTTCGGAAAATTCACAGAAACAAAAACTGAAAATCTGATGTGGTGTAGTAAAACAGGGTATTTAGAGAATGGGGGAAGAGTGTCATATGAAACTGTAGGTGTCATCAACATAGCCATTCAGGGTTGTTCTAGCTGCTTACACTCAACAGGTCTGAGGTAGCTACTTTTCCTGGACAGCTTTAAGTTCCCTATGAACACATTAACGGTTTCTACTCATGTTCCCATCCACCTCATTCCACGGCCATCTGTTCCATGTTCTAGCCTAATGACTACATTTTAGCACATAATCCTGGCTATGTCAGTCTGAATTCAGCTGACTTCATGCCAACAAGACTTATTTTCTTATACTTACCTCAAGTTTGCTATACTTTCTATCAAATATGAAACAATTGATCAATTAAAGTGAACATGTCACAGCTATCTCTCCTTTACAGAATTACATGTGGGGTATATTAGCTATTTCAGAGTTGTTACCTTTTTCAGTTTTGTATACAAGTCAGTCCTTATCATAGGAATTGCAGCATGTCAGAGCAGCCTCCCTGCTCATGTACAGGCACCTTGAAATTCTGTCTTTTAAATCTTGTAATTTATAGCTGCTAAAAATAGGAATGCTCTGTAATATTACTTGCAGCCTCTGCAAATTATAGTTCAGTGTCCTGCATTCAAGATTTCAAAATTCTTTAAACACATTAAGCATTACTATATTCCTACAAGGTGATATTTATCCTATTTTACTGTTGCAGAAAATGAGGACTAGGAATTGAATTTAGCCAAGACCAGCAATGTTGACCCTTTAGGGCAGGTCACTTTTTCCCAGCAACACATCATGATGTGACAAATGCAATATTATGATCAAACAGAAGACAAAAAAGGATTTTCAAGTCCTAGTTCAAATACATTTTACAATCCTTCCTTAAATACAGCACTGACCTCATGTACAGTAGCCACATCAATATGTTAAAGATTGTGCTTTTAATTACTTAAAAAGCATTAAGCCAAGTATAAAAATAAAATTGTGAAAGATCTTGTTACTGGACAGCAAAAAAAAAAAAAATAGCATGTGGAAAATCAGTTTTAGTGGCTGTTAACAAAACATTTTCTAATCCATGTTTTATGAGGTTGAGTATTTCAGATAAAACCCAACCTTTACTGAGAACTTCTTTGTAAAATTGAGAACCCCTTTAAAAACAAGGGTTTAAATAGGAAAATATGATAGACCCTAAACAATACAGTGAACTCACTGTAATAGTGAGAATTTCATTAATTTGAAATTTCTTTTACATGGTACAGAGCAATTTATATTTAATGAAACACTTCAAAATTTTATTAGTGTTTGGTTGGGGTTAGAGTGCTAGACTCGTTCAGAGTACTGCAAAATTATTAAAATACTTTACTTTGAACTGTGAAAGTAATAAGCTTTCCAGTTACTTTAGATCACTTCTGGGCCCAAATGTTACATTTGATCTTTACCATTTTTAAGGTTAAGCACAATATACACTAAAAAATCCCAGTCATATTCAGAGCTGCCAGTCAGAATGCAGAGACGCATAGAGTCCTGGAAAAGTTGGAAGTGGACTATTATAAAACAGTAGTGTTAGAAGCAACTAAAATGTTCTTTATCTTTCTCTAATTGTGGAATATAAGTGTGTGCCATATTCCTTGAATTTGTACGTGGCAAACATTTTTTACCTTTTTTTGGTAAAGGATATCTTCTTAAATGTATCCAGTAGCTTTCTGCAAGATGGTCTGACAGTTTGTTTAGCTTATTCTAAAGAGTTTATTATGAATAAAGATTAAAACTCTGGGCAAAGGTCATCTAAAGCAGTTTGTTATAAGATAGAAAATGTTTACTTCCACTCCTGTTACTGCTGCTACTCCTACCAACCACTACACTTTGATTTGTAACACAAATTATATAGCTTTAAAAATGTAAGATAGGAAGATCTTGAATAAGGAAAGATATCAACAGTGGGTGAAAGTTGAAATAAAGATGCTACCTCTCAGATCAGTGAAGTTTGTGAAAAATATACTAGATTCTACCAGAGAAGTCTAACATTATAAATGCTCCAATCTGAAAAACAAAGCAGGTCCATAGCTTTCTGTTGTGTCTTCCAAGGGACCAGGGGTCAAGAGCATGAATGACTCATGCCCCAGGCAGCTGGGGGACATAGTGATGGTGGAAACATGGGAGCAGTAAGCAGGGAGCTCCTGCAGCTGCTGCTGGCGCTGTTGGAGTGGGGGGAGGTAGCGAGTGCCAACCAAGGGATGGCAGCGTTGGCAGTGGCCAGCAGGGATTGCAGACCACCCACAGACTAGCAGCGGGGTGGCGAGCAGCAACCACCTGCAGGCACTACCAACAGTGTCCGCAGTGCCTTTTTTGTAGGGGGTGTGCTGCCACACTCAGGGGGTGCACATGCACCCACGTGAGCCCCTATGCGTCACCACTGGTCAAGAGTGAGGGTCTCTTCTGAAGATTGAGCTCTACCATGATCCCTGAAGAAAACTACTATTTGATGATAAATAGACTACTGGTGAGCTGCAGCAGTTGACACTGATCTGCTCATTTGTCTCCAAGCAGTGCTTCCCCACCTTTTTAAACTCAAGGTACCCCTTGTTAGATTCAAGGCATCCCTCAGAAACTGCCAGCTCTTAGCTTTCCCTCATTTTTTTGACTGGAGACAAATACAGAACAATCCTTCTGGTGCAAAAAATTCAGAAAGACCACAACAGGCCAGAATGCGTATGATACTATTGATTCCTATTTGAAATTTCTAGGTTTATTTTGTGAATCATGTTTGGATGTTTGTGTACCTAACAATGCTAACAAGATGCAGCACCCCAGGGTGTCACAGCAGTCTGGTTGAGAAACACTCAACTAAAGCATACAAATAGTCTCTAAAACTATGTATGGAGCCAATCAATTTTAAAAAGTCTTGTCTTAGCTCCCTCTCCCTTGCTTGCTTGCTTTAGCCCAATGACCGGTTCGCAGTCTAAAAGTTAGGTATATACATAAGCCTTTGCAGGAACAGGGCCTGAAACTGAGAGTTTTTGAGCCAGAAATTGGACTATCTTTTATTATGTGTATGTGTGTTGGGTTGACCTGTCAGGGCCCCATGCATGCTACCATAATATAACACCATCAACAGAATCTCCATAAAGTATTGGATTGTTCAAAGAATTTGTCCAAAAGTTTACAGGTCAGACACTGAGGCAACCTCATGTGCAGAATAGAATTAGATGCCCCAAAAGTTCGGATCCAAATTGTTGCAAGTATTTGCTTTGTGATATAGATCCTTCTTTGGATCAATTTGCTTCAGTTTCTTGATAATCTCTTTTATAGTAATATTCATAAGGTTTGAATGACAACCAAAGTAAATTCAGAAATATGGTATATCTCTAAACCCATTCTTCATTTATGAAATTGCTGTCATTTCATTTTACAAAAGCTGTGACAAGCTATTATTACAGTAACAGCGACTTCAGAAATTGCAAGTAGAATATGCATCACTTTTAAGCTAGTTTGTATATTGAAGAGCTTTAATAATATGAAGTTTTACAAAACCTTGAAAAGATGCATTCAGGGTTCTTTAAAGTGATGAATTTGAAAGAAAGAAATGAATATACTTGTAGACTATGGTTGGTGTGCGTTAGTGAAAGGAAACATTGATACAGCTTTCTGGATTGAAGTATTTTTGTTGGTTTTGTTTTGATAGGATAGAGGTGGTGGCTTTTAAAGTAATTGCTTTTTGTATCTTGGGCCTCCAAAATAAATCTTCAAATCATGTGTACCTAAAGCTGATCTATTTTAGTCTATGAAATACTTTTGGTAAAAGTGACAATAGGTTTACATTGCACTAACTAATAGTACTTTTGTGTGCAGGGAGGTTTTGTTTTGTTTTGTTTTGTTTTTTATCAGAGAGGTATGTTGCAGGAATGCTAGTAATTATTAATTCACCAGATGATTTGCCACTGGCATCAGTGGAATTGTAACTGATAAATGCAAGCTAAGAATCCAAAGTTGAGGCTCAGTTTGAATAAAAGAGGATCCAAGAAGACATTAAATGAAAATGTATCTTTTTAGCAGCACATAGAAGAGCTGGGGGTGTAATTGGTTTCATGCTCACAAACAGTGGCTTAACTTTTTAAAGAATTTGGGAAATGTTAGCCTAGGCTGAGAGAACAACAGAAATACAGTAATTGCCGAAACTGTCAGATTTCCATGTGCTCTGTAGCTGGGCTATATTAGTTGCTTTGTTTGCAGTTTTCATTTTCAGTAAGAGCCAATGCAGAATACACCAACTGTTTCAATATAAAAGAACCCTCACCACAGTGTTGTGGGAATCTAAAGTCATTAGCCTTTTCCTAATACCTTCGAAAATCTACAACATTTCTGAGTATCACATTGCTTTTAAAAGGAGGGAAGGATTATTATTAGATATGTTTTAGATAGGCAGTTAGATACCTGTATATTTTTGTTTGGATGAAGACTGGCTAGGTATAGCTACAAGTTTGAAATTATTATAAGAAAGTATTTTTAATTATAAATGCCCATTTTTTCTAATGTAATTTCCTGTTAATTGGTTAAGATTTGAAATTTTTTGTTCTTTTTAATTCAAATACATAATCAAATTCTGATTCAATTGTGTGAGGTACCCAGCATTCTTTACCCATGAAAGTTCTCGTTCATTGTTAGCAGAGTGCACTGTGCACATCTTTTATCATCAAGTCCTTCATAATTTCTGTCCAGCCCAAATGATGGAAACGAATCATTGGCCTTTTAAAGAAACCTCATTTAAAGTGCCTTGGCTTCTTCCACCTCCTTTCTCTTGTTCCAAGTTTACAATACAGCTGTCTCCTTCCCTCTCCTCCAGCTTCCATTTGAGAGTCCTCCAGTGATGCTGCTCATTTCATGTTGTAACCTTTTCTTGGTGTTGCTATTGGTGACAAAGCAGATTATTGTTTACCTGTGATGGTGATAGGTTTTATAACTCCTAGTCAGGATCTGGTTTGCTGACTTCAGTTTTTCCCTGAAGGCATACCTGGTAAAGGCTTGAGGCAGAGGCAGCTTCTTTTATGGACTAACAGCAATCTTAGATTGTTTCACAGCATCTTAGCTGAGATACGTACAAGGAAACGGAGCCAGCAGACCACAGCTGCTTGGTTCTGTCTACAGTCTGTAACCATTACAGGTATGCCTACTGTGAAACCTTTGAGCCCTGGGGCTTGAGGCTGCTGTGTTTCCCCAAGGCTCAGGGCTACATGAAACCCCCAGGCCTGCAAGGGCTTTGGGTCTTGGCTGTACCTGTCATGCATCTGGGACCCAGAAACCACACAGCTGACAGGACTCTGGGTCCCAAGTGTGCTTCTTGGTCTTCCCCTCTCCAACAAGCAGTAAGGCACAGTTCGATGCAGTGCATTATCCCACAATCATATAATGCAATTGTGTAGATCATGCATTAGATCCAATAGTGCCTTTACCTTCATGTATAAAGGGGGCTTCAGCAACCAGAATGTCACCATGTCTAGCCCCATTCCTACAAGTTGCCAGTTGAAGCACACCCAACCTTATACAGGAACTTGCAGACTCTAGTTCAGGGGTGTCCAACCTTTTTGAATGTGGGGCCAGATCATGAACATTTTATCACCCAGTGGACCAGCAAGCCATATTCAAAGACCTCACAGGGAATGGTTCAGGCAGTGATGTCATGTGACCTTTGACACCAATGAAGTTACAGGAAGTGACAATGAAATGGGTCTGGAAATGTGCTTAGGCAAGTTGTGGTTTTCAGAAAGTATGTATGTTTGGTATGGCTTAGGAATAGGACGTCATTTTTCTGTGTAGGGGGTTGGACTAGATTAGGACTACCCAGCTGACTACCTGCAGGCCACATGTGGCCCACAAAGGGCCAGGATGTTGCCCACAGTCTACATGGGGTCTGCAAGCAGTTAATATATAGAGCATGGGCCTGGGCAGCCACCTCTCCCACTGCTGTGCAAGGGGGAAAGGCCTGTAGGATCCTTGAGATCCTTTACTAATTTGATCGTGCCAGGGGAAGGGGCAGAGCCAGAGAAGAAGCTGCACATGCTGTCCCCAGCTCATCCAATCAGGCACGGCTGGGGGAGCCCCACGCCGCACAGCCCTCGGGGCAGCAGCAGCAGGACCCAGCTCAATGATGAGCCTGGCCCCGCGGGGATATGCAGCTCCCCTCCCCTTGCTGCTGGCTGGGGCTGCCTTGCCTTGCCTCACCTCACCTTGCTGCTGCCCCGCTGCTGCGGCTCCACGCTCAGCAGCAGCTCCGCACTCCACGGGCCAGATAAAACGGCTTGGTGGGCCACATGGCGGCCTGTGGGCTGTATGTTGGACCAGCCTGCTCTAGTTTGTATATCCTGATATAATCTGCTCAGTTAGTGAACTAAAAATAGCACAGTACAACAAGCAACTAACAATAGCCCTCATTTTTTATATTGGTAAGACTACTCCTAAGGCATTTTGGAGGTAAATCTTTGCAAGCTGGTGTATTGAAGGATGTGTTGTATCAACATGATGTCATAGTTTGGAAAGAGAGGAAGAAAAGACAGTGGTGTAACTGAGGTAGGACAACTGCTGTAGCCACTCCAGTCCTTGGGGGGGAGGGCACTAAAATATCTCCCCACACAGCTGGCAGCTGGCCCTGCTGCTGCCATTCCATTGCCCATAGCATGGAGCTGCCCAGTTAGGAGAGAGGTGACTAGTTCACAGAGGGCAATCTTGTTTCCAGTTCATAATTCCTTTGCTGTTTTTTCCTGCCATATTTGGCCCTCATAAAGAGTGGCCCCTCTCCCCCTTCCTTTAAGAACTCCCTGCTTTCTGATTTTCCTGCACAAACAGGACATCTTTAGATTTGCCTGCTAGTGGTTTCTCCTTTTTAACCTCACCTAGCAAGTGTGTAGCTACTTATGTGTCATTGTCAGCTATATCATCATCGTTAGTTTCTCTAGTCTCTGAGGAGGTATCAGTCTTCAGAGTACTATGAATTATGCTGAGAAGGATTTAAAGGAAATGGTAATCACTGTGCTGTTTAATTAATACAGAGCTAGCATGAACAATTTATCAAAACATTTTCAGTTTTACAAAAAAAACCTACTAATGAACTATTTATAGCACACTTTTTGTATCTATTTTTGTCAGTAGACTAGGGACTGACTGAGGACAAATGGGTTAAAAACAGGAAATGTGGTTAAATAAGTGGGTAATCTCTCCAAAGAGTTTCCAGAGCTTGCCCACACATTCACATTTTCTTCTGAAAATACTATCAAAACAACAATGGGTACAGTACTTTGAAATCCATCTCTGCTTAAAGGCAGGAATATTTCCAGCAATAGCAGGAAATGGCTCATAGAAAAGTTTTACATTTTTTGCTCAGTTGAAATGATGTTCTAGAGCGGCAGTTTTCAACCTGTAGTCCTCAGACTCCTAGGGATCCACAGACTGTCTAAGGGGTCCAAAAGATGACTATGATTAATCAAAAGTATGTGAATATCCACACTTAAAATTCATAGGTGTCCACATCTCCATTTGAAATTTTCTAGGGGTCCACAAAAGAAAAAAGGTTGAAAACCACTTTTCTAGAGCTGCTGTCTGTTAATGTTTTCTCTCTGTTTTAGGAAAATGGAAGCAGTTATATAACATTTTAGTTGACACAGGGATGTCTTAGGATATCAACCAAGCCTGGGAATAGCAAATCTTACTTCATAGGGTAGTTTTCCATTTTCAGTCTTGATTATAAAAAAACCTTGGATTTTCTTTATCCTTGCTCTTCAAGTCAAACCATTCTTAGGAATACTTCTTCCATCAGAACTGTATTTTCAGGAAATTGTTGTCATATACTATAAACTATTGTAAAAGAGAAAATTATACAAAATAAAATCTGGAGACCCAAATGTGGTGTTATTTGTGCCTCCTTAGCACTCATTAAATTGTGCTAGTTTCATTGGTAAATCAGCATAATCACTGCTTCTTGGGTCTCTTATGGTATAATGGTCCTTGGAAATTAAATTTGTTTTTCACCAAATATGCAGTGTAGATCCTCCTGAATGATTAAGGCATTTAAACCCCGATATATTTAATATTATAAGGGTATTGCTATATTTGTTGCAGCAACAGATTTTTTTTTCTCATTTAAGTATTTTATCTTTCTTTGGATGAAAGACATATTTTGTCCAGTATTTCACAGTAGAAGTGTGTACATTATAACTGTTTGTTATTGTCATACTTTAAAAAATTAATTCTTCCAGAAGAAAAAATATCACCCGACTTTGGACGATCAATCATACAATGTAAGCAGATAGCAAGCAGTGTCAGCCAGTAATTAAGGAAAAATTACTTATCCACAGTATTTGATGACTTAAAATTAGCTTTTATTTAAAGAAGAAAAAGGTTGTGTGTAATTTGTAAATAAAAACCACAGAGGAAACCAAATCAATTCATAAGAAATAATTTACCAGCTTTAGTTATTGTAAAGTAGAAAACTGGATAGAATCTTTCTGTTACTCTGGGAGTCATAGACAGATGTAGTTTGGCCATTCCTAAGCATTGAACAAACCCTGCTTCAAATGCATAGCATATATGTTCAAAGAAACGAATGAGAGAGAGATTAAAAAAAACAATAACAAATACATTTTATGTAATGGGAACAAAAGCCCTATCCGTTTACCTTGGATTTAAAAAAACAAAAGGCCACTAGTGGATGACAGTTTGAATCTGATTTCCCATCAGCCCACTCTGAAGGAAGAAATGTTGTCATGCAGAGTAGAAGTCCCTGTTGTCATGCAGAGTAGAAGTGAATTGCTTTGTTGTGTCCATGGGGAATTTCCAAGTCAGAACTCTACATATTTTTTTAACTTTTGCTAGGCTCATGGGTTAGATGATATATCACTGTGTGGGTGGGGACACTTCAGCCAAATATCATCACATGTACAGGTAATATAGTGCAGGAAAGGCTTGTCTGCAAACAGTTGGGACTCTTTCTACTCTACAGTTGGTAGAATACCTGGAAAGGTGCAGGTTTCTTGGAAATTCAACCATTGTTTTTCTAAAAGAGTGTATTGAAAGAAAAAAGATTGCATTGAATATGTTCGTTGGAAATGCTGCCTACCTTTAAGTATACTATTTTGAGATACAAAATTTTAAATTTATTTCTTCTTAAGGAAGCTATTTATTGACATTTATTTGAAATCTTTGGGCACTTTTACACATGGTCCGGGGGTGGGAAGGGCAGCACTTTAATTAGAGCATCTCCAAGAGCTCTCAGAGCCATTCTAATTAAAGCACCACTGCGCCTTTTGTATCGGAGTCCCTGCACTTAAAAATTGCAGAGGTGGCGTTTGAACTAAAGTTTATTCAACAAGCTTTAGATTGGTCAATGAGCTTTAGTGCAAATGCCCCCTCTGCAATTTTTAAGCGCAGTGATGCTGATGCACGAAACACAGGAGGCTGCTGGAGTGCAGCAATTGCTACACTCCATCAGACTAGATTAATCGAGTCTGCTCCAATGTGCTGGAATTCCAACATGTTGGAGTGGTCTCGCTGCTTATGTTATAGGCACCCAGTATCCGTATATATTTCTAACTTCTATTAATAACAGGACTTCAGTTCTCTTTAGTTAACACCTCAGCTTAAATATGATGCATCAGCCTCTGCCTAATATGTACAGTGCAAATGATGGAACTTTAAACAGTTTCCAGTAATAATGTCCTGATAGAAATGCTAGAATTACCCACAGACCCTTTTATACTGGCAAGATATCTGTGCCTCCCTGATAAAGCATCCCACCCTCTTCCTTTCCTGTCTCTCTCTCCATCTCCCTCACCCTTCATTTTTCAAACCCTCATATAGTGCTATGAAAGAGAGAAGAAACAAACAAATTATATGTGACTGTTACGAAATTATTTGAGAAATGCTTTGTGATACATAACAGCATAGGACTTTACATTACTATTGTAGGTACACAGGTGGCATTTTGTGGTTCTGTGTTCTGAGCCCCTGAAAGCCATTTATATGAAAAGCACGCTGTAAACCATATTTTCTCAGCATGCTGTATAATAAAAATAACATAGAAAATAAATATGCTGGCATGTACAAAATACAATACATAACTTTTTCTGTATTTTGAGATCCTGGATGGTATCTATATAATTTTCTTTTAAATAGCTAGAACAACCTGCTTCAGGTTCATTTCATAGGATGAGTTACTTAACTACAAAGATAACTACTGTAGATACCTTCTATGTTAGGGAGCATTTATTTATATACATTCACTGCGCTGATTAAAAAGATAATGCATGGTATAAGGTACTGGTACAGAAGCTATTATTTATAAATATGTTCAGAGAATTGAACTGAATATAAACATTTTTTTTCTGTAAAGATCTAATGCATCATTGGCAATGAAATTAGAGTACAGGAATTGCATGTGAATGAAAACATACAAAAAGATACCATCCAGGCTCTCAAAATAAAGAAGAGGTTACGTATTGTATTTTACCAGTATTGAATGATACAGTTAAAGAATAATGTAATGCACAAGCATAAGGAAACAGAGTTAATTGGGTAATTGCAGTCTTTTCTTCCTTGATGGCCACCTGAACTGTCTTTGAATATAGCAATTTGGGGAGAGGGAGTTGCATGCAAGTATAAAGAGAGAAAATGTTAAGCAATTTTAATGGAATTTTAGTGTGCTTTTACCGTTTACCTTTAAACCATTCTAAATTTGTTGAACGTTAAGCAGTGTTAAAGTTGGAAGAGTTTCAGAGCCATCATAGATCAATGTTTAATACTGTCTCTGACCTGCAGAACCACGACTTGCCACTACAGTGCCTGGCAACTAGGGGTGTAACCAGGAGCCAGGACTCCATCCTTCTCCTTGGACCGGAGTTGACCACAGTGAGAGCATGGAGCCCGAGGGGGCAGCTTACTTAGACTACTTGGTGGTTTCTCTCCAGTGCGGAACATCTATGGATTAACCACAGAGCATGGATCCTGGGGAAGCATTCCTCTCTAGGATCCATGGTCTTGCTGAGCTCGCCCTTAAGCAGCCCTCCTCCCTCCCCTCCCCTCTCAGAATACTACAGCCTGGGAGGGAAGCCACCCCCTCCCCAATTCTTCTGGCTAGGGGTGAGCCACATGGATGTGGGGCAACAGCTTAGTTCTCTAAGGGGAGGTCCTGTGCCTGGGCTTCAGTCCAGAGTGCTGGTTTAGATCTCTTGGGGTCCATGGAGCTGGCAATGTGGAGCTAGTAAAGAATTCCCCCTGCCCCTTCCCTTTTGTCTTCAGGCAGTATAACTTGGGGAGTGGAAATATTGTCGGGGTAGAGGGGTTAGGAATAGAGATGCACCAATATATCAGTCCATATTGGATCAACATCAGTAAAAGTAAAATTGATGTTATCAACACTAGGCTCTTTTTGACCAGCGTAGCCAATAATGTCACCGATATGTGCCGCATGTACGCATGTAGCCACAGCATGCATGTGGCCAAGAATGCATCCTTGCAGCTTGGGGAGCAGCACCTGCCAGTAAGTCTGTTGGGGGCATGGGGAATGGGGGGACAGATCGAAGCCCCTATGGTGAGGGACAGAATGGGGCAGAGGCAGACTGACCGGGGCGGGTCGTGGGGCAGAGCCATGGGCAGCTCATACAGGGGGTGCAAGGGGCTGGGGAGTGGAGACAGCTTCCCACCACTGCATGCAACCCCAGAGGAGGCATGGGGAGCATATGCTTCCCAGATTTGCATGCAGGGCAGGGACAGGCTGTCTCTTGCAGGCTGGGAAGAGGCTGGCTCTGCTCTTGGCCCCCCAGAACAGGACCTGCATTCAGTGCATGCAGCAGCATTACTGGGGGGGGGGGGGAGGGCTATGAGGTGTGTTACAGCCACCCCACTATTTGGTGCTACAGCCAACCGTAGCCCTGAGCCCACAGCAGGCAGCCCACTCTTACCCCACTCACAAATCGGGACATGCACATGCCTCTTGTGGCTCCCCAGGGGATGCACGCAAGGGCAGGGAGCCATCCCCTCTCCCTGCTCCCCAGATGAGCCATCCATGGCTTTGCCCCATGCCCCACCCCACCCCACACCA
>NW_017728886.1:146986640-147084300 GCF_001723895.1 Crocodylus porosus
AGACTTACCAGCTGGTCCCAAGCTGCTGGCCCGCATATTGGTGATCAGATAAGTGCAACCAATATGCCTGGCTAATAATTGGCCATCGGTATTGGCCAAAAAAATCTTTATCAGTGCACCTCTAGTTGGGACCATGTATTTTGGAATGCTGGATGACTGAAAATTGGTTGCTTTATCTCCGTGAAGCAGACTAAAAATACCCTAGCTTGAACTGGGTAGTACAGCTCAAAGATAACCCTCACCCAAAGTGGCATAACTTTTAAGATACATAGAGGGTACTTAGCACTATTTAACAGCCTTAAAATGGGAGCATCTACGCATTAAAGTGCCTTTAAAAGGTAACCTATAATGCTACCCTCAATAAGCCATGATACTAAATGTCACATTTTGGTTTATATATAATATTGATCAATAGATCTGTGTTAATTTTGCGTTTTGAGGGGAAAAGAGGGGTTGCTAATTTGGTTTTTTTTGCATTTGATAAATAGTTATTTGCATTCATGAAATTCCTAGCCTGCCTCTGTTGCTCCATTTTTCTTCAGTATTTGCACTATTTTTACACTTTGTAATGCATGGATGTGTAACAAATGCCAGGAATCACACCTCCAGCATGAAAATCAATTATGAAGTACAAGACTTTAATAACATGGAGGGATTTTTGATCATGATACCAAATCGAGGAATTTTGATGGCACCTGAAACCCTAGAGTGTATTTGTTTTTTTTCTTTCACATAATATAAATGGACAACTGTTAAAAAGTATGCAGTGCTTCCTTTTCCATCACCATGATTTGTACGCCCCTGCCCTCTTTTCTTACCTCTGCTTTCTGCTCTTACTCATTTATAGCACCATTTGAGTTTCTTGTCTCTAATAATAAAGTGGCTTTAATTTTAACATGTCTGCATCTGTAGTAGTGGAATTAAGTTTTATAATTCTGATATATGGGTAGGGGGAGGTGTTCCAACCAGTTACTCTTTCAAATAGATTTGTATTCAGAGAGTTTTAAAGCAAGTTCTGCTTTGAAAGATGTCAAATTACCAGTATCAGCGTACGGAGGAATGCTTTGCAAGGTGGTTCAGTGATTTCTGTGCATGTGGCTGAAACCTGGATAACGATATAGGGTCTGCAGTCTAGTTAAGTGTAAAACAGCAGCCTGTATGTTTCAAGAATTATTAACTGTATTCTGAATTTCTGGCGTTCTTAGACAAGCCCTTTGACTTGTTGGCTTCTCTTTCATTTCTCACCCCCATTTCAGGATTTCTCAAGGAGATGCTGAAGCTCAGGCAGAAGTTGTATTCTTGATGTAGGAGTCAGAGTGAAATTCTGTGGCATGTGTTATGCAGTAGGTGATCCAAAGATTCCAACTGGCCTTAAAATCAGTAGACCTCTTGGGATGGAGACTATCTCTTACTATGTATGCTCTCTACTATACTGGGACTCTGTCAATTGAGACCTCCTAGATATTACCTAAATAAATAAACATAAACTACTGTGCTATGCTACAAACAACCTTCCCAGCTTCTGCTAGAATTTTATAACATGCATTTTAAGGGAGAAAAGTGTCGTGATGGCAATGGAAGTAGTATCAGAATGAAACTTGCAAAAGCAATTTTTCAACATTGCTGTCACCGTTTAAACTTTGGTGCAGATGGTGTCTATAGGAAATTTTAACTTTTAAGCAGTCTGATTTTAACAGTTATATTACTTGTGGGTACCATTCATTAGTTTATATTACTTGTGGGTACCATTCATTAGTTTCTTTTTTAATGTGCATTATGCAGCACTGATTAACTACAGCAGTTACGTGCAGGTTTTTTTCAACAGTTTCTTGATGGTTCTGTATTACACATTGCTTACAGCATGACTGACAGTGTTTTTCTCAACAACAAAAAAAAAGTTCCTCTGTACATTTGAAATTTGGACATGAGAATGTTCCATAATACTGATATCGAGCACTTTGTCAAAAGTTCTTTTTTTTTTTTTAAAGAAATCAGCATAAGGAACTAATGAAAGCAGAACTAATAAAGGTATATACTCCCTCTTCCTTGTCTGTGTTCTTGGCATGATATTCCTGTGTTCTAGTTTCACAAATGAAATGTGCAAGGGCCATCAAGTATCAGAGCTTGAGGTATCCGTGTAATGAGGTATGAATTACTTGTGTCTCTCTGGACTGTCATACAGTGATGTGATGATCATCTTGGCAATGGGGCGGAAAAAACCTAAGCAATCAGGCGAAGTAGTTATGAGAGATGGACTGGCTCTTTCTGACATCTCAATGCTCAGAACACTAAATTCTACAAATAAGAATTGTAGTTTAGAATCAGATGCATTTAAGTTTAAAAGCAAAAAAAGAAAAGAGAGAACCAAAAACCCCTTTCCTGGCTTCTCTTCCCTCACCTTTACCAAGTCACCATCGATGCCAGCATAGTGAGGCATCGACACATAGTATTAATCACCACTCTTACAACAGGGTGACTAAGACATCAGAATACCCCAAACTTGGTGTTCACTTTCAAACTGGGGCCAATTTTAATTCATCAGAGCTGCTTATTAGTCAAACAGCTCAAATCTTGAAAATTATTTGGAAGAGGGCCTACCTACCCTGTGGTAGCAGCATTTAAGAACTTTTAATTTTACATCAGTGATTCAGTTCCTCATCCTTGAAAATATAGGGCCTGTCAGAACTGATATGCAATTGACAAATCTAATATCTCTGAAAAGCTGCCTTCCCCTGAGCCTCTCTATCTCTGGGCATGGAAAAACAATAGCAGCCTGTATGTCTTTCTGATAGTGAATTTCTCTCTGAGTAGGGTTTCCTTCTGTTGTTTTCTCTGTTTCTTCTCCATCTTTCCTCACAACTTCTGGCACTGTAGCAATCCTCACCACTAGTATGATTTTCTGCCCCTGAATAAAGCTACTAATTGAAATGACCTCCTTTTTCTTAACTGTTTACCTTGTTTCTATCACCTGATCCACAAAAATCTGACTGGCTTATGTTACAAGAGAGTTAGTTCCAATTTATACCAGCGTTTTATACATCATCTCTAATGCAGTTGAAATCTCAGAGACTTAAGATATGTAAAATCTATATCACTTGTGTTTAACAAAACAACACAATTTCCTGTCTGTTCCTGTAGTCCTAGCTCAACTTCAACTCTGTTCTTTGAGCATTGAGTTTTCTAGACTGCGGAAGAGGTTAAAATGTTTGAAGTTCATATCCTCTTTTTGAGCACTTGAAGAACTACGTTACTGCTTGCGGGTAGAGTACATGTCCTGATGAGTTCAAGTTCGCACTACTGTACACGCAGGTTTCTGTGGCTTTCTGTTTAAAATAAGTGTTAGAATATATTATGCAAATGGAGCAAAGTTGGAATGTTTTGCACATTTGTTTAATCACTTTTAAATGATGAGCCGATTGTGTACTTAAATGAATCCTCCCTTTGAATAGATTCTAGCTGAATATTTTCATAGTAGTCAAAAACTGTTTTTACATCTCAATTGTTTTGATAAGTATTAATATATGTATTTTATGGGAAAACAAAAACATAGTGTGTGGGGTTGCTTGTAGGGACAGCGGTATACTTCTACTACTGCTCAACCTACTGGATGTTTATCTTGATGGGATCATTTGATCATGGCAGACTTCCTACCTGTGGCATGGGGGTTGGACTCAATTATCTTGCGAGGTCCCTTCCAGCCCCTAATGTAGGCAGTTATTTTGGGTGGAGGGCTGCTTACTGAGTTTTGGCAAGCCATCAAGGGCTGCATGACAGGCAGCCCAGGACAGATTAATATTAATTTTCTACATTTTTTAGGGGCCCTGCAGGCTGGATAGAATGGCTTGGCAGGCTGCATCCGGCCCACGGCCTGCATTTTGCCCATCCCTCTCCTAATGTCTATGAAGTCTATGAACCTGTATGCCCAGGTGCAGTAGATTTGGGAGACCTAGGCTTTGTCTGTCCCATCCCTGAACTGCTACTTCTTTGGGTGATATGGAATTTAGCTTCTGTTAGTTCTCAGAACCACAAATCTTTCCCTTCTGTTTTTCTCATAACTTGTACAACAGCCCTTGCAAAAGCCTTAAGTTCTCTGGTAACTTTATTGCTAAAAGTGAACTTTTTGAGGTGATGGTTTTTGTTGCATAAAAAATAAAAAAACAAACAAACCCTTGAACACGTTTGGGACACCAACTGGAAAATGTATTTAACAGACTGTCTTGCCAGCAAAACTGCTGTGGTTGGCTCAAAATAGGAAGATTGTTCATATGTTTCTGTAAGCCAAACTGTGGTGGTTGATGGCTGAAACTGTCCTGTAAATGTTCCTACTCTGCCTTTTAATATTTTGAAAAAATATGCGTTCTTGATGATTAATTTTACTAGTAATTTCAAATAGCAATTACATTTTTTTCTCTTCAAGAACAGAGTGGATCTGGAACATAGTTATACCAGAGGAAAGCAATAGTGTATCCCTGAGAAATTTTTCAGAAGTTGGTTGGTTGAGTTATTCTTTAACACATTTCTGTCAGAAGCTTTGGAAAGAGTGCTCTATTTGTGCCTCAGTACTCTAAATAACATTAAATTGATGATACATCTTATGTTTCAGTTGATTAGAGTAGTAGTTGCACTATCTGGTTTTACTACAGTTGTGCTCGACTGCTAGATAGTAAGCTTGGTAGTATGTTAGTTTAATTGCATTGTCTACAGTATACAGGCATAAACAAACCCAAGGGAAAATTTTGCTTTCTGAAGAGCAACTTTATAACAAATTTACAATTGGAAGTTGAGATGTTTTTTTAATAAATTTATTTATAAAAAAAAAAAAAAACCCAACCTGTAATGTTTTGCTTCAACAAAGATACCCATTAAGGAATGCAGAGAGATCATAAAGCAGCTATTTGATTTTTTTGTTCAAAATGCAGTGCAGTAGCTAATCATGATTATAGGTTTCAACATCCAGATTTCTATCTCTATATGCAAATCTAAAAATCCTTCCTGAGAAAAAAGAAGAAAAAAATACTTCTGCTCCATGCATGCATGGTTGGAAATTGACTCACAACAGTGGTTGTCACAAGTCATGAATAGTAGTGTAATGGGGGCAAACCTGTTATATAGGAAAATAGGACTTGAGGAGACTTCCTGGGTCACAAAGTCCAGTCCCTTGCTGTTATAGGCAATAGCTTAATATACTTGTATTTTATAAACCAAACAGCACATCTTAACGCTAGTGGTGGTAGAGGGGGGTTGTTCATACTTTTTCCCAGTGGAAGCTGTTTAAAACTTCTGATTTCCATTCTAAATTTATTCATGAAAAGTTGTTCTTGTGCCAGTAGAGTCTCGTCGCTTAAGTAGCTTTCTGTTGTACACATGGCCCCTGTCTTCCACCTCCTGCCCCCAGATGAAAAATATTTCTAAAGAGAAACTGTAGCGAAGGTGCTCTGTGTAAATTCTTAGGTTTGCACTGAAGCTTTTGCTGCTATGGCTGTACTGCTAATTTGGAAATAACTAAACAAGCTATAAACTCTCCCCAGTGACTGCATTGTAGACGTATATTTTGCATATGGGCACATGAGGGCCAAGCTAAAGCAAGTTAGTGTTCACATGGGTGGTAAGAGCATTCATGTTTTCCACAGAGCAGCTAAGGCACAGTAAAACCCTGCCCCTTTTTATCCTGTGTATGTTGTTTCTATGTCGAGACCAGTGGCTTTTCAGATTTGAAGCACTCCGTGATAGGTTTGAGGCACCCCTCAATAGATCCAAGGTGCATCCATCAGAAAATGTCAGCTCTTAGCTTTCACTCTTTTTACCACTACAGGAAAAAAAAAAAAAAAAAAAAAAAGCATTTTTGCTGCAAAGAACTCAGAAACATCACAGCAGCATAGAATGTTTTAAATGCAATCGATTCCTATATGAAAACTATGGGTTTATCTTATAAATTATCTTTGCATACCTAACATTGCTAACATTGCATGGCACTACAAAGGGACCTCACAAAGGAATCTCATCTAGCCTCTGGCTCAAGGTAGGATGATCATCCATGACTAAATCATCCCAGCCAAAGTCTGTTGAACCTGCTCTTGAAAACTTCCAAGATGGAGATTTCACAGTTTCTGTAGGTAGTCTGTTCCAATGCTTGAGCATCCTCATAGTCAAAAAGTTCCTCTAAATCTCCAACCTAAATTTCCTCTGCTGCAGCTTGAGGCCATACCTTCTAGTCCTGTCCCATCCAGCCACTGAGAAAAGCCCAGCTCCATTCTCTGTCTAATCGCCCTTCGGGCATTTGAAGAGAGATCTCCATCAGTCTTCTCTTCTCCAGCCTAAATAACCCTAGTTCTTTCAGCCTTTCTTCATAGGCCTTTTCCCTGGGCCTCTAATAATCTTTGTTGCTGTCCACTGGCCTCTTTCCAAACTATCCTCATCCTTCTTGAAGTGTGGTACTCTAGGTGAAGCCTCACTATTGCTGAATATAGTGGGAGAAACAGTTCCTTTTATTTACAAGTGATAGTCTTGATGATACAACCTAGTATTCGGTTAGCTTTTTTTTTTGCAGCAAAAGGATTTTGTTAATTCATATCCAATTTACGGTGTATTCTAACCCCAGGTCCTTCTCTGCAGTACTGCAGCCTACCGAGGTGTTCCCGTTCTGTATTTGTACATGCAGTTATTCTGTTCCAGGTGCATGACTTTGCACTTGTCCTTGTTGAATCTCTCCTGATTGATTGTAGACCATTTTTTCCAGTCTATTCAGATTCTGAATCCTAGCTTTACTCTCCAGAGTTTCTGCAACTCCAGCCAACTTGGTATTGTCTGCAGATTTGCTGTATGCACTCAGTCCTGACACTGAAATCATTAATGACAATACTAAACGATACCACTTGGGACAGACCCTGGGGAGCCCCATTTGACACCTTCTCTCAACTAGAAATTGAGTCATTGAGTGCAGTGATCCAGCCAGTTATGTATCCACCTTAACAAACTTTAATCTAGACTATATTTCCGTAGCCTGTTAATGAGAATGTAATAAGAGACTGTCAAAAAAGTCTTGCTAAAGTCGAGACATATTTTGCATCCGCTACTCTCCCCCCATCCCTCCAGTGTGACCAAGACAGCAAGACCTTGATGTTGCTGATAGTGATCATTTTACATATTTGAGCATGTTAATTGTGTTACAATTTTTCTCAAGGACAGTGTTGTGTGAAAATGTAATTGCTAGTATGTTTTCTGTAAGATGTAATATGCAATTTGGCCATATGTGATTATGACTTCTGCTGAAGTAAGTCAACAGTGCTACGTGTCTGCTACATGCACCCAGCACAGCAGTGGTGCCTAGTCTTCAGTGTCTCATAGTCAACAATATTGAGCAAGTAATGTGCTGTGGGAAGTCATAACTGTGCATGATGCTGGAGGGATTTGTGGCCAATGTGTTAGCCATGACCCAGGAGTTTGTGAGGACTGCTACAGTGAATTTAAGTCCTAAGGAAGAGAAGTGGGAGACAAACCAGGGAGATGAAAGCAAAAATGAAAAGTGGCAGGAAGAAATCATACTTGCATGCTGACCTGTGATCTTTGTCAGGATAGCAGTAGCAGGTATCTCTGTGTTATGTTTTCCTAGAATCTGCAAATCAGTCAGACAGGTACACAAAGTTCTTGCAGGGCTCCCCTGTTCCTTCTCCCCCCCCAGCTTGCTTTCTAATAAAATACAGTGATGAAGAGAGATGACATAAAATCTGAGAAGCTTGGAAAGTAGTACAACTGCAGGTTTTGGGGTTTTGTTATTGTTTGGTCTAAATGGAAAAGAAGATTGAAAACTTCTCGAAGTACAAGTCCCAGCCTGATAGAACTTCTGCCTTTCAGAGTTTATGGAGAAATGTACATTTCTCTCTCTGCACATCATTAGATTGACGTTTGTTTCTACTCTAGACAGTTGCTATGTAAAAATGGAACAGATCTGCTCCCTGTAAGTGTTCAGAGTCCTACCTGTTGGCTTTAGCAACAGAAATAGTGTGTCACTTTCTTATTCCTGTTAGCTGTTCAGAAGCAAGAAATGTGAATGAGTAGGACCTGCCCCTTCATTGTATAATCAATATATTTGCTTACTGAGCCTTCATGATAAAGTTAACTCAATTCTTCTATAAGTATACAAATATATTAGAAGTGATTGTGTTGAACTTATGATTTAAATCATGGGTAGCCAACCTGTGGCACAGGACAAGTGACATGGACAGCATTTGAAGGGGATAGGCAGCACAGTGGCAGTAAAGGCAGGGAGCAGAAAGAGTAGAAGCTTGATCAGGGAGCACGGGGTAAGGAACAGAAAGCTAAGCAGCAGATCTTATAAGGGAAAGGGATCAAAATGGCTTTTGGGGATGGGGCAGGGCTAATTTATGGCACATCTAATTTATGGCCCCTGCTGATTTAAATTATAATTTGAAGATGGCAGGTTACACAAATGTAACTAAAGGCACCTTTAAATGGTAATAGAAGATGAAAAGACTCCTTTTTGATGGGTGGCAGATCCTGCTGTTATGTGCAGGACCCTTGAAGCAAGGTGGGGAAACTTCTACATGTGCTTGATCTGCTCTTTACTACTGCCTGTGCCATATCAGAAGAGAGTGTGAGATGAGCTGTACTCAGCCTTACTGTGCCCTGTAGAACCGTAAGTCTGGCTAAGAGTCTGTCGCTCTCTGTAAAACTTTGCTGCCCCACATAGTCCATGCCATCCTTATGCTGAGTGGGACAGATGGAAGAATATATTAGTGATCTGGAAAGTAGGCTGGCATGCACCATCAGCAAGTTTGGAAGATTACACCAAGATTTGGGGAATGGTACATACACTGGTGGGTAGGGCTAGGATTCAGAGAGACCTAGACAAATTGGAGGACTAAGCCAAAAGAAGTCTTATGAAGTTCCATAAGTACAAGTTCAAAGTCCTTCACTTAGAACAATCCCATGCACCAGTACAGGCTGGGGACTGACTAGTTAAGCAGCAGCTGTGCTGAAAAGGACCTAGGGATTCTAATTAGCTTTATATTAGCCAAAATACATCTTGCTGCAGAGAACATTAACAGCATACTGGGCTGTATTTGTAGGAGTGTTGCCAGCAGATTAAGGGAAGTGATTATTCCTTTCTATATAGCACTGGTGAGGCCACATCTGGAGTACCATGTCTAGTTTTGGGTCCTGCACTACAGAAAGGATGCAGACAAATGGGAGAGAGTCCAGTGGCGGACAACAAAAATGATGATGAGGCAGCAGAGGCACATGACTTTTGAGTAGAGACGGAGGGAACTGCGTTTATTTAGTCTGGAGAAGAGAAGACTGAGAGGGGATCTAATAGCAGCCTACAACTACCTGAAGGGTGGTTCCAAACACTGTTCTCAGTGGTGGTGGATAAGAGAAGGAGCAACAGTCTCAAGTTTCAGTACAGGAAGTTTAAATTAAATATTAGGAAAAACTTTCTCAGTAAGAGGGTAGTACAGCACTGGAACAGGTTACCTAGAGAGGTTGTGAGACTTCCATCCTTTAGAGAGGTTTTGAAGACCTGGATAGACAAAACCCTGGCTGGGATGATATCATAGAAGTAGGGTCGGAAGGGACCTTGTAGATCTTCAAGTCTGACACTTCCTTTCCCCCTTCCTCCCCCTCCCCCCTGAGCAGGAGAAAAACTGGGCTCACGTGACTCCAGCTGGTAAGTCTGTTGTGGTGGAAGGGAAGGGAAAGGAAGAGGCATGGCCTGGGGCAGATTGAGGCCCCTGCGATGAGGGAGTGGGGTTGGGGCAGGTGCTACCCAGCTAGAGCAGGGCGGGGCACGGGACAGCTGCGGCTCATCCAGGGGCCACAGGGAGGGGGCCAGCTCCCACTGCTGTGCACACCCTGGGAGGACATGGGGTGGCGGTTGCCCCACATCTGCGCAGGGCAGGCAGCAGCTGTGGACTGGGCCAAGGCTGTGCTGGGGTCTTCCAGGCAGGGGCTGGGCCAGGCTGTGCTCGGGGTGGCTCTGGGAGGAAGGGGTGGGGGAGCTACAGCAAATTTTGGGGTGTATGTATGGATGCAGGCCTCCCCCCCAATACTCTCCTCCCAGCACTGCCTGTCCTGAGCACAGCCCGGCCCAGCCCTCGCTGGGAAGAGCCTGGTGCTACTCCAGCCCACAGCTGCAGCTTGCCCTGCGCAAATCCTGGGGCACACCCCACGCCCTCCTGGGGTGCACACAGCAGTGGGAGTCACACCCCTGCACCCCTTGGGTGAGCTGTGACTCCCATCCTGTGCCTTGCCCTGCTCCAGCTGGGCAGTGCCTGCCCCAGCTTCAGCCCCTGCCCCAGCCCCACTCTCTCCCTCACTGCAGAGGACTCGATCTGTTCCCTTCCTCCTCCCCTTCCACTACAACAGACTCACCAGCCGGACACTGCTCTTCAAGCTGCTGGGCTGCGTAATGGAAACCAGATCAGTGTTAGCCGATATGCCTCCTTAAAAATTGGCTATCAGTATTTGCCCCAAAAATCTCTATCGGTTCAACCCTACTTTCAACCCTAATTTTTTGTAATTCTGTATGTAACGAAACTTGATCATTTGTCCTCACAGGCTTTATGTATAGTGCTGCCCTCCAGGAGTCATTCCTGTCTTTAAACAAGGCTTTTTCCTAGGTCCTTCTTCTGTAGTTGTATGTAGTTGCAACGTCTTCTACAGTAGTTGCATGATACTTCCCTTCCTCCTCCAGCACTGCTGTCATTTCATAGTATCTACAATTTCCTTTACCTTTTCATCTCCTAAGATATGTTGGCACTGCATTCTGTAATACAGTGTAGAGAAACTCAGGCTATGTTTGGAACTAGAAGGAGCCCAGGTCAGAATATGTTATCTTGTGTGAAGCTCCATGCCACTACAGCTAGATGGTGTACAATGTAGGTATACATCTTTAGCCTCCCAACCTTCAGCCTTTTTATCTTGTATTTGCCTTCTCTGAGCTTTCACCACCACCTTTTCAGCTAGGTCCAGCCATGGCTAATGGAGAATACCTACGTGTTTTGCACATATACAATATACACATTTACTAATAAGCAGTAAGTAAAAATGATTACAAGGGCTGTTCCATGACATCCCTGCCAGTAGGAGTAACTGAAGAAGCAGTGAAAGTAAGGACTGGGGGAAGAGAGTGAAATAAGGCAGGTCCCCCACTCCCCAATTCACACAAGGAGTTTTGGTAGTGTCTCACTGCCCCTCCATCCTTGTATCTTTGAGGTAGAAATGTAGAGAAGAGTCAGCAAGAAACTCCAGCTGATTGGAGCAGTGTCAAATAAAGCAGGAACCTTGGGACATTCAGGGACTTTCTTAGCCCAGTGTTGGGGGACTGTTTTATATTGGCACCCTATCTTTCTTCTAAGGTTTGTTCTCCTTAGCTTTGCTCTACGTCTGTTCTAGCCTCTCATCCCTACCCTTTTCTTTCCACTTAACTGATCTAGCTAAACCACCAACAGTGAAATTTGTGAGAATAATGTAGCATTTGTTGTCATCACCCAACTACTTTCATGTTGTATCTCTTCTTATGCCATGACCAGTCTGTTTAGATTGTAAATATTGTGGGGCAGGAACTATCTGTTACTCCACTTATGCAGTGCCTGTTCTTTGTTTCCTTTCTGTAATAAATATATGTAGTAATAATGTAGGTACAGCCCTAATCAGAAAGGATAACTCTTAGGTCTTGGGCTGAGTTTTCGTGGTGAGCAGATGCAATGTGTGAATAAATGCATCTTGTAAAATGACAAAACTTGATAGGTAATTGAGAGAGAATGTGCTCCAGTTTCTCTGCTTTGCATGGTAAAGTTGTATTCTAATAGCTCAACTCTGAGGAAAGGTGAATCAAATGAAATAAACCGCTTAAAAGTTCAACATTGTAACGTTTACCATTAAAAACTCTAATCCCGAGAGCCTCAATCTTTTCACCTTTTTTCCTAATTTCTGGTCTCAGTTACCTATGGAGGAAGTGCATAGAAGTCAGTGCAGGGTTGTTGTTATACTTGCCCTGGATTACTGAGATTAGAATCTTTCCTGTCACATATAGTTGTCACACCCTCATTACTGCTCAGTCATGGCTCCAGTCTGGCCCCTGCCTGGCCAGGCAGCAGCATTGGAGGTGACTCTGTCTGTGGCCTGCTCCCCAGGCCACAGCTGCCACTGCCACCGCCACTGCTGCCTCACTGTTTAAGGGCAGGAGCCACCATATGCTTCATGCCATGGAGTAGAACAGGACTGGGGACAAATGACAATGAGAGGAGGACAGGCACAGTAAGGTAGAATAGGCACAGTTAGGGTAGGTGATAGGCAACGAGTTTGGAGGGAGATGGGCAGGTAGCAGGGGGCAAAGTGCAGGGTGGGGCAAGGAGCAGGGGTCAAGCCACCCTGCTACCTGCATCCCCACCACCTGTCCCCCTGCTCCTGCATTACGCACTGGAGCAGTGATGGGGGATGAATTTAAGAAGACTCTCCAATAATTAGGTTCTGTACATGGAGAATGATAATACATTTATACATTTTTTCCATGTATAGAATTTAATTATTGGGAGTTTGTTTTAAATTTGAAGTTGTCTTGGATTCAGGTAAATACAGTCATTAGCACTCTAACAAAATAAATGTTTTGTGTTGTCATTGCTCACAAGGTTGTCATTGCGACTTAAAACATGAAAAAAGCCATTGTGCATATTAAGATATTGAGATTAAGTTTTAATACTGGATCTTTGATAAACTGACAAGATTTTTGAAACTGGGTTATTATACAGAAGAAGACTACAGAAACAGGAACCTACCGGCTGCTTTAACCTTTTACTGTAAGGAAATGTGCCTTTCTCCATTTGATTTTGAAAAAGGAAATAGATAGTGGCAGTGTGGCTGTGGAACTTTCTCTTTCTGCCTCTCTGATTGCAAATGTGCTAGTTAAAGAAATGAAAAGGAAAAAGTACAGTATTGAACAGCAAGCTAGCATAGCCATGTCAATATGACTGAATGAAAGTGATTGACTACCTTTTTTGTTTTTGTTTTAGGTGTCAGAAATTATCTGAAAGAAGCTTTAGTGAATATCATCGCTGTGCATGCAGAGGTAAGGTAACTTTAGATTACTCCTAATATTGGTAGCATCCAACAGTCTTGGCTGATTTTTTTTCTGGGAGCTACAAGTCCTTAGCTCCTCTGAAAACCACACTGCCTTTAATTAGGTGTATGTAGTGCAAAAATTACAGCATTCTACTAATGCTTGAGAAATGAGAGCACAAAATAGCAATCAATCATAGTTGAACTAGTAAATTTATTTTATTTCCAAAATGAGCGTATGTATATAAAGTCATAGAGAAGTGAGGCTGGAAGGGACCTCCAGAGGTCATCTAATCCTGTGATTCTCAAGCTTTTTTGTACCGGGACCCATTTGTAAACATCAGTGGCCAGTCCTGACCCAGTAGCTCTCACTCCCAACCCACTGCCCCCAGGTCCCAGCCCCACAGTGTGTAGGGCAGGGGGTGGGTGTGTTGCAACCCTTTCATATATGCTTGAGACCTACTTTTTTGGGTCGCAACCCATGGGTTGAGAAATGCTGATCTAGTCCAACCCCCTGCCTGAGACAGGATCATACCTATTCAAACCATCCTGTACGCTCCATCATCTAAACTCTGCATAAGACTGTCATCAAGCCTGACATAACACAGACCTAACACTCTAACTGGCTACAGGTAAACGTCCTGTTTCTATGAAATGTTGTCTATATATGGTCAAGAGATCCTGAATACAGGGCCATGCCCGGCCCCCTACCACCACCACAGAGGAAGCCAAACTCCCCACAGTCCATACCAATCTGACCATGGGGTAAAATTCCTTCCTGACCCCAGATATGGTGATCAGTCTGACCTTAAGTGGAAGGGCAAAACCCTTTAACCAGGAACCCACTGAGGAGGGCTTAACCCCCTCCCCCCCAAACACATGTAGCAGAATATGGAGGTGGGGCATAGCAGGGGCAACCAGCAAAGCCCAGAAGCATGTGAAATATCCATAGTGGTCCATAAGTGTAGCTATGCCTATATCATCCCAGACTAGTAGCTGTCCAATGTCTTCTTAAACACCTGAAAAAATGGAGAGTCCACAACTTCCCAAGGCAGTCTATTCCACTGCCTCACTATTCTAACAGTGCAAAAGTTTTTCTGGGTATCCAGTCTAAATTTACGTGCTGCAAGTTCAAGTCGTTGGTCTACATCCTCCTCTCTGCAGCAGGAGAGACAAAGTGCCTTCCCTCTTCTTTATGGTAGGGACTTTCCCTTTTCAGGTATCATGTCCCCTCTTAAGTGCCTATTCCTCACGTTGTATCCTCATATGACTTGCTTTCCAAGCCCTTTATCATCTTTGATGCCTGCCTGTGAACCCTCTTTAATTTCTCCACATCCTTTTTAAAATGTTCTGAACTGCACAGAGTACTCCAGATGAGGCCTAACCAGTGGTGAATAGAAATGCACTATCACCTACTGTATCTTGCACCAAAAACATCTATTGATGCATCCCAAAACTGCATTCGCCTTTTGTGTGGCTGCATCACACAGCAAACTCACATTGAGCCTGTGATCTACCAAGATTCCCAAGTCCTTTTCCATAGAGCTGTCATCCAGCCATGTGTCACCCATTTTATATTTGTGTCTTTGATTATTCCTCCTGCAGTGTTGCACCTTACTTTTGTCCACATTGAACTTCATCCTGTTAGCTCTAGCCTGGCTTTCCGATCTATCAAGATCCTTTCGAATTGTGCTTGCATCCTCCAATGTGTTCACAATCCTTCCCAGTTTTGTGTCATCTGCAAATTTGCTCAAGAAGCTTTCCATGCCAACATCCAAATTGTTAATAAACATCTTGAACAGCACCAGGCCCAGGACAGATCCCTGTGGAACTCCAGTCAAAACCTCCTGCCATTCTGACCTGGACCCATTAAAAACTGTTTGCTTGCAGCTATTTGTTCAGTAACTTCCCAAGTACTGAGGTGAGGCTAGCAAATCTGTAGTTCCCCAGGATAACAGGTCCTCCTTTTTGCCTTTTGTAAAAAGAGGGACACTACACTGTCCGTTTTCCAGTCTCCCGGTACCTGACCCATCTCCCACCACGTCACGAAGATCATTGTCAAAGGCTCCGGGATCTCCTCTGCCAGTTTCTGCAGTACCCTGGGATGAAGTTTATCTGGCTCTGCTGACTTGAATTAATTCCGACCCAACAAAAGCTCTCTAGCCATCTTTCTTGTTAACTCCACCCTCAGGTTGTCCCCCTCCCTTATCCAAATAATCCTTATTTGGTGTCTGGCTGCAGCTTAATTTGTGTGTGACGAGTGAGACAAAATAGTTTCTGAGTAGATCTGCTTGCTTTGCATCTTTGGTTAGGAGCTGTCCCTAACTTATTAACAAAGGAACCCACTGCTTCCTTGGTCCTTCTTTTCTGGTTAACATACTCATAGAACTTCTTGTTGTCCTTAAACTCCTTTGTCAGGTGCAGCTCATTCTTTATATTTGCCTTCCTGACCTTGTCCCTGCACGTTCTTGTTATTTCTTGGTATGCTTTCTTGGATGACCTGCCCATTCTTCCATTGCATATATGCTTTCCTTTTGCATTTGAGGCATTTTAGAAGCTCTTCTTGCAGCCACATCAATGTCTTTCCATTCTTCTTGTGATTCCATCATGTTGGGACAGTTTCTCATTGAGTTTCCAATACTGTGTCCTTTAGAAGCTCCTAGCCCTCCTGGGTGCCTTTTGTTTCCATCTATTGTCCCATGACAGCGTGCTTTTTAACCGCTTAAGTTGAATGAAATTCACCTTTTTGACATCTCGCATCCTAATTTGACTGACCTCATGCTTTCCCTGTCTCAGAATATGGAATTCTATCATATCATGAGTTTGCCCTCCGAAGATACACACCGCCTTCACATCCTCCATCAGTTCTTCCCTGTTGGTCAAGACAGGATCCAAAATAGTTAATCCCCTTGTTGTATCCTGTACTTTCTGGAACAGAAAATTATCTTCCTCACAAGTCAGAAACTGGCTTGAAATGAGCAAAGAGCATATGAGATGGTTTCTTTTAAATTCTACCAAAATTAAACCCACTTTAGTTTAAAACTTTAAATCAATTTTTAATGTGACAATATCCCTTTAACAGGCATACCTGCTTAAACTACTGGTTCAGCAAGGGGCCCTGTGTCTTTGAATTCAGTAGGACTGTTTGTGTACTCAAAGTTGGGTATATGCTTAAATTGTCTTGAGCCCTAATTGTCTTGAGCTTCTATTGAGTTCACCATTGCCTCCCTACATTTTTACGTGTGAAATTTTGGTACGTATGTAAAGAAATATGAGAATTTGATCAATAGTGAAACTTTTTGCTGCAATTTTGCTATCCTGGCTCAGGCTAAAAATTTTGCTAGCATCACTGTAAGTTTCTTGTGGGTTTTATAAACAAGAATTCGCCATCAGCTGTACAAGAGCCCAAAGCCATAGCGGAAAAGTGATTTTCTTTATTTCAGAAGACAAATCTTAACTGAAATCAAACTAAGTACGGTTTTTACAAAATTGTGATGATTCACCAGTGCTAAGAATTTTTTTCCCTCAGTTCTAAAGAGTAACATTGAGCGTTGATTGTGGGTGAAAAATATTTTCTTCTCAGTAGAAGATTTTGCCCATGTTCTTGGTATGCTTGTGTTGTGTAGCTCAGCGGTACCTTTTGTTGCCTGAGGTGACCCTTTCACATTTTGTTTTTACCGTTTTTCTCTGTATGTAGCTGAGACAGTTGGAACTGTGGTAGGTTTTATGAGCCAAAGCAGCCAGAAGCAGGACAAACATTTGAATGAATGGGGTGAATGACTGATAGCCAACATGCCTGTGGTCAGTATGCCTAGGCTGTGGGGCAAATCTGCCTAATACAAATGGGTCTGAGCATCATCTCTCTCCTAGGCACCATGAATGTAGGTTTCCAGTGCTCTGATTCTGAATTTCACTCACCCACACACTGATACTCACCTAAATAGTTTCTTCTAGTTCATGCATATATTTTATGTCAGTTCCCTGTCAAACCAGAAGAAACACCATTTACACACCTAAGTTTCACAAAAAGCCAAAGGCCCTTTTACAAAAATGTGACCTAATTCTTTAGTTTGTGGTGGATATGTTTCCCCCCCCCCATAGCCCCCACCTCTTGTACTTTCTTCTGTCTCTCATCTGTCTATAATATAATCCCTGTTATAACATACCAGCTTTTCTCACTTTCTTTAGATCTCTCCCTTAAACCACAGCTCTAGTACTTGTATTTTCTTTTGCCTTTTTCATCTTATTTTTTTGCCAGATTATTTCCTGGTAGTTGTAGATGGTTGTTTTATAAGCACCTTTAGACATCAATCTTGTAAAGTTACTATAGTAATATTTATTTGGTATAAATGTAGCAATTCCAAACCATAATCGGGAATCAACTGAAGTTACATAAGCAAGTAGTACAAGAAGTCTGTATATGTTTTTATGAGGGGTGTAGGTTGTATGTGTGTTGGTCTAAGGACATAGGCAGACAAGGTTCTTTGGGTAAATCCAATATCTTTTATTAGGCTAACTCAGCTAGCTGCAGAAATTCTTCTTTGCAAGCTTTCGGGTACAATTGCCCTTCATTAGGCTGAGGCAGCACCTGCAGATGGTCTGTGCTCTTCCTGGATGGAGTAATAAAGCAGCCAGAGGCCAGTACCTATGCAAGAAAGCCAGTCAGTTAAAAAGTAAATTGGGTTGGGGTGTGGGGAATGAATATAGCTGTAATCAAAGGATAGAAGGAGCGGGGGAGGAGAGGGAATGAATATTAGCTGGTAAAAAGTGGAGGTTTTGCCTGGGGAATCAGATATTGGGCAGGTTATAATGCGTCATAAATCCAATGCCTGTATTTAGTACATGGTTTTTTGTATCCAGTAGATTGGTGAAGTGAAGTTCACAGGCTCCTCTATGAAAGGTGTTTTGTAAATTCCCTTTTGAGGATTAGAACTGAGAGATTGGAGAGAGACTGGTTTTCTTGTATGTTTATGCCATACCTTAACAGATATAGCAAACTGGATGAATAGCAGGACAATAGAGTAACAGTAAAACAGCAAGTTGTTTGCCTGATAAGCACAGTCTCAGCCATCTACCTGTCCAGCCATTATTGAATGGCTGTTGTCTTTAGACCTCATGGTACAGGTAAACCTTAAATGATTTGAAGGAGAGTATAGCATGAGGCAAAGCACAGATAAGGTTTATTGGGAAAGCAGCTTAGCCTGTCATTAAGGTTGATGCCTTGCATGTCTCTGCTTCATGTGTTATGCAATAATAAGTATACCCAGCTAATGACTCGGATTTAAAACCTCCAGGTATTCACCATCTCCAAGGAGTTAGTGCCTCGAGTATTGTTTAGGATTGTGGAAGCAGTTTCTGAAGAACTAAGTCGATTGATGCAGTGTGTTTCATCCTTCAGTAAAAATGGAGCTTTACAGGTACCTGAATACTTTTGTTCTCAAATACACAAATCAAAAAACAGTATGACGTACCTAGAGAGGGAGATGTGTGTTCCATATAATGGTATGATGTGTTGTAATTACCTCTTTTTGTCCAAATGCAACAAATCTCTGCCTACACATCGCAAGGGATAAAGCTATAGTAGGAATTATATTCTTACCCATTATTCTGTAGTAGCCTGTTAAATAGTTTGTTCTCACATTTTAAGTTTTACAGAGGTTTCGATTTTCATAATTGTGTTTTTATTTTATTTTAGGTCTTTTTAAAAAAAAAACCTGTTAGAGCTACTGTATAAAAGCTAATGTAGTGTTTTGGGGTTTTTTTACTTAGCAATATATTATTCCACTGTAAGGACAATGATAAAATAGCTCGTGTATTGTACTGTCACTGTGGGAAGTGCAACTGCCTCAGTGAAGAGCATGGTACAAAATGACATCTCTCTAGAGATGCTTTCAAAGTGATCATTTTAAGTAGAACTCTTTAAAGAAATTGTCTCAGTGTCCTCATTGTAGAGCAGATGAACTGGTACAAAAGATGATGAGAGGATTAATGTATTAGTATTAATTAATGTATTAATAATGCACAGGGGAAGAAATCTGTGCCTGTCCATTGGTTATAACAACATTTGTAAGTGCTTATCCTGTGAAATTAATTTCCAAAGGGGTGCACAGAAGATTTTCTAAGCTCAAAGGGTTTTGCAAATAATTGTAGCCCTGTAACTTACTAACATACTCATACAACATAGGTCTTTATCACGTGCTTCATAGGCATAGAGCCAGTAGTCTTTTATTCAGGCAGCACTGTCAGTTAATCAGCATTCTTGAAGCCCGTAGGAGTCTAGACTGAGATAAAAATATAGGATATATAAGGACTGTATGTTATTTTCCACCCAAGTATTAAATAGCTTCATAGTTGCTGGGGGCTGGAGGGGACCTTGCTGATCATCGGGTCTAGCCCCATGTACTTGGGCAGGAAAGACTACTGGGATCAGGTGACCCCAGCAAGATGAGTGTCAAGACACTTTCTGAACATCACCAGGGTGGATGGACAGGACCACCTCTGGGGGGAGCCTGTTCCAAGCCCTTGGCACTCAACTTGTAAAGAAGTTTTTCCTTATGTCTAGCCTAAATCAATTTTTAATCAGTTTGTTGTCCAGCCAAACTATTTTAAATGTCAAAATATCTTTAATTATTTTAGTTATTCTGTCTTTTTTGTTTTGTAATACCTGCACACTTTTTAAGAAACATTCTCAACAATGCTGATTTAAAAATCTACATCCCATCTCCATCTTTCTCTCATCATATTTAGTTTAGAATCCTCAAGCAACCAAATATTAAAAGTGAAAAAGCAGGTTGCTTTTTAATGAAGATAAAATGTGTGGTAGTCAGCAGTGGAGATTTAGGGATACTTAATGCTGTTTAATAAGTAAACTATAAGTAGAATATTCCATAACCTAGTAAAATTATGAGTAGCCTTAACTACAATATATTTAAAATGCAAATGATTTTAAATAACATTACATGTAGATGCTCTTTAGCAAATAAAAACATGGAAAAACTTCAAACAGAACATATGATCTAATCCATATCACATGTGGGCTGATGAAGGGGACCATGGTATTCCATACATGAGCATTTTGGTAGCTTATCTACCATTAACTGTACATATGTTCCAGAAGGGGATTTTTGGGGCAAGAGGAGTTTACACAAAATAGTTGTGTAATGTTGTTCAATGCAAAGTCTCAGGCTATAGGCAAATAGTTTTAAACCAATCTTATGATCTTGAGTGGGGAGAACCTTGTGGGAACTTTGTAAACACCATGTGGCAGGAGCTTGCAGGTATTTTTACACTGCAATTTTTCTTTCTGATTGGTCTAGTTATTTGTGCTGTCAGTCTGAACTGAAGCTTAGCGAAGTCTAGAGTTAAAAAAAAGTGGGGAAAAGTCTCCCTTTGACTCAACACCTGCTCTGTCTGAGACAGGCAGTACCATCTGCCATTTCGTATTGTGTCTGAAGGTCTCATCATCTGGTGATAGGAAACCAAACATCAAAACCCTACCTTGTTTATGTATCTTTTGTAAAAGCCTTAATGTATGTGTTATTTTTCAAATGCTCAAAGGGCAGTTGTGTCTGAAGAAGTTAAGGTAGAAAGTAATTGTTGTCCTAGTCGAGCAAGAATGGTAAATAAATGGGTAAATATGCTTTGTGCAAGTTATATTTGATTTGGATGAATTTGTGCATATTTTATTGAACTCATTAAGTGAACCCATAACTAAATTGTTTCTCAAAGCAGTAAAAAGTGTTACTTGTGGTCCTTTTTCCATCTCTTTGATAAAGTTCATTACTTTGATGAGAGATGTTTTAGTTCGTATTTCCTAGCCCTTTCCCTGATCCACACACCACATTTATTCTAACTTCACTTTCTCCTCAGCCTTGTCCTTGAGGTAGATCATAAACAATGGCCCCTGGTCATTGCAAACACCAAATTGGACTGTTACCTTTTAAAGGTGAGACTAAAGTGAACAGCTAAGCATCACTGTATAGCTCTAATAATCCCAAAATCTTATGGACAGGATTTTCCAAAGTTTGAAAAGGTACACAACTCAAAAATCCCAAAACATTCAACTTCAGAGAACCTACAGGATTTCAGAGATCCCTGTTGTCAATTTGCAATGAGTGAAACATTTTTCTTAACTATAAAATTGATGATTAGTTGGATTCCAAAACTTTCCAGGAAGCCTTGCACTACTAAAGCACAGATCTGTACTGGCTGCCTAACTTGAGAGCAAGTGAGTGACAAGGAAAAAAGGGCAATCTCCATGTGTGTGTTCTAAGAGCTTTCCCAAATAGAAACCTTCATCAGTATTGGCATTAGATTATTAACATTATGTTGAAAAAAAGGCTTCATTAGAAAACGGATGTAGTAACATAAACGTCATTCTCTGCATTTCCTGAATTAATTCAGCAAATCCCTCTGTAGTGGTCTAGACAGAAACTGTTCAGATTTGACTGTAGACTTCGTGGCTCTAATCCACTTCTAGAGAAAACATTTGTGAATGGAATACTTTAGGTGTTGATCAGTGTTCACCACCTTCATATAAAATGGCCATTATGGCCATAATGTCATATAATTTCTCTAGACTCTGCTTTAGTCATTTTTACCTTAGAAACATACCCAGACTTAATTTCCCACCATTGTCTGTTTAGGTGGAAATTAACACATAGGTATAGTGCAGAGGTAAAATCCCCTAGCCTGTATGCCCAGCAGGTGACAGACAAGAGAAGTGGAGCAGAGACGTCTTACTTCCTCATCTGAAGAAGAAAAAAATAATTTCAGCTGCTGAACCCAGAATAAAAAGTGTATTGACAGATTTTTGTTCTTTTGTATTTCCTTCCTTCCTGGTCAAGCTGTACTGTAAGAAGCTAAGCTCATTGTTCAAAAATATATAATTAATGTTTGTAGCATTTCATTGCTTTTCCATCATGCAGCATAAAAAGTATACCACAATTCATGCTTTAGCACGGTCACAGGGACAGAAAGAGAGAGATTTTCAGACAACTTTTTATAGCAGTTGCTTAAACAAGTTGACTTAATTCATAAATGTAAGTGTGCCTGTAGCACTTCCCTGACTCTGACAGTGTGGCAAGGAAAGCTTAAGAAAATAAACCATCAAAGTCATGTCTGCTAAACTTGCTGCAGCATACCAGAATCTTTTACTACTTGTGATATCATAGGTTTAATTGAGCAAAGAATATAGTAAAGTTCTTACCACGTTTATATTTTTGTCTTTTAGGCAAGACTTGAAATTTTCGCACTGAGAGATACTGTAGCTGTGTACCTCACACCTGAAAGCAAGTAAGAGCTGAAGAAACTTATGCTACTTCATTCAAATGAAATGTCTGACAAACATGCCAAAACCTAAATGTAGCTAAAATATTTTTCATAAGCTTTTATTGTAAGTTAATTTTCACAATAAGATAGTGCCATATGCTGGAAATTCTAATAATTAAGTTAATGTTCATTTAAAGGAATATTGTTGATTTTATGAAGATTTGTAAAACAGGTCTTAAACATGTTTGTACTAGCTAGGGGTTCTTTACTCTTATCTGCAAAGACAAACGAAAACTTCTTGATGAGATTCCAAGTAGTGTTTCTGTTGCTGAGAAAATAGAGTTGAAACCTGGCAGGGGCAAACATTGTAGAGTTTTATCCAGTCTTGCACATAGACCTTTGAGTATGCTGTGAAGAGTCTCCCAGACATCTGTGAGGCAAATCTGAAAGTCTGTAGAACCTGCACTAGGTTGGGTGCCCCAGAGGGGTCCCCCCTAAAGACATGGAGAGTTGGTTTTGCTTACTTGTGTCTTGCCTTGCCTTGCTGCATGTACCCTTTTAAAGCGAGAAGCAAAATTCCCCCTCACTTCTTCTTTCTCATAAAATCATAATAGTAGCTAGAAAGGCCCATCTTAAGGTTTAAGCACTCCCAAGCAATGTGAAACCCTGTCACCCCCATCAGTAAGACCCAAAGATAAGGGAATCTTAGAGGAGAGAGAGAGTTCAGTGTCCTTCATCTTCTCTAATAGGATTGTAGGAAAGTAGGGCTGGAGGGGACCTCATGAGGTTATCTAGTCCATCCCCCTGCTCAAGGCAGGATCACCCTTGAGTAAACCACCCCATCCAAGTGTCCTGTCTCACCTGCTCTTGAAAATTTCCAGAGATGGAGATTATACATCTTCTCTAGGTAGCCTGTTCTAATGCTTAAACACTTTCACAGTCAGAAAATTCTTCCTAATCTACAACCTAAACTTCCTCAGGTGTAATTTGAGGCCATTGTTCCTAGTCCTGTTACCCTACGGACATCAAGAAAAGACTACCTGTGTGTTCTTTATAATCACCGTTTAGGTATTTGAAGACAGCTATCATATCCCTTCACTCAGTTGAACAATACTGGATCCAGGACAGATCCCTGAGGAACCCCACTTGAAACCTCCTCCCAATTAGGCATTGATCCATTGATGACTGCTCCAGTCTCTCTTCCCACCACTTGCTCCTGGGTATTTGGTGTCCCCCCTAATTAGGTCCATCTAGAAATAACAGGAAATATTCACATTTTTTGTTTCTAAAACACACAGATCAAATAAAAAGTTTGAGTAGTAAAAAAGGTTTAAATGAAAAAGGTTTACAAGATGCAATATAACCTCATTGTAACGGCCTGGGAGAAAAGTATGTTAAAAGAGGTGTCTTCAACTGTGCTGCCTTATTACTTTTATTCAAAACTGTACTGACCATTAATGGTGTAGCCAACTATCTCCAGTTTTCATCTTACCTGTTCTTGGAAAGGGCTTAAGGACAAGTAAACCTCAACCTTTACATCTTCCAGTTAAAGACATGTTCTTTTTGACACAAACCAGTTGGATACCAGGCTCAGAGCCATCCCTAAAGTATGGCAAATCAGGGTGACCACCCTGGGCCGCATGCTTTGGGGAGGCCAGGTGGAGCGGCCGTAGCCCCTCCCGTGGGGCCTGCTTGCAGCTGGCAGCTCAGCGTTGTGCCACAGAAGCAGCACAGAGGACCCACCCCCTTTGCAGGGGTACCACAGCCCTGTGCAATATTAAGGGGGCCCTGCACACGCTGATTTGCCCTAAGCCCTGCACTCCCCTACGGTTGGCTCTGACCAGGCCTGATATAACACAGAGATATCGGCAGCCTCTAAATGGCTATTCATCTACTTGAAACAGAGGAAAAAAGTTAAGTGTAAAAACACATGCTTTCATAGCTTTTTAGTGTTGATGTTAAGGTATTTGTTGGCCCAGCTTTGAAATGGAAAAGGTGAATGTTATTCCTTAAAGCAGATTAACTCATTCCTCCTGGATAACCACTATTCTTTGTCTGACGGCTAGCACTTGTGTAGTCCTCGCAAATTCAGTCTTGTTATTTTACTTGCTTAACGTTAAGTGGATGTGACTGTGAGACTTGAGTGTCCATAATGTTGTCTTTTCATCTGCCTTTTGGAGTGCTACTCTATTCACTGTTCTCCATGCATTCTGAATAGAGCAGGAGCTGAAGCCTATTTGGCATAAGCACAAATTGGGTAAGCCAAGTGCTGTGCTTTGACAGCAGAGATAAAATCCAAATCATTCTTTTTTTTTTTTCTGGAATCCCAGAAACACTTTTGTTCATCTTCTGCTAACCAAGAGACTATACCTTTCCTTCTTCAGTGTAAATCTTGCCACTTTGCTAAATCTATCTCAGTGCCAAATAATTGTGACACCACTATATAGGTGTTTGTTGAATATGAAATGATACTAGACTCTTGAGTACAGTGAAACAATGATGACACATTCCATCTGTACTTCATATTCTTCTTCCCCATTAATTCTAGGTGGATTAAAAATGTATTATCTCTAATGTCCTGTAAGTCTTAAAAAACAGTGATCCTCAAGGACAGTCTTTCCTTCTATAGACCCTCACAGCAACTATATTCAGACAAATGCATTTGTTGTCCATCTCTAAGGTTCCTCTGGTCTCAAGTCCATCTCAGGGTGCTCTGCAACATATTCAGATTGGAAATCTATCTGAGCCCTTGGCTAGTTCTAGTCACTTTTTTTAACTAACATTTCAACATCTCGGGTTTAAATGTTTATTTAGTGAAGTGAAAGCATTGTGCAGATTTTGTAGAATATCTGTGTGAATTCATAAGGTGTCATATCTGGAGAAAAATGCGTGTGATGTTTTCATTGCAGCTCAAGCTTTAAGCAGGCTTTGGAAGCTTTACCTCAACTATCAAGTGGAGCAGACAAAAAGTAAGTGTACTGCACAGTAAGCATGCTGTGTTATTTTTAATACCAGCCCCAAGCCCTTTTATCGCAATACCCATATACTCTTACAAGAAGGATAACCATTATCATATTCTGACTTTTATGAGCCACAGAAAGCAACTCTAAATTGGACAGTGTTAAAGTAAACCAGACTCCATCCACATTTAGTGCGACATACCAACCCTAAGATGTAAATAAGATATGGCTATGTGCTGTCTTCATATTACACAATATAATGCTAATTTTAATTTTTTAAATATTGGCTCTTGCTAAAAGGTGGCCTACAAAAGATTTTATAAAATTATATGTCTTGCCCTTTCATGTTTCCCTTGGACATGAACCCCAAAATTTGGGAAGTTCTGCATCCTCCTAAAAAATATTTTAAGAGGTGAAGTCTTAGTGGTTCCTGCTGTCTGGAAAAATATCTTGCTGATCAGAGAATTCTAATGTGACCTAGTTAGTGGGGTGAGTGCTGAGTGTTTAACAAAAATAATTTGTTGCATGTTTCTTATGCACTGAAGTTAAAGAGGAAGGATATTCCGTGGCCAAATTCTGCAGTGGGGTTCATACCTGTTTCAATTCCCAGTACCACCACAAACCTGTATGATGTTGAGCAAGTTGATCTCTCAATGTCTGGGCTACATATCTGTAAAATAGTACTTCCTTTCTCTAGTCCTTAGTTATAGGCTGTAAATTCTGTAGAGCAGGAAGTTTCTCTTGCTGTGTGCCTGTATAGTGCCCAGCAAAATGGGACACAGGTCTCAGTTGGAGCGTTGTAAGCTGTACTGCAGTGATAATTATTACGGCAGTGTGAACCTTCAGTCGCTGATTTGATTTGGCAGAGATTAGGCCTGATTCGGTGGCTGAATCTCTGAATCTGAATCAAATCAGGAGACCCTTTAATCTCTCTGACTCAAATCGGAACCCTCCGAATCGATTCAGATTCAGAAAGATTTGACAATTCAGACATAGGGACAACTTTAAATGTTTTTTTTTCTACATACCTCAAGGTACTGAGGGCTCCTGAATGCTGAGATGGTGAAGCGTATGGAGGGTCCCACAGGAGCATGGGGGGATCCCCAGTGCACTCAGTAGCAAACCTGGAAGTGAACCAGAAGCACTTCTGGTGCACTTCCAGGTCTGCCAGGGAGCATGCAAGGGGGTCCGCCAGCTCAGCGACTGGTGCCTCCTGAGTCTGGGCAAGCACCCAGGTCCCCCTGTGGCTGATTGCCGAGCTAGAGAGGCATGGGGGAGGGGGTCAGCACACTCCCTGGCGGACCCAGAAGTGGTCTGAAAGTACGTCTGGTCCACTTCCAAGTTCACCGCTGAGCACGGGGGGAGGGGGGCAAGCTCTTGTGGGACAGTCCATCTGCCCCAGCATCTCAGCATTCACAAGCCGCGGCTAGTACCGTGATGTATGTAGAGAAACCATTTAAAGCTGTGTCTATGGCTGCATTGCTGATTCTCAAAATCAGCTTCACATCTTCAGATTCGGATTCAGCCAATTCAAACTGGGGACAGTGATCCGGATCAATGAATTGAATCACTGACCCTGATTTGGGCTGAATCTGAATCAAATATGGCCCATTTCTTATACCCCAATAACTATTCAATTCCTGTTTAATAGGCATTTAACAGTTTAACTTTCAGTCTCTGATTTTCAGGCAGTACTATCTTCAAGAGTAGATGGGAAAGAAAACCAAGACATTTAAAAAAAAAATACAAAACTTTACTTTTCACACAAAGGTTTGCACACGGTATGTGTGCAGGTAGGGGTACAGAATCACCTAGAGATGTAGTGGAGTTCAGGACTCCTGTTCCTTGTAATAGGCAGCATGTGTACACACAGAAAGAAACAACATATGCTCAAAAGGAGCATACTGTTGTGAACAACCCAATTTTCTCCCTCTTTTAGGTCACCTGTTCAGTAAGTTTATTGTTAAGAGAGAGCATTTCTATGAAAGTTGAAAGCATGCAGCTCAATAGCATGTCTACCATTTTTTTACCATAGCTTTATGCTATGTGTTACGTATGACAAGTCCTTGCTGTACTCAGTGGGTGCAAGATAGAATCCTTAAACAGGGATTAGCACTTGATCTGACAACCAAACAAAGTATTTGTGAACAAAGGAAGAACTGCTGGGAGCTTTGGTTTGAATTGCTTCTCTTGTGCTCTCCCTGTTTAACATCTTTGGTACCTTAAAAAGGAGTTTGTGAAAATCTAGGGAAAGGCAGCAGATTAATACTATCAAGTTATTCAATTCCTGATTCTTCTGATTTCCTGGAAGTTGCTGTTTCCAGTATTCGTCAGTTGGGCTAGGGACAGAAATTACACACAAACCTCTTTAAGTGATCAGAAACCAGTTCAGATCTGTAACACAACAGCAGTTCAGTGCATGTAAACCATTTTCAAAATGGCTGAAACCAGTTTAAGATAAACCTGGATGGATATAGTATCAGACTTAACTGATTTAGTTTAAACTGGTTTATTGAACGTCTGTCCCAGGCCTCCTCCATATTCAAGTTAACTCACAGCCCACCAGCATCTCAAGATGCTTTGCACCACCCTTGCCAATTCCCTCGTACAGGGTGGTGGGCTAGCCTTGACCCAGGCTGTCTGCCAAACGTGGCTGCATTTTCAGAATCAAAAGTGAATATCTGTTCACTTGTTTAATCTGTGCAGTTTATACTAACTTGCAAATATTGAATCAGTTCAGCCTTGGATTTTTTGACTGTCTGTACTTACCCCAGGTATCACAGCAAGGAGATTGCTCATTTCATTGTAATATTGGGAGAAATTATAAGAATTTGCAAATTCTTTGTTGGGTCCATCATAGAAGGATGACCATGTAATATAAAGCATCTGTTATTGGTGATCTAGCCAGTACCTTGTGGGGTTAAGCAAAATTGAAGCCCTTACACACAAGATTTTTTTTGGCAGATTCTGATGGCTGATTATTCATGAGGCACAGGCCCCACCGCACCTGGGCAGTGCCTGCCTGTGCCCCCTCCCCTTGCTCCTTCGCCTGCAACAGACTTACCAACCAGGTGCTGTTCTCCAAGCTGCCAGGCTGGTCACGTGCATTATGCAGCTGTGCACATGCACATGGCATTTATTGGCAACATTATCAGCCAAAAAAGCCGATGGCCAATTATGTCAATTTTTCCTTTTATTGATGCCTATGCGATATGGACTGATGTGTCAGTGCACCTTTACAAAACAATATATGTATACTTTAAGAAAAGTGGGCATGCATCTGCAGCATCTGATTAATTTATTCTCTACCCCCCAGTAACAAAGCACACTTTTTCCTGATTCCTGATGAAGAAAATGTTACTTTTTCTTGTTTACAGAAATATCCCTACCTTAAGATTTTCACTGAGAGGTTGGCACATGTCATGTTAATAACCTACTGTGTTACTAGATCCTGTTAACTGGTTCACCTCAAAAACTGTACCCTCCAATTTGGCAGTTATAATTTTTTTTTTCTTACAGGTTATTAGAGGAGTTACTGAACAAATTCAAAAGCAGCATGCATTTGCAGCTTACCTGTTTTCAGGCTGCTTCTTCAGCAATGATGAAAACATAGACAACTGCAAAAATTGAGCATCCCAGAAAAGAATATAAGCAGACATACTCCATTAGTCCTTTATGTTTTCTTTTCCTCTAAACACTTGTAGAATATTATAGTCATTGGTGCTTCAGTTTATTATTAAACACTCTGGTCCATGAATGTTGATGCGTCCTTTTGAGTAAGAGGGACTCTTAAGTACCACTAAAAATGTTTTTGTCTAATGTATTTCATCCCATCAAGGGTGTGAAGCCAACTTTACCCAAATATACTCTTCATAGCTATATGTTTGTAGAAGACTCTTCATTTGTGAGTTACACAAGAAGTGTTGTGTTAAAAATATGTTTTGAAAATGTACCATTTTCTGATTCACTCTTCCACAGTACTGTGTCAGTTCTCAGCATTACTCAGTGCAGATCAGTATTCATGTAAATGGCTGCCTATGCTGACATTTTGTAGCATCCAGTTGGCATAAATGTTGTGCATGCGTACTAGAAACTGCTATCTGCAAATGGCTCTAATAATCCATGTTCAGATGTAGCATTGTGGAGGGCGCTGTGCTTGTATTTTGCATTAAAACATTAGCACTTCAGGTAACATCTTTGCTATCGACTTTGATCTTAGTACTCAAAAAATCAGGAAGTTTTTAATTCAGCCAGTCACCTGGGCAGTACTGTAACTTGGGCATAGCTGTAATATAGCAGTACAGATAACTTTTTTTCATAAGGCATGTAATTGTAATGTAAAGGCTACACCACGGTATAAGAATAAAGATATTTTAAAATCCTTCTAAATATTTAAATTACACTTTCTTTTACTGGCATTTAAGTATCAGAAGAGTAAGCAGCTTCTCATAGTCAAAATAAGTTACATATCTAATATATGTTTTTTGTTTCTTCCCTCCAACTTACCTGTCCTTCTCAAAACAGACTGACTAAATCTATGTCTGTTCTTTCAAAACACTATTATTCACATCACCAAAACTGAGTTATTGTCATGGGGATGAAGATTCAACAAATAAAAGAAAAATTATTTTGTTCCTAGCATTTGGTGTGAAATCACAGAAAACACTGTTTTATAGATGAGGATTTAATATAAAGCATAGGAAAAGAATTTGTATTAACTGTAGCAACATCCAATTAGTGCCAGCTGTAAAACTTTTTACTGACACTTGTTTTGTTTCACACATTAAGTAAATAAGGACCAAGCATGTATCTGGTCTTTATGTACTTGGTTGTTTTTGACCTGGTTTTCAGAAGTTAAAATTTTGATTTCATAGAAACTTTTTCAATTAATTGCCATTAACTGCTTCCCCTACAATTGGTTGCTTTAAAAACACCATATTAAGTTGCAAGCATAAAAAAATGAAGTAATGTAAGAAACAGGTTTATGCTAGTGTATTTATTCACTTTGAATGCTTGGAAAATAAGAATTAAGAGCATTTTAAGTCAAAGTTTGAAACATTCAAATGTATATACCTATTGACTTAATGTGCGGAAAGTACTAAACAATCCTGAGTCTACTGCTAATGTTATCTCATCTAAACAATGTATACATTTATAGTCAAAACTTCTGTACTGATCTAAATGTTTGTACTGCTTGTTCAACTTGGAGAGGAGCTACTTCAGAGTAGTAAAGAGGTATTTAAATGAAATGACCATTAATTTTTTTTCTAAACTCATTTTTCCCAAGAAATTATCCTCACCTGTTTTGATCACTGCATTTGCCTCAAAAATACTGCAATATGTATGAAGCTCTTGTATTACGTATTCCTATCAACATAAAGAAGTTCCTGCCTGAGTGTCACTTTATTTATTGCCTTTTGTTATATGGTATTTCTATTGCTCTTCAGACCCGGAAACAATTTGATTTCAAATGCGCTGTTGAATATTTAATGTGGAGGTACGAACAGCAAACAAGATAATAATGGGGAAATAATTGTGATTGATTTTTTTTTAATTAAGGTTGATGCATAAGTGTTTTGTGAAGCAGCATAGCACAAGAGTATTAGCTCGCAGGAAAACAACCTTTTATGAACCAAGAATACTGGGAACAAGATGCAAAAACTGAACCTGCTGCAATCAGTTTGTGTGAAAGAAGGCTTCACGGTGCTAAGAATGTAAGAAGTGCCCTACTAGGCCAGATCCAAGGGTCCATATAACCCAGTATCCTGTCTCCCACAGTGGCAGAGTGGATGCCAAGGGAAAGATTATTTATGCAGGGTCTATGCAGATTGGTCAGTCCCCTGCCCTTTTTACCCTACAGCTTCCTGATTATAAGTAAGCTGCCAGCACACTATAGTTCCTCTGACAAGATTTCAAGAAACAAGATGTGGTTAAAGTGGGTTCACAAGTAACTGTTCAAAAATACAATGAAGTTAAAAAATGTCATATTTTCTCACATACAACATGCATCTTTCCTCGCAGATAAGCCCTCCAAAATTGGGGCATGTGTATGAAGCAAGGAAACGGATTTTCTGACCAGGATAGACGAACCCTGCTTTGATTCCTGCCCCACAGTGTAGCTGCTGTGGTATTACTTTAGGCAGCTAAAGGAGTCAGTTGACTTAATTCTGCACTCCAGAGGTGTTAATAATCATCTCCCCTTTTTAATCATCTTAATGCTCCACTAATCAAGCTAACCTTTGTTAAGACAGTTTTGCAGTCTGCTAGCTGCTCCTGGTCACTCTCCTCCTATTCCACAGCTTGGGAGACTCCTTTTTTTCAAAATCACAGATCCACCCATGAAGACCAGTTTTCAGCAGCAGTTCGGGTTTCTGCTTTAGTTAAGCAGGAAAGTGGGGGTGAGTGAACTGAAGATTAGACTGTGTCCCTGCTCTGTTCAGCCATAACTCTGGAAGAATATTTTTCTTCATTCTTCCTTTCAGAAACAAGATGCATGTTATATTCTGAGCTGTGCTGTATGTGAGAAAATACAGTAATTGTGCTAGAGGTGGCAAAGGATTGGGGGGCCATAGCAGATACAGTCAGTTAAGGCTTGCAAGAGAGCAGAGGCAGTGAAAAATACAGTTTATGATAGCAAAGTTTTAAAGACCCTTTACAAATGTGAAATAAAAGGAGTACATAGGGAAGTACTAAGCAACTTAGAAAGAATCTTATTGGTCTTGCTAAAACACAGGTGAAAATTCAGACACATTAATGGATATGAATGTTGGGCATCTTGAAGTGCTAAGAGATTAGATAATTCATTCACTGAACTGACAATTGTTTATTAACTCCTGGATAATTAAAGAGAGAGCCAAAGCCTGGGGCAGATGTATATATAATATGGTTAATACAGAAAAGAGAGAAGTGGCTGTCTATTTTCATTTCCTTAGTAAAATGCTGGAAGAGATACCAAGAGACAATTCCATTACATGTGTGGAGAGGTTATATAACCAGAAGTAGTAAGTAGCATCCAAGAGCAGAGAACAAAACATGCTAAGCAACTTGAATCTTAAAACACTCTTCATTTAGTACTCTCTGGAAGGTATATGTGATATTTGCTGATAAAATCTGACTCAGATGGGGGAGTAATTCAAAGGAGCCTAGAAGATCAAAAATGTGCACCATAGCCCTGCAGTTTTATGCATGTGCTTACCTTCAAACATGAGATATGGGATTATACACTCACATTTAAGTGTGTGTATGAGTCTGTAGATAGAGGGACAACAGGCTTTTTGGGGGGCCACCAGCTCTGTATGCATAAAAACCCTAAAACAGAACAGAACCTGTTTGATTTCATTGTTGGACCACCAGGAGAAGGTGGCAAATCCATGCCATAGGATGGATCCTTGTCCATCGCAGAACTTTTCATACAAGCTGTCTGCTGTACAATGAGCGGAGTCAGGGTATGACTGAGGCTACTGCATTCTTGAGGAGCAACATACAGTGTCATTGAGGTAAGAGTTTTTTTCCTTCACATACACCCTGTACTCATTCAACTGTGAAACTATACTGGGGTAGTGTCATTCATTTTGGGATTTGTCTATTGCCAGTGGGATATAAATAAAATGGAGGAAAATCAAAGAAGAGAGAAACATTATTAGAATATTGTATATATTGATTCGTGTTGATCAATTAAATGAGCTAAAAAATAAGCAGCAGCTAAGGTAGAATAGAAATACAAGCTTGCAGATAGTTGGATGATCTAAACACTGAAGAGGGAAAGGGAATGGATCAAGGTGATACAAAATCAGGTGCAATAGAAATGATATTGAAGAAAAACTATTATGACCTCTCTTACTTTGGTGCATGAGAAACTTTCCAAAGGATGTGCTGGAAGTCCCCTGCCTACACATTTTTAACACCTGACTGGGCAAAACATGCAAAAATCTGCATTGAGAGAACTTTTCCTGAAGTGATCTTTTCTGGGACATGAATTATGTGATCAAATAGATGTTTTCCACCTCTTGAGTCTGACTTGGAGTATGGTGCAAAAAAAATTTTTCTAGAGCTTATTATGTATGTATGGCCTTATGAAAAGAGTAACACCAGAACAAAGATTTGGCTATTAACACTGCAGATAATCCTTATTCATGCAAGTTTCCTTCCAGAAAAAGGCAAAAGGGTTGCATTCACTGCTCACATTCTCTGACCTGATACTAAGTCAACAGATAGACTCTCATCAACAGCAGTGATCTGTAAATCAGCTCCATGTAGTTATGCATTAAACTTGTGTGTGTGTTGAAAATGTACTTCCTCAGGGACTTAACTTCCGTTGCAAAGTGGGTTCCCTGCTTCATAGTAGCCTTGAGCAGGCCTCACATCATGTGTAGTCCAGATAAACTGTTATGTTTAAATGTAGAGTAACCTTTTATAAAATCTATCAGAACACATTCAAGTAAAAAGAAGCAAAGTATCTGAAAAAGGAGATGGGTTCAGACCCCAAAATGCAGATATTGAACACTAAAGTATTTTTGCTATGCATAGCTATAGGCTTAGTTGTGACACATCTGGATCTGTGACAGTAACAGAGGTTCTTTGCCTATACTGTGCAAGGCTACTTCATGTTATGAGTGTAGCATGTGTAGGTGCTTACAGTTTTAATATGGGACTGGCATTGCTAGTAGGCACATGACCATTGTTAGAACCATGGTCAGTGCTTCTATGTATGGAGCAGAACTAAAATCTTTTTCCAAGTGTTCAGGTGTCAGGACACAGTGGGGATTGCCATCATTTGATAAAGCTGACCTGAAATTGGAATATAGTTTTGGGAAGTTTTTGTTAGCATTTCTGCCATAAACAAAGCTGATGAGTAGATTGCATCCTGACTTTAAGCAATAAGAATTTGCTTTGGTTTTGTAAGTAGCAAAAGAGGTCTTTGTATCAAATCAAATTATTTTACATCTGAGGTTAAAGATTAAGCCACTTCAGAATGAAATCTAAAACTGTAAAAAAAACAACAACAACAAAAAAAACAACAACTAGATATGGACTCCTCTACCTCAGACATTTTTAGAGGGGCCTCACACTTTGCACATCAAACTGAAATGTTTAAATTGAGGCAGGGGCATGAGATAAACTTAATAATATAATTTATCCCCTTTTACCTCTCTGTTACTGCTTCATCTCTAGCCCAAGAAAAAAGTAGCAAAATATCACAAGTAATGATGGTAAGCTATCACTTACTAGATGGGGTGGTCATGTGAGTGGGAGATGTACAGTAAAAGAAATACCAGGTAATCCAGGAAATTGTGGCAGTGGTTTTAAATAACTGACAATCTCTCCCCTGACCCCATGGGCCAGTATAGTATTAGGGTGCACTGAAGTTCCTATCAGATTAGGCAGGCTACAAACAGAGTTTAACAGGTTCATGCTAGACTTTCAGTGGTAAATTATTTTGTGCTTGTTGTTTTAAAGTACACATAATATCAGCTTCGTACGGAAACATGCAGAAACTGAATTCCTTTCCCAGAGAGCTTATTTGCTATACTTCTATTCATTTCCTTCCCTAAACTGCTGTGCAGTGATGCTGAACATTGTAATACATCTGCAGCATTTCATTCCAGAGGTGGCTGCTTTTTACCCACTAGTAGGTGAGTTGTTTTTCTCAGTAAATATGTAATCCTACCACGTGCTTTTTAGGTTCCCTTAATGCACAAATATATCAAGAGATTCCTAAAAGTAAAACTGCTTCTGCAATGTTGCATGACCTTTCATTCTAACAGCAAAGTGCTACACTGAGAAAAATGTAGGCAAAATGAAGACTAATGCTGCCTTTGGACTGTTACAGTTTTTATCTGCTTGATAATTCTTACTCTGACTTTTTCAGATCTTGATCCCACACTCCCCCTGCACTGGCAAAAAGCAAGCTCCCAGCCACAGGTGAGCCCCACACACTCCCATGGCTGGGAGATGCAGGAGCCATGATCTCCCAGCCCTGAGGCCTTCGCACACCCCAAGGTTGGGAGACCACAGCAGCCATGCCCCATGGCTTCTGGGACCCAGAGTTGGCAGCTGCCAGAACTGTGTCCCCTCAGTTACAGGACTCCTAGTGCATGGAGCCCCAGCTGGCATGGTTCACCCTTGCAGCTAGGAGCCTGGTCAGCTGACAGGTCTCCCAGATACAGGGGAGACCTTGCTACATATGGAAATTAAAGCTGGATACCAACCAGCTATAAAGTTAGTACACCTTTTCAAGGTCTAGCTTTTTATAGCTGGTTGGACCTTTTTATGGCATGATGGGTACTTTGCTGGTTTCAGTTAATTGCACAATTCACCAGCTAATTGTGCAACACCTGCAACAGGTGGAGGGGGCTTGAGGTGCCACCCTGCCCTGCCTTCTACCTGACTTCAAATTAACACAGTTAACTCTTTCTCCTAAACAATGTAGGAGAACTTGTAAGTACTGCCTGAACTATGCCTTTTCTCTGCAATGACCTTAGGTTTATAATGACATTTACATGGAAGTAACAAATTTGACATAAATGAAGGAAGCAAGGAGATTCCAGTTTCAGCCAGAATTAAAAACCTGTCTCATCTTGTTGTTTCTAGATGTTTGGTTGATCTAGGAATAGCTCAAAGAATACAATCCATCTTGATTTCACTGGCAGGCAAGTTTCATGTTTCAACAAATCTAGATTGCACTAATGTTAATATTCTTAGCCAAAAAGAGTACAGCTCTCAATTTTTCTAGGTTCATAAGTAAATTTTCAGCACATGCCATCATATCAGATCATTTAAATAAAAAATTAGCAAGATAAGACGGTCTTTATTACCATTTGTTACTCATTTTTCTGATAAATTTCACTCGTTTAACTGAACTGTTTATTTTTCACATTTGCAAAGAGGTAGTTCCCCTTTCAGCTTAACTTTTTTTAAATCAATAGATAATGATGAATTTGAAATGTCACAGTGCTACTTAGCATTTTTAGCTATTGAAATAATAGGTAGATATTCAGGTAGGTGAACGTAGACATTAATTGACAGAGTAAGGGTAATTCTGAAATGTTGTAAAATGAATGCTTTGCATGCAGTGGTTCTAACCTAAGAAGTGTGTCATGTTCAAGAGAAAAATATCCTAAATTTTCTGTTCAGGCATTGACCTTGTCAGACTTTGAAAGGTGACATTTATCTAAATCACATGTTGTTGGCAGCTTATCTATGATCATCTAAGTTTATCAAAATATCTCCACACAAAATGAAATAAACCATAATGAAATCTTTCATTCTTGTAAGATTAAAAACTATCCTACTTGTTTAAGATTCACAAATCTTCCCTGAGTAGAACATCTTTAACTTACTAGGTCTAAAGAAAGTGGAATATTGTAGGATAGAGGAAATACTGTAGCAGGTTTAAAAACAGAAACTATGGACGATGCCCTTTTTATGGGCTGAATTTTGAAGGAAAATATAGTGTTTAAAAAGAGAAATGTCATCTTATCAATGGTAACTGCTGATGCTCTCTTTACTCTATATAAGCCCGGAATCCTTTTTTGAATCCTAATATGTTCTGATCCTCAGTAATATCTTGGGACAGTGAAATGACTTGTTAATTATGTTCTGCATCTCTTTTTAAAAATACCAGGTAAAAGCACTATAGAACTGCACCTTGTGTCTGTGTTAGTATTAAAAACACCTATTAATGCTTTTCAACAGCAAATGCCTAGCTTTGTCTTGGGCCCTTGTAGAGTCCCCATTTTCATAACATGCCACCTTGAAAACTTTGAAGCATTTACCCTTGTCACATTGTCATGTAGGCAGTCAGGCCCAGATATACAAATGGGTATGGACACCTTCTGATTGAGATGCTCAAGTCCAAATTCCTCAGAACTCCGAATTAACTCCATTAGCACCTAAACTTCATAGGCACCCAAGTTTTCGCTAGTAAAATTCTGTATCTAAAGATCTGTTTCTCCATCTGCCCAGAACTACAGCAAAGTGCCAGCACCAAGCACCTCCCCACATAAGTGCCCTGAGGGGCCTATTCTGGTAGGCACCTTCTAACACACCTAATGTATACCTAAAGAATGAGCTGCATGCAAAGCATCGCAATCATAGAATCAATGAGTTGGAAGGGACCTGAACAGATTGAGTCTGACCCCCTGCCATGGGCAGGAAGGAGCACTGGGGGTGGCAGGGGTCATAAGACCCCAGCCAGGTGCATATGCATATCCAGTCTCCTCTTGAAGATTTCCAGGGAAGGTGAGAGCACCACCTCTCTGGGAAGCCTATTCCAGGCTCTGGCCACCCTTACAGTGAAGTAGTTCTTCCTAATATCCAACCTAAACCTATCCTCCCTCAGCTTGTGGCCATTGTTCCTGGTGACTCCAAGGGGGGCCCTGGTGAACACACTTTCCCTTAGTCCCTGCTGCTGGCCCCTGATAAGGTTGTAGGCAGCCACAAAATCCCCCCTCAGTCTCCTCTTGCGGAGACTGAAGAGATTCAGGCCCCTCAGCCTCTTCTCATAGGGCTGGCCACGGAGGCCCCCGACCATATGAGTGGCCCTCCTCTGGACCCTCTCCAGGTTCTCCACGTCTGTCTTGAAGTGCGGCGCCCAGAACTAGACACAGTACTCCGGCTGCGGCCTGACCAGCACCGCATAGAGGGGGAGCAAGACCTCTCTGGACCTGTTAGTGATGCCCCTGTTGGTGCATGACAGGGTGCGGTTAGCTCTGCCTATTGCTTCATCGCATTGGCAACTCATATTCATCCTGGAGTCAATCATGACTCCAAGATCCCTCTCTGCCTCTATGCTGCCGAGAGGGTCAGCCCCTAACCGGTGACCATAATGCTGGTTCCCTCTCCCCAGGTGCAGCACTCCGCACTTGTCCTTGTTGAACCGCATCCTGTTCAGATCCATCCACTTCTCCAAACTATCCAGGTCTGCCTGGATGCGGTCTCTGCCTGCCAGTGTATGACGACTTTTGTTCAAAAACAAGTAGAATACCAATGCCTGCCTTCTATACAGTAGTTCAGTAGTAGGGGTGTGTAAAGTGGGCCCTATCCGATTCTGATTTGGATTTGGATTCTGCCCAAATTTGGGACAGTGATTCGATTAATTGATTTGGATCACTGTCCCTGATTCGATTCAGCTAAATCCGAATCTAAAGATTCGATGCTGATTCAGAGAGTTGGTGATTCGGCCATAGGCACAGCTTTAAATGTTTTTCTACGTACCTTGAGGTACCAAGTGCAGCTTGTGACTGCTGCAATGTTGGGGTGGATGAAGCGTCCCACAGGAGCACAGTGGGGCCCTGGCGTGCTCAGCGGCAAACCTGGAAGTGTACTGGAAGTACTTTTGGTTCACCTCTGGGTCCACCGCTGAGCGTGCAGACCCCTCCCACTCCTGGCTCAGCAGTTGGCCATGGGGGGACCCCAGGTGCCCCCACCCAACCCAGAAAGCACTAGCTGCTGAGTCGGAAGGCCCCAGCATCGCAGCATTCACAAACCACCTGCTACCTTGAGGTATGTAGAAAAAGCATTTAAAGCTGTGTCTATGTCTGAATCTTTCAGAATCTCTCCAAATCAATTCAGAAGGTTCCTATTCAATTCAGAGAGATCAAAGGGTCCTCTGATTCAGTTCAGATTTGGCCACCAAATCAGGCTGAATCGAATCAGGGACTGAAGCTTTGCACAGCCCTACTTAGTAGTTAACCACTGTCAGGACCTGGGAGACCTTGGTTCCAGGTCCTTCTCAGCTTGAGCGGTTCAAACTGACTTGTCTCAAAAAGGCAGTTCACATCCCTCCTACTGAAGCCATCCTATTGTGGCCAAAAGAAGGCAGGATTCTTTGGGAGCCAAAGGGAGGATGGTTCTGTAGCCAAGTGATTAGAGCACTTGCCTGGGAGATGAGATACTTGGGTTCCAGCTCTTCTCCAAGGACAGTTGTAGAAGGAGCTTAGTTCCCTACTGCAGGGCAATGGATTTGGGGAGTTAGGCATTTAAGAGTTAGACAGTACAGTGCTGAGCCTTGCAATGTTGCAGTCTTTGGTGAATCTAGCCCTTAGTGCCTTAGCTGTGGTCATACTTGAAGGTTGTGGCATGGCAGGGATACAAGCCCAGATTTCTCAAGTTCAGGTTGAGCGGAGTGATGTTACCAAACTGTACGTCTGCAGCCCAGGCACATTGCAGGGAAATTGGCATCAAGCTAATTAAAACAACACCTTAATAGGAAATCTATGTGACATTGGGGTGGAAATGGCTTATGCTGCAGAGAACTTTAGTATAATGAGATGGGATCTTTCATCTCAGGATCTCAAAATGATTTATGTTGCTGCGCTCCTAACAATTAAATAGAAAAACTTCAATAGTATTAGGATTTTACCTTGTGTGTTATCACTGGAGAAGTGTTTCTTAATTGAAATACTATTCTTATTCCCAGTAGTATAAGGCACAGAGAAGCTAAGTGACTCAACCAAAGTCACCCAGTGAGTCAGGGACAGAGGCAGGGACAGAAATATGACATGCAAATTCCCAGTTCTATATTCTAACCGTGAAGCACACACTCCCAAGTTTCCTACCAAAAGGAAATATAATGTCAAATGTTAGGTGTAAAACAGATTGTTTTCAGTTACTGCTACATGTGGGGAAAAAAAACAGTTAAACTTTAAAATAATGTTTGTTTCTTTGGCTTTCAGGGTTAGAGTATCACTAAAATAAAAACAGATTTTTTTTCTTATGATCTTGATTCTGGCCATCTTTCAAGAAATAGATTTATCTGACAAACCTGTTCCCTCCTAAAACTAGTCTAGTCCATCAGCCTTCATGGTCATAGTGCCTAATTCATGCTAAATGGGTAACACTGTGACACCACTAGCTCTTCAGAACAGTTATAGTTATGCGATTTAAGATTTAGTCAAAAACATTATTAGGTTTAGTTTTCTATTGACTATTTTGATTAATAAGGAACACTATGGCTTGGTGCTCAAATGTGCAGACAATGTGGCCACCTTCACTGATCACATAAGAGTAAACACCTGTGTGGAGATCCAGTCCATGGGAGCTTTGTGTTGCAAGAATTCATATATATTACACTGTAGACACAAGATGTCCCATCAGCAAGATCCAAGCTGCAGCACGTTAGCAATGAAGGGTTAAGTTAGCTGAGTTAAGAAGGTTGTTCCTTATTAATCCAAACTTCTACAAGTATGAGTGAATCTCACTAAATGACTCTAATAGGTTCCTCCCCTTAGAAAAGTGTGTTTTTTGTGGTTCCTGGCCACTTAAACATCCTTCCTGCTCTCTATCAGTGAAGTAGTTTAGTGTGGGGACGGGAGAAACTCATAGTGGTGGGGGGTAGGGATTCTTTCTTTTCTGGTTGGATGTTTGAAATACTAACTTTAATATCTCCTTAACATTTATGGGGGGAGGGGGTTTCCTTTTTGAAATAAGTGTGCTGTTCTTCTGGACCCTGAATTTGGTCCTTCCACCTCATGTGGATTTGCTGGGGAAGGGTTGGGGGGAGGGGGAGACTTTTTTTGGATGATGCCTTTTTTTGCAAAGCTATTTAATGCAGCCCTAATTGGTGCATGAGTTCAACCCTAACTCCATCTTAAACATAATCATTTCCATTGCCTCTCCCCCACCTTTCACCTTGAAAAAGTGCTTTGATTTTAAAATGGAAAAGGCATCCGTTATAACATAATGTAGTAGATTGTGCTAATAATGGAAATGCCCATTTTAGTGCCTGGGGACCTAACACTAGGGTTGGAGCACTGGCCTGTGTTGAGATGGTGTGGGAAGCTCAAAAAAGTAGAGTTCTTTGCTGCGGGCAAAATCACAGCCTTCCCCACAACAATTGAGGTGCTGTGCAGCCTGAGGACATGAGTGAGGTAGCTTTTCCTCTGTGCTACCCTTCACTACATACAGGAGCATATAAGGCACCCAGATTTGGCTGCCCACAAGCCTCTTCCTCCCACCCCCACCACACATGCATATACACCTCCATTATAAGATGAAAGGAGAGAGAATTAAATGTTTCTTGGCTTGGTTTTAAACGGGTATTCCTTTATTAAGCTTCATAATAACTTTTGGAGTTTGCTGATTATTCCTTTTACAGTGACAATGTCCTGTTTTGAGTACTGTCAATCACAAAATTCAGTGAAGACTATCAATTCAGTAGTAATGGTTTATCATTAATAAGTGGGTTGTCTCTTCCGTTCACGAGTAGGAACACTAGATGGCCTGAGCTATCTTCTAATTTCTGTCATCCCTAGACTATGTTCTTGGTTGGCATAAATCGGCTCTGACTTAAAGGCACTTAAGACCTGGCTCAAGTTCTCCAGCAAATGCTTAGAATAGTGACTGTAACTTCTGTGAACCAACATGACTCGTAGTTTATACAATATAATGTATTTTTACTGATATGTACTCTTTCAAAGCCAGAAGCTCTTCCTTTCTGTTTTCTAGGCTTATCAACAATGCCACAGAGAGGAGCAGAAAAGAACCTGTCGCTAGAACATGGCCACAAAGAGAGATGTAACGGAAGGAGAGAAAAAGAAAAACACTGGAGAGAGAGCTCTGCATAGGAGAGAGCCTGCAGTCTTGTAAAGAGTATCGTAAGTGAGCAATCCTGGGGAATATTTCCAGCTGGGAGTTTGTAATGGGATAATCATTTAGTCCCTGATCTAGCAACAGCTGTGACAGGGACTGCTGTGCCCTTGCAGTGCCTAGCTGACTTCAAAACTATGTGTGAACAGCAGGTTTCATCCCATTCCGTTCCCTGCCACCAAACACTGCATATTGTAGTTTGAAGGCCTTGCACTTTTAAGCCTGTTGATGTACTGTCTAGTGTGTGCTTTTGATCTGGAAAGGTATATAAAAATTTGCAAGTCTTGTTCTAGGTTCCTGGGGCCTGTGTGGGAGGAAATCAAAATGTCCTGAGTCGGCTTCTCAAAGTAGCTAGCTAAAATCTACTGAGCTGTTCTAAAAAACTGTGAAACTCAAATCATTCTGCTAAACCAGTGAGTCACTTGTTTCTAAGTGAATTTGGACTGTCTCTTGCTACCCAACACCAGTCTTGGAGATAAGACTTAAAAGTTCTCATGCAGTTTGAGCACGTTTCATGGAAGCCAACTCAGAATAGGAGGCAGCTGTTCATTTTGGGAAACCTCATTCTTCATTTGTAAAAGGCAGCAGTAAACACTTTCTTTCTGAAAAAAAGTTGTCTTTGCCTGAGCAAGGGCTAATTCCCTACTGCCAGAGCAAATGAAGCAGCATACATTAGCTTTATTCCTTTGCAAATATATAGCCAGAACTGGTAGCAGTCCCTTTTCCTGAAGGTTGTCCCAAATTTCCTATTAAATTGTTTTCAATTCATAGTTGGTTGGGTCAGAAGGGACCTGAGCAGATCATCAAGTCCAACCCCCTGCTGGTCCCTCTTGGCCGGTTTGTAGACAGCCACCAGATCCCCTCGGCCTTCTCTTGTGGAGGCTGAACAGGTTCAGGTCCCATAGCCTCCACTTGTAGGGCCTGCCTTGCTGCCCCCTGATCATGCGAGTAGCCCTCCTCTGGACCCTTTTGATGCTGTCCACATCCCTCCTGAAGTGCGGCACCCAGAACTGGATGCAGTACTCCAACTGCGGCCTGACCAGTGTCACATCGAGGGGGAGGATCACATCCTTGGACCTGCTCGTGATGCATCTGTGGATGCATGACAAGGTGCATTTGGCCTTCCTGACCGCGTGCCTGCATTGGCGGCCCATGTTCATTTTGGAATCAATAATAACATCAAGATCCTTTTCTGCCTCTGTGCTGACGAGAAGGGAGTTCCCCAGCCTGTAAGTATGCTGCTGGTTCTTCCTCCCCAGGTACAGTACCTTGCACTTGTCAGTATTGAATCCCATCCTGTTCTCATCTGCCCACCCCTGTAACCTGTCCAGATCTAATTGCAGCCTATCCCTCTCCTCCAGCATGCCCACTTCTCCCTGCATTTTAGTGTCATCCACAAAGTTTAACAAGGTGATTTTCACCCCCTCATCCAAGTTGCTGATAAAGATGTTGAACAGTGTGGGCCCAAGGACCAAGCTCTGGGGGACCCAACTGCCCAAATCCCTTCAAGTCAAAAATGACCCGTCCACTACCACTCTCTGGGTGCAGCCCTCCAGCCAATGTGTGACCCATCTGACTGTGTAGGCATCAACGCCACAGTCACCTAACTTCTTAATGAGAATGGGGTGAGACAGTGTCGAAGGCCTTCCTAAAGTCCAAAAAGATTATGTCCACCGCAACACCTGCATCCAAGGATTTTTGACCTGCTCGTAGAAGGCCACCAGGTTGGTCTGACAGGACCTGCCTTGAATGAACCCATGTTGTTTGTCCCTAAGCATGATCTCCCCTGCTGGTCCCTCACAGATGTGCTCCTGGATAATTTTCTCAAAGAGCTTCCCCAGGACCGAGGTAAGAATAATGGGCCTGTAGTTTCCTGGGTCCTCCTTCCTCCCTTTCTTGAAAATGGGGACCACATTGGCCCTTTTCCAGTCCTCCGGCACCTTGCCAGAGCACCACAAGTGCTCATAAAGCTGTGCCAGGGGTCTTGCAATGACCTCTGCTAATTCCCTCAGCACTATGGGGTGGAGATTGTAAGGACTTAATGACTTGAACACGTCTAGACCCACCAGAAGTTCCCTGACTTGGTCCTCACTAACCCTGGGCCTGGCAGTGCCTCCCCTGGGTCCATCCGGGATCCCAGTGAGGAGGAATTCCCAGTCCCTGCTCAAAAAGTTGGAGGCAAAGAAGTTGTTAAAGAGGTTATCTTTGTCATCTGGTGTGACCACCAGATTTCCTAGCATATCCTGCAGAGGCCCTACGTTACCCAGTACCTTCTTTTTACCCCCTATGTTATTTAAAAAAGGACTTCTTGTTATCTTTGATCCAGGCCACTAGTCCCAGTTCCAGCTCCGCCTTAGCCTTCCTAACAGCCCCCCTACAATCTTAGGCAATGGAGGTATTATCCTCCTTGGTGATGGCCCCTCCCTTCCATTGGGTGTACACCTTTTTAGCTTACAGACATTCGTGGATGCTTTTGCTGAGCCATGGGGGTTTTGAGCACTCCTGCCCACTTTGATCCGTGTGGGGATTGTCACTCTTTGGGCTTGGAGGATCGTCTCCTTAAGGAACGACCTCTCTTCCTGGACTCCCAACTTCCCTCCCCTCCAGGACCTCAGTGCCTCCCCGACTAGTCTCCTTACCTCATTGAAATCTGCCCTCCTGAAGTCTAGGGCTGTTGCCTTGCTGCAGGCCTTTGACACCCTGCACTGGATGGTGAATTCCAGTAGGCAATGGTTGCTATCGCCCAGGTGGCCGAGAACCCACAATCCACTCACCAGGTTGTCGCCTGTGGCCAGGACCAGCTCAAACAAGGTATTTCCCCTGGTAGGACTGTGTACCTCCTGGGTTAGATGGAGGTCCTGTAACTCAGCTAGGAACCTACATGAGCAGTCAGACCTGATAGTCCAGATAGTTTAGGTCACCCACAATGACCACATTCCTTGACTTAACTGCCTCTACAAGCTGACCTGAGAATTCCTGGTCCAGCTTTTCCCCCTGGTTGGGTGGCCTGTAGTAAACCCCTACCATTAAGTCCCTTTCCCCCTGACCCCCTTGTGCTCTGGGTCAGTATACTCCAGTCTGCCCCTCCTCTGACCCAGTGCTGTTCGTTAAGAAATGTGTATTGCTCTTTGATGTAGAGCTCCACATCTGCACCTTTCCTCCCTGTTCTATCCTGTACAGCCTATAGCCCCTGATGTTTGCTACCTGGTCATGTGTTGGATCCCACCAAGTTTCAGTGAGCCCCACTATGTCTGGGTTAGTTTTAGCTAGCAGGAGGGCCAGTTCCTCCTGCTTGTTCCCCATACTATGAGCATTAGTGTGGAGGCATTTAAGGCCGCCTGAAGGTGCATGCACTGTCCCCCTAATCCCAGGACTCTCTGGACCCCTGTCTCTTACCTGGGTATTTCTTGTGCTCATTGCCTGTCTTGGCTGGGCTGTTCTTGTGGGTGGCTCTTTGTTCGGTGTTCCATGGCTCTGTCCGTCCTCAACTTTCCCTTCCCCCAACAAGCCTAGTTTAAAGCCTGCCAGGGATCGGCCAACCTGAAAGAGAACACACACTTACCTTTGGGGGGAGAGGTGGAGCCCATCCCACCCAAGCATATCTCTTGTCCTGAAGTATGGGTAGTGGTCCAAAAAACTGAAGTCCTCCTCGAGACACCATTTTCGAAGCCACAGGTTGACCTCCCTGATGCAGGTCTCATGGCATTGTCTGCATCTGCTCACTGGAAGGACAGATGAAAAGACCACCTGTGCCCCATCTCCTTTGGCTTGCTCCCCAGGGTTTGGTAGTCCTTCATCAGGTGATCTGGGCTGCTCCTGGTCACATCATTAGTGCCTGCATGGATTAGGACCATGGGATAGTAATCGGTGGGCCGGATAATGGTCAGGATCATCTCCGTCACATTCTGAATCCTTGCTCCAGGCAGACAGTAGACCTCACATGACATGGGATCCTGGCAACAGATGGGACCCTCTGTACCTCTCAGGATGGAGTCACCTATGATGAGCACCCGGCGTCCGTTCTTCTGGGTCAGCTTGCGTCCTTCAGCTTGTTCTGCGCGTAGATTGGCCCCCTCTCCAGAGGTGTCCTCCTCTCCTTCCTCCAATGCCACCAGGGCCTCATACCTGTTCCCCAGCTGGACTGGGGGAACTGGTACCACACCGCCGCAAGCAGCCCTGGCTCTGCCATTCTGCTGTGGAGGGCACCTCCTGGGGTGCTTCTCCCTTTGGTGCTTGCCCCTGCAGGGAAAGGAAATACCCATCAATTTCATCCTCTGTTTCTCTGATCCCCCTCAGCCTGCTAACCTCTTCTTGGAGCTCCCTCACCTGCCCTTCCAAGGCCCTAAGACAGGCACCTCAGGACAGGTGTGGGGGCCCCCATTCCCTGCCCCACTGGGCATCCCCCACAGGCCAGGAGGCAGGGTGACATCAGCCCCCGCATGGGCTCCGTCTAGGTGGAGACCTCAGAGAAGTCCTGGGTGGGCAGCGCCCCCCCTGGCAGGGGCCCTAGCAGCATTTCAAGTCCACACCTTTTTTGAGGGGGGAGTGGTGCCTTCACTATACCCTTGCCGAAGTCTTTCTCCTATCCCCCTCCTCCTTGCCTGCCTTCACGAATGCCAGCAGAAACAGCGGCATGCTCTGTTTGTGTCCGGCTTGGGAGAGCAGCTCCCTGCCAGCTCAACTAAAAGGGATCCAGGGAGCTTCCCCTCTGGATCTGCCCCAGCTGCGCTGACCCCTCTCCCACTTACCTTCAGGGGATCAGCTGCTGCTGCCCCTGCCGCTGCCGCTGCTGCCCCCACTGCTACCTCCACTTAGGTAAAGGGGCATACATACAAGTGGAGCCCCACGTGTGCCCAGTCAGCACCTCTCCTTGCTGCCATCTGCCCCAACTGCCAGGGGCTGGAACAAACTGCAGCTTTTAAATGTCGTGGTTTGAAATTCCCTATCAGGCGCTCAGGGCTACCAGCTTACAGCTTTGCCAAATTAGCTAGTTAGACTCTCATGTGGTAACTTTTCCCACCTACAAAATTTCAGCCAAAAAGATTCAACCACTTTTGACAAATAAAGCTAGGGACTCATCCATTTACTCATGTTTAAAGAGTTCTGGTGATCACCTCACTGGAAGGCTGTAATGTGGCAAAATTTTTAAGCAGAGACTTAAAATCTGACAGAAGATGGTCTTTGTGTCAGACGTGGCTTTTCCATCACTGCAAATCTGCCCAGATCTTACCAAGGTATAAACCTTTTAACAACCTAATTTCATACTTGTTTGCTAAATATCCACCAAAAAACCCCATATCTGCACTAAGCATGCTTCAGCTTCTCAGAGTTCAGAGGGTTAACCACTCTATTCATGTACCAGCCTACCAAGCAAATGGGCATGCTGTAGCCCAGGCATATGGGGACTTCAGTAAATTTGTCCTGTAGCAAGTGTTCCCAGTTGCTCTAAGTTACAATGGGGCTAAGTAATAAAACTCAGAGCAAGAAACTTCTCTTTTTCCTGTGCTGTCCCTGGTATTGTGCTGTCCATGGCAATGCGCAGGAAGAAGCCAGCTGATTTGAATGTAGAATGGGCAAGATCTGGAATATAGGCATCAGTGGCAGGTGGGGGCAGAGAAGAAAGGCATAGATAAGGACAAGTTATTGGTAAGATTGGGAGCAGAGGAGGGAGAAACTGCTGAGAATAATGGGGAAAGAGGGCTGGGCTATGCAAAGAAACTCTGACTTGAAGCATGATATAGAAGGTAATTTGTGGGGAGAATAGGAGGGGACACTGAGCTTGGACAGGAAACCATGGAGGGGAAGAAATAATGGGAGTGTCCAGACCTGTCAACCCAGGAAAGAGGGGGCAAGGTCAGGAGGCTAAGATGTCAGGGATCCTAGGGAAAGAATATAGGACTGGAAGGGGCCTTGTGGGTTATCATTTTTAGTCCCCTGCTGTGGCGGTTACTAACTGAAGGAATCTCCAAAATCAGCAAGGACCAAGACCCAAAACATCATGGGCAGATCCAAAATTTTGGAAAGGGAGTGCAGATGATGTACTGCATCATTGCATATAACACACTATACATTTTTCTCCAGTTAAAAAGAAACTAGAAGCTTTACTAACTGAATCAAAAAAATATTGATCTGGACATTAATATCCTATATTTTATTTATATACATAAACACACACACATGTATATAAAAACACAACAAAGTAGGCAAAAATAGTCAAAAGCTGTTGTTTCTTTAGTCCTGTCGTTATTAGAATTAAGTATGCATCTTTGGCAGATTCCTAAAACAAAATCAAGCCTTCCTGAGCATCTTGACAGTGCCCCAGTGCTTCGTGGAAAGTTATTTCCATACTTGAGATGATGTTCACCCGAGTTAACATTTTGACACCTGCATTCATGCTTCTAGCTAAAACAGTCTGCAGGGTGGTGCAGTAGGAGATATATTACCAGGAATACCTAACAGATAGCAGAACTGCAGAAGAAAGGCTAGTTTGATTAGAACCATTAAAGATGATTAACAAGGAGAGAGAGGTGTTGTTAACAGCTGTGATATGAAAAGTTTACAAGGAATCAGGTAGATTATAATGTGCCATGAAGTCAATAGACTCCCTCACTGCTGCCTAAATAGAAATGCTGCTGCCATGCCCAGGTTTAAACTTTGGGTGTACCAGGAATCAAAGTGGGGTGCAGCTGCATCCCTGCACCTCTAATCCCCAGATCCACATCTGAAAAACACCAAGAACTCCCTAGGATATGCCACAAGAAAAAAGCAGTGGAGATAAAGGCATTGCTGCTGCGATGAAAGGAAACCAATCATTATTATTATATATAGGTACTCAAAGTCCTAGGAAGAGGAACATTTGCCCAAGATAAAGTAAGGCAAAAACCCACATGGACCATGCCATCTGACTTGGAGAAAAATATTTTTGTCTCCACATTTGGTGATCAGTAGGACTACGAGTGAAAGAGCAAGCTCTTCCGGCTTTTCGAAATAGTGGCAGAAGTATCAGCATGCAACGAGTAAAATCTTGGAGTCTTATATTTATGTCTCGTATAACATGCCTCTGAGGAAAACCAAGGCAAAACAAAAAAGAAGCCAGTGGTTTTCATGAAAGGAAAACCATCCTTCCTGACCTCAATGGGCAACCAGCAGAAGCCCTGAGGCATGGGGTAGCCAGACACCTTCCACGCTACAAAAGTTATTGTTATACCCTAAGATGAGGAGGGTAATCATATGTCTCCACATCACATGCACTGATTGTGTACTAGAATTTCCCATCATGGCATACAAGTGCATGACAGGACCTGGGCATGCGAAACTCAGCTTGCATGCGGTGCTCTAGGAAAGCAAAAATGGCCTGAGAGCACAGATGAGGTGAACAAGTAGCCAGAAGGGTTGAGGAGCAGGGGTGGAGATTGAAACTGGTGTGGCAAAGAGACTGGGACTGGGTGTGCAGAAAGGGAGACTGAAACTTATATAGAGAAAATTGGCAGGGGGGAAACCAGGATGAGCCTGAGTGGAGAAGTCTGAGTTGGAGTGGGGGTATATTAGGCACTTCCTTCCTTTTTGTGCATCCTTGCGATGAGGTATTTAGCAGGATGCACAGATCTGTCGGAATCTAACAGGGCCGCACCACGAGCACTTCTGATGTGGCCTCAAACTTGCAACCTCTCTGCTGTCAATTGTGCTCCACACCATCCCAGCCCATGGATAAACTAATAAGAAAAGTATTACGGTAGGAAGCCAAGTGCCCGACAAACACCTGACTTGGACAGGGTCCAGTCTGCAGGGTATGGACAGAAGTGACTCTTCCCACTAGACCACACACCTTAAACAGACCCCCTCAAGAGCCCTAAGGCTGGCTTCTCACTGCTGTCACCAAATGCAGTGTGTGCCTCTTATTCCCCCATGCTTACTGAGCTGCGAAGAGGATGGCAGTTATCACTAAACAGTTATTCCGTTAGCCCAAGTCATAGAGGTCAGCTCAAGTGGTGTAATTAAAGGTACCTGTCCTGCTAGTGAGTCACTGGTAGCAATAGGATGTCACATGATAACAATGTGTTGTTCTTAGCTTAAAAAATCACACTGGGAAATTACATGTAAACGATGTGGAGGCATCCTTAAGGCTGGTGTTGCCTAGCTTGTGTGTGTAGTTTGACCAGACATAATAAGAGAGTGACAGCACATGCACTACTGTACATAAATTGTGGGAGGCAGAGAGCAAAAACAAATGAGACGTCTGAAATTTGTATGCTTAACGTGATTTTGTATGAGAGTTCAAGGTACCACACCTTTGGCAAAAGAGCCTTTTTATTTATTTATTTTTAACTAAGTGGGTAGGTGAATGCTGAGTGGGTTTGTAAGCAAAGATTTGTATTTTCTTTCAGATGTACTGAACACCCACAACTTCATGCAGAATCGCTCAGCTGTGCAGGTTCCTAATGTTAAGCCACAAATCCTGAGACATGCTCCTAAATAACACCCATCACTGCTATGCTTCTTATTACACAACTGGGGAAGTTTTCTGCACATCGATTTTCATTTGTCTGCTCCCCTCCCCTGTCCCCACCTACAGTCCCCCCACGTTTTCTGCCTCTCTCCCTTGCCCCCTTCCCCTCCCCCCCACTTTTTATATAGATCTAGCTGCCCCTAGACTGTGTTTTGGACTATTTCTAAGCACTCACCTCCCATTGATCTCAGACTGAGCCACCCGAGCACTGGAAAAATGCCACAAGATGCCTTTCTGTTCATAGTCTTAGGCCCTTCAGAGTCAGTTTTCCCTGGTATATTTGATTTCTCTGTGCATGTAATACAAAATTTAAAAAAAAAACAAAAACCAGGGTAGGTATAACAACAATACTTCTTTTTTAAGCCCTTTGTCTTGTGTGTTTAGACAGGAAGCTATCTAGGACAGGGAATGTCCCTTATTACGTGAATGTACGGTGTTCTAGCACATCTTGGTCCTAATTTTGGTTGAGTGTCTGAACATCACCCTGATTAAAAATAACAGAACCAAATATTTGAACGGTCTGCAAGAATGTGTGTAGAAAAGTCTTCATCAGCAGAAAGGACTAAATGCGTAAAGTTTGGCCCATAGTAAATATAGTGACCCAATTTTTGTGTGTGCTGATAGAGCACAATTCTTACTGAAAGGAGCAGGTTGGGCTTCTGGGAAACAAATATGCTGTTTTCGAAATAGAGTTGCTCCACACCTTGAAAAAATAGGCCATTAAATTAAATTAGAGATTTAGGTTCCTAACTGTAGTCCTCCTAGGTAAGAAGACTAGCCTTAATTTCTGCCTGCTTTTGTTTTTCCACCTGAAAAGATAGTTTGTGCTCATAAGTGCTGATAGCCATCTTGGAGTGGGGATGATAGTCCATGTGAACTCATAGGCCAAAAACTCTTGCAACCTTGAGATCCACGGTGTTGGTTATACTGAAGCCTTACGTATATGGACGTAATTTTATAAACACAATTCCCTGCCGTCTTGTCATTGCTTTGTACTGCTTTCCTAACTGATTGATTAGGACTGGACAGTACTTCGGGAAGCTGGTGGTAGTGTCTGTGGTGCTTTAACCCATACCACCATAAAACCAGTCAGGGAGAGTGATGTGGCTATTCTAGAGATGTGCTGCCACATGTTGGAGCTGTTGGTCGATGAGCACAGCTCAGAGAAGCCATAGATACTCTAAATTATATCAAAAGCTGATGTTATCCTATTGCTGGTTCCAAAGTCAAGGACATAAACCCACTTTTGTGGCCCCCCTCCCTGATCTCCCACCTTCTGCCCATAGCTTGGGCCTTAGACCTCAGGTTTGCAGCTAGAATGCATTGCTAAAAACCAGGAATGAAAGCAATAATGAAAATGATAGTACTGTATTCCCTGAGAGAAAAGCAATGTGGGTTACAGTTGAGAAAATGAAAACTAATTTCAGTGTTTGAATGGGTGAAGGTTTGTCTTTGAACTGTAACTTTGCAGAGGAACTCCCCAGCTCATGACCTCCATATATCTACTAATTAAACCAGTAACTTCAACTAAACAAGAGTATGCTCACACAATGCCCCTTCCCCCCTGTCTCCCTCCATGTCAATTCATACAATAACTTCTTCAGTAAAATCAGGAGAAATATGGGGCTATATCTCAATACACTGGAGTCAACTAAGGTGTGACCCCTATTCTATATCTGAGTCAGGCTTCTAATTTTAGGAAAAAGTGGGTTTATGCATATAAAGTCTTAGTGCTGTCTTTGGCTAGTGGAAAGGTCAGTGCATGCTATGAACCAACAGTGTGCTTTATTGTGAAGGTAGATAATGGCATACTGGGCTGCATTAGCAGGGGTGTTGCCAGCAGGTCAAGAGAAGTGATTATTACCCTCTGTGTGCACACCAACATGAGCATGCATATGCATTTTGCCTCAAATCTGTGGGACCACAAACCGCACACAACAAATGTGCAACTGTATACTGCACTTGCAGATTTGCAGTGTGATACCAAAATTTGATACTAGGATGTCCTGGTGTATAAAAAATAAAAAAAGTCACAAAAAGTGGCATGGTCCATACAGCAGCAGTGCGTGCTGTCAGAAATGGAGCCCTGCTGTCCAGGGTCCATGCAGCTGGATCAGCATTGCTGCTGCCCCAGGAGGCCCCCTCAGGGCCCCAGGTAAGGCTATTGGGCCAGCACAGGTGCTGGCCCCATCTTCCCCTGTCCCATCCAGGAGAATTTGGCACATGCCAGAGTAAACATGCAGAGGTGTGCCTGTACCACATTTGTGCTGCTGCTTGTCATGCCCCTGGAAACATACCTTTGCACGTAGAGTACACCTTGTTCTACAGTACTGGTGAGGCCACATCTGGAGTATCATGTCTAGTTTTGGGCCCTTCTGCTACAGAAAGCAGTGGACATAAAGGAGAGAGTCCAGGAGATAGTAACAAAAATAGTTAGAGGGCTGGGAAACATGACTTACGAGAAAAGGCTGAGAGAATTGGGCTCCTTTATTTTAGAGAAGAGAAGACTGAGGGGGGATATAATAGCAGCTTTCAGCTGCCTGAAGAGGGGTTCCAAAGAGGATGAAGCTATGGGGCTCACTGGCAGCGGAAGTGGGGGGGTGCTAGCAGGGCTCAGCCCCCCCACCTGATGCAGGGCAGCAGGTATAGCCGGAGGACAGCCTGGCCACAGGCTGCTGCTGCAGAGGGGGAGAGACATGCACAGTCTGATACCCTGCACAGCCAAGTTCACAGCTAGCTCAGGTAAATTTCTTTCAATCTGTTTTTTTTATGACTGCCTGGGCTTGGGGAAGTGTGGAGGGCAGGGGGCAAGTATGGCAGATCAAGACCATCACAGTGCAGGAGGGAGTGTAGTAGGGGCAGGGGTAAATAATTCATCCCTTCCCCCCTCCCTCCACCTATGATGGAGCTAGACTATTCTCAGTGATGGCAGATGACAGAACAAGGAGAAATGGTCCCAAATCTCAGCAGGGGAAGTTTAGGTTAGATATTAGGAAAAACTTTCTCACCAGCTTGCCTGGAGAGGTTATGGACTCTTTATCCTTGGAGGTTTTTAAGGCCCGGGTAGACAAAGCCTTGGCTGGGATGATCTAGTTGGGTGTGGTCCTTCTTTGAGCAGGGGGTTGGACTAGATGACCTCCTGAGGTCCCTTCCAACCCTAACTTTTCTATAATTCTATAGTTTTCTGTGCTTCACCTCCTAGAGCCATACCCTTTGGCTTGTTCGGCCAATAGAAAAGCCCAGAGCCGCAGAATAATGCAATGTAAAGTTCAGTTCCCAGTTGAAGTGCTCAGCTTTGCCCAGTTCAAATCCAACATATTGCACAGCACCTTGCTGTGGGTAATACTGATATTGGAGGCTAGTCTTATACCTGTTAAGGTCATAATAACAATACACAGTATGGAAAGCTAGCAGGCACTGACATGCTAAACTCTGAGATGCTGGGGCCCGGGAGAAGAATCCAGGCTTCTGTGTAGGGTGGATGGGCTCCATACAACGTGTGGGATGAAATGGATACCTCAGACTGGAATCACAAATACCCACAAGTGTTTCAAAATGCTGATCAGGGAGCTGCCTTAGGGTACTGCCTCCATTCATGGCCTAACATTTTCTCATTTCTTTCAGACAGTGGTCTGGATCCAGTCAATCTTGTCTGGCTGCTTCTACCCAGGACTTCCTGGGGGGTGGGAAGAGGAGGAGATGAATCTGTAATTAAAGAATTAAGCGCCAAAGCTTCTTGTAAAGTGAATATGGAGACCCACAGTCCTCTCAAGGGTGATCCAGCTTGCCTATTTGCTCAGCAGAGAGTCATTTGCACTGAGTTGCTGCAGTAAGAGGAATTCCTGCTCCTCCTCAAACCAATGGCATTCCCATTGTGTTGGCATCCAGATTGCTCAAAGGATAGTCGAGCAGCTGCACTGGCTATAATTGCTCCCCCCCACACACACGCACACTTTTCCTGTAGAACCTGGCCCATTAGGCAGCCAGAAGTGCAGGATTTGTGAGACTGGATGTATGGAAGTCAGAGCATGACTAAATAACTCATTGTGACTTAGGCCCCTGGGAGGGGCAAGTCTTCTATATTGGCTCATGATACCCAGGCCTGTCTAACGAAAAAGGCATAAACAGTCCAAAGAGGCAGCTAATGGGGTTTGGCTCAGCATAATGAGGTCAGTGCTCTCCTATAGGGGGGAGGGGGGGCTTGGTTCTGGCTCTGCTGCCAGGCCTATTTATAAATTCAGTTTTTAGGATAGACTGTAACCCATGGCTCCTCCTCTCAAAGGCATGCTGGAGTGTCACGCTTCTCTTGCTTACTCACCTTCTGGCCCCTGGACACTTGCACTCCTGGATATCTACTGCACAACTTTCTACAGCCTAGGCCAGGGGGGTCAAAATCATGTGGTCCGTAGGCCAGACAAGATCCTTAGACCTCCTAGCCCACTTTGCCCCATCCAGCACGTGAGGCAGCAGCTCAGGATGGTTCAGGACACCAGTCTGAGCAAGCAGTGCATCCAACTCAGCCTGGGACCTGGAGTGAGTAAGTGCCAAGGGCAGTGCAGCCTGGAACTGGCACCAGTGACTGCCATGTGCAGCACACCCAGGACTGGTACCAGCAACTTTTATTTCTGCTGGAGTGTGGGCCCTATGATGGACATGTACTCATTACCCCCAGTTCCCCAGTATCTGGGAATAGGGTGGGTCTGTTGGAAAGTGGGGGGTGTGGAAGCACAGGTGACGTGGCGGGGTGGGGGATGGTGGGCACATACCCCCCCGAGACCTGCTCTCACAGTGGGGTGTGGGGCTGCAGCTGGGCCACACCAGCTATGGGCAGGAGCCACCTTCACAGCCCAGCAGGCAGGACCTCAGTGGAAGGGAGTGCTGAGCCACCCTGACTGCCAAGGTGAAGTGCCCACTGCCCGCCCAGCAGCAGGGACACAACTCCATGCTGCTGCCACTGCTGCACCTCACCTTGGCAGTATGGCGATGCAGCACTTCCTCATATGTCAGGTGCTGCCCACTGGGCCATGGAGGTGGCTCCTGTCCAGAGCTAGTCCAGCCTGACTGCAGCCATGCATCCCACTGTGGGTGTATAAATCTCAGGGAGAACGAGACCCCCTACCACATTGCCTTGGCCCTCCTGCCCTTCTCTGACACATTGCCTGTGCTCCCCCATCCCCCCGACATGTCACCTGTGCCCCCCCTCCCGCCCCTTGATGCATCGCCTCTGCCTTCCTGCTGTCCCAGTGCATTACCTGTCCCTGCTCTTCCCCCCTTCCACTCCCAAAGACTTACCTAGAGGGAGCTGTGGGAGCTGCTCTCTACCGCTGCTTGGCTGCCATGTGAATGCATGCGTGCCCATGCATGTGGTGCCCCCAGCCTCCCATTGTCCTCACCCCTCCCCCTAGCCCCAAGCAGCCCCTTGCAGGCTGGAACTATACCAACCTGCAAGGGGAAACCCACCGTTTCCCACAGTTTTCCCCTTTAAAGGTAAGGGCTCTGACAGCCCTCCTCCCAAGGGGAGCCAGGATCTTTGGGCCCTCCTGTACTCTGAGCCTATGCCATGTGGCATGGGGCCAGTTCAGCACAGCGTGTGGGTCAAAAAGGCAGCACCAGGGACCACATTATAGGGTTCTGCAGGCCCTATCTAGACCACGGGCCAGATGTTTGACACTCTTGGCCTAGGCTGTACTTGGTGGGTAAAGCATTCTTCTGGGAAGGACGTGGTAAAACTGCCTCTGAGGCGGGCATGAACAAATGGAGGGTGGAGAAGCTTCTCCTTCCCTACTGTCATCCTCACTTAGGTCCCTATGAGCTCTATAGGGACCTTGTCTCTGGCCTTAAAGTACCCCTGTTACAAAGGAAGCTGTGTTCAACTAAATGTCCCGTAAGCACTTTGGTGCTTGAACAGGACCGACTGAGATGCAATTTAAGCCTTTTCATGACAAAGAAGGGTGAGTTAAACTAATACTCACAAAAAAAGTCAGGCACCTAAGCAAGACTTAGGTGGATTTAGGCATGCACATCACAAAGAAGGATCCAAACTGCGCCTATTCAGCATAGACCAGGGCTGGACAAGGGGTCTTACTAGTAGTCTACTGCAGAAAAGGCGGGCTACAGACACCCAAGAGTTCCTAGCCTGTCCCACCAGTTACTTGCAGCTTGGGTGCCTAGCCCTGCTGATTTGGGCATATTTGCAATGCCTACATGGGGACACCTAGAAGGTCCATTTGGAGCTGGCCCTCTAACATCCAGTTTTGGACTTGAACACATACATATTGCTTAGAACTAGTCCTTTTTCAGATTTGCCCTTAGTCTTTCTCTCTCTAAACGGTCCAATGGATATTTATTTATAGATCATGGGGCAGCTCAAACAAGAGACACTGAGAGATCCCAATAACCCCCACACCTGCAGCCTTCCCAAGTCTCAGATTAATTGCCTCGTGGTTAGGATACTCATCTATGTTGCAGGCACTTCAAATAGAGCGGGGCCTTAAAGCTTGATCTTGCACTACATGGGTGAACACCCACTTGCTGCAGCTGAGGTGGCTAGTGGAGCTATGTTTCCCTATCTTTAAATGGAAACTCTCCAGAAGCCTTGTATCTTTCTGCTGAAGAGCAAAGACGGGCAGAGCAGGAACCGACAAAATTGTGACAGCAATGGGAAAAAATATCCCTCCCACACTGGATGCAACCCAATTCCCATGATGCTGCTATTAAAGATAAAAGCAGCTTAAGACCACATGTTCTGAGGAACTAAAGAATCATTCTTACCCCACCGATTTGTAATTTAATTAACCAGTATAACAAACAACAAATGATTTATTGACAGGCAGCTGTAGGTGGTACCCACTTTACTTCCCCCACCCCAAAGTCACACCTGGTTTATGAGAGTGCACTTTAATTGTGGCTTACACTTAGCAAGTCCTGCCTCTTAAAGCATGTACTGCTCTTGTGGTGACATTAGCTTCCAACAAGGTATTGGGTAGCCAGTGGAAATAAAATTAACAGCAAAAAGCAGGGAGGGGGACTTTAAAATAATAGCAATAGGCAGCAAACACTATGTACTAGTATGATTTTTATCCTTTCCCTTCGTTACTAGGAAATCGGCAGCATAATACAATTGTCTTAGGCAAGTTTGGAAAGTGCGGTCATAGTTCAGTGTTGATGAGTTTGAAATGTCAAATTTAAATGTCATCTCAGTCACTATGCCCCACCCTTCGCCCCAGCTCCACTAGCAGCCCCAGGCAGCAAAGCACACTGCTCATCTAAGGATGGCCTGCTCCTCAGAGCTACATGTGTTTGGAGTCTGCCCCTGGCCGAAGTCTTTAATTCACGCCTGGACGCGGCCCCAACCTTCTTGCTAAGGCCATTATTTCTTTTGTACCTCTAAAGCAAAGCAGATGTCACTATAACTGACTTAATTTACCACTGTCACTGGCTTTTGCTCTACTGGACGCTTTATTTTTTTTTTTCTCTTCCTTTTCTCTGTTTGCTAAACCATCCTGGGGAACCTCTCTCTCTTTTCTGCCAGAAGCCACTAGAGCACATTTAAAATTATGTGACACAAGAAAAACACTCTCCTCCCAACCATTGCCATTTCATGATAAAAAGTGAACCAAACATGAACTGGCTAAGTACATGGCACCAAAAATGTTACAAGCTACTGTGAACAGTTTAATGCCCTCAGAAAACATTTTTGCATAGCCGAAAACAAAACAGTAAATTTAAAAAATGGAGGTGTGGGGGGAAGAGAGCGAGGAGGGGAGGGAGCTTTTTTTAAACAGGATAAAACAGAAAATCACTGGCGTGAAGTTCCTGACACCAACCACAAAAGAAAAAGGAACTGCTGTTTACGTAAGTAAATGTGGTATGCTACTGTGTTTTTGAGCAACACACAAAAATTGTACTTTGCATTATTAACCAGTATTAATCACACCTTATGAAGCACCCCTCTCATGCCACATATCACAAACTTTACGTCCCAGAAGTGTGGTTTCATAGAGGCTATATTTATAGGGGTGGGGGGATATTAACATATTGCATACTGATACCAGTCGCAGTAGCCTATCAGATGTAGCTTCAGGACAAGGATAAGTGTAATGGTTTGGATTATGAGGACAGACCTGATCTTACCTTAGCTCTTAAGCCTGACACCAACCCTGTTTGAAAAGGTTTGGTTCAGTTTTGTGATGCACATATACTAGTTTGAGGAGCTTTTGAAACTGTCAAAGAGATTTGGACACCCAATTATATGAGGGGACCCAAATCTCTGAGATTACTTTGAAAACATTTAGGCATCTGTTTTCTGGGGAAGTCCTGCTGTCTTGAAGAAGGAGCAAGGAATTTTGGGAAGTGCTCGCAAAATGTATCTTCTAACAGAAATCCATCACAAATATATGGTGAAGATTAGGTAATATGAACCACTTGTGATTTTGCATTGGGTGATTTCCAGAAAATCATTCTGTATGTGTGTTTGCTTGTTGGAAATGTTTGGTGATCAGTCCTGTCTTCTCCCTCTGCAATCAATGCACACCGGTTGAACTGTGGTAGAACACCCAGGGCACATACACACAAATTAGTTACCACAAAATAAAAAGAGGGTGGGACTCCTCTGTTGTACAGGCTGTATACATGCTTTTACCTCACTGTAGATGAAAGTTGTTCTGAAAACTGCTGTTACTTCAATTACCACCATGGCTATACTGCCACTGATACATTTATTACTACTATACCACTACTGTCATTAATGTAAAATTATTTTGAGACCAAAGACTGATATAATGCAAGCTAAGAGTCGGTGGTTTAGGTTACATCTGTCAGAGTAAATTGCTCCACAGCAAATGATATCTGGTCAAGTGCTGCCATATAGTTTGTCTTTGAGTAACTACTTTTCGTACCCACACCAAAGACCCTGATTGATTCTAGGTACTAGTCAACCACATACATTACATACACGCTGCCTCTCCGAGTTTACAGTCTAATTTGAAACTGCTTTGACATGAATGTAGCAAGCCATTTTCAGGACAACGTGGAGAGAGAGAAAAGAGTGAAGAAAGGACAAATAACAATGTGCTTATACAGTACAAGCAAAGTAGTCCATACCCTGTTGGTTCCAACCAATCAGAAAGGCCCAGGGAAGAGGGGCATGAATAAATAAATACATATAAATTAATAAATAAACTAACATTCTTCCTTCCCAAATGCGGCTCAACCTGAACATTACTAATGAACTAATTCCTTGCTGGACTAATGACAAGAGATTTTTTTTTTGAAGGATATGGAGAAGGAGAGCACAGTACTTCTGAGAGCAAATGCACTTGCTAAAAGTTCTTGCTCTTTTTGAAACCAGTGAAACTCTCACATTCACAGTGCTATAATCTAGAGAAGAATTTAGCCAACAGTTAACTTAGGTAAATTCCAGTGTTCGGCCTCCACATTGAGATTTTCAGCATGATATTTCTAAAGGCTCCTTCCTGCCATTAATTCCTGCTTTTATGAATACAAAACTATGTGGAAGCTAAGGACTGACATTCATTGATGCCATGTACACAAGCAAAAACAGCGATGGTCTTGGGACTGCCCTAAGAATTACCCAGGAACTCACAGTTATGGTGTAACCACTGCACTAACACTCAATCCCCCAGTTGCTTGTCATCTGACTACTTGTCTGCTGTGACATCTCTGTTTAAACAACCCCCTCCAAACAGGTATCCTTGATTTTCTTCAGTCATGTGTAACACATACTTTTGGGATTCAGATGTCCTAGAACCCTCAGCCCTATTTTCTACAGCTGCATTGCTTAAAACTCACAGCCTAAAGGGAGACTTGATTCTCAAAAAATAACAACATTACCATCTACTTTATAGCCCCATCAAAACCCATAAAGACCATGGTGAGATGCAAATACTTAAGTATTCCCAAAAGGCATTCCCAAAATCCATGTCCTACCAGGCCAAGAAAAGATGTGACCAAGAAGATCCCACTAACAAACATAGCTGAGCATAGCTTTATCACTTGAGTATGTTTGGGTAGCGAATGGACCAAGCAGGGAATGACTGGGAATGTCTACGCAAGACACTAAAAGCACAGTAGACTAATTCTACTCCACATTAGCACATCACGGTGAAAGCCACGCTAATGCATTAAAATTAGTAGTAGAATTAGTCTTCTGAACATTAGTGTCATGTAAACGGCATGTGCCAGTGCTAATGCACAGTAGTGCCGATTATGGTGCATTAAGTTAGTACACGTTATTACAGGTACTAAACTTAATGCACTGTAATTACGGTGCATTAATGCACATGTAGACATGCCAACTGAGAAGGTCCAATGGAATAGCTTTTCTATGATCGAGGCCTGCATAAGCACACCACGAGGAAATGTTCTATCTTCCAGTAAATCCATGTGTTCTCCTTTCCCAGTCTTCAGCTCCCAACACACACATGGTCAACAATTAATTCCTCATCACAGGTCCCCCAGTTATTTGATGAATCTCCCAGCCAAGTCTGGCACAACTCTGTATACCTCATATGCTTTCATCTTTCAGGGGCCAAGGAGGGACATACAAACCCCTCAATGACCTAATGTAGTGCTATGCCTTGATAAGGACACCAAGCAATTCTCTGAAAGGCACTATTTATAGCAGGTATGTTCATTCTGCTTCTTTCTCTAGATGCTGACTGAAAGGTTAACCCGCTGAAAAAATACTGATATTAGGTATCTGAATTCAACTTTCTTTTAAAATAAGTTGTTTTATTTTCTCCTCAGCAAAGTCATCTGGTTACTTGGTGATGTGGCCAGAGAACTGTTAAGGCAGTAACACCCTACAAGCTATCTGCAAACAGATTGCAAATCACCTTGAGGAATGTAACACTTTGCTAGAGACCAGACAAAGCTATATATCAGATAATATGCCTAATGAATATTAACGTAATATGCAATGGGGCTGCGGTACCACTGGATGACTCCAGTTTTATATCAAGGTAGCTCTATGGAGATCACCAGCATAACATTGCCGTTAATGTCAGTTGTGAATCATTGCCCTGCTTATTTTCGCTCTAACATGGCAGTTTGTACCAGTGCGCTGGCAGCATACACATGGAGGTTCAATACAGCCTGCAGACAGATTATCAACACCAGGACCCAGAGCATCCTACTGTTTTGTCTGTTGTTTGTTTTCTGTTTCACCCACAAAAGGCTCTAGCGCACACAACACACACAGAGGACAGCATGCTGTCTGCCCTCAACAACAGCCAGTCACCCAGACTCGTTCCAGTGGAAGCTACTTGTCTTTTCTTGTAAAAGAAGAGATTCAAGTAAGCTCTGACTCTTACATTCCCACCTTTACTTGACAAACAGAGCAGGGAAATGCCATTAATACGCAAGCTGTTCCTCAAACCACCTTGTTTTTAGCTAGTTTTTCTTCACTGCCAGTCACAATGGAAACACACCACTTCCTCCCACATGCTGTCGAGTGCCTAGACTGTCGCTACTCACTTAGTTCAGTTCAGTTACCCAGCTCGTTTTTTCTTGTTATCCTGTATAAAGTGGTTATATACTAGTGATTGCAAATCACCTGCTATGGTGATTAAATCAGACAATGAAATAATTATTTCCACTGCATGGTTCCCTTGTGTTAGACACTGGGCATCACAACACAAGTGGCTTTTCTTTCAAAGTCTATACAGGTGATGACCTGGCCTATGGAAGGAGTAATACTGCACATGCATTCCTGAGCCTGCTGGATCTGGGGACTTGACTAAGAGTTTCACACACTTTGGGGTGAAACCCTGGCCCCACTGAAGTCACTGAGAGTTTTGCCATTGAGCTCAGTGGGGCTGAGGGTTCACCCACCATGCTTTTTTCCATCTCCTGAAACATTGTAATGACATGAAAATCTCAGCTTCCACCTTAAAAGAAATTCTCAGCTCTGCATGCTACAAGAGAACAGCTTAGAAGTATGACCCAAACACCAGAAGGCCCCCAACTAAAAATGAAAATTTTTACATTCTGATTTTGAAGTAAATCTCATGTTTTTCGGAATTCTGGCTTAGTGTGCTTTAAGGCTTTGGAGGGGTTGAAGACGGTGGTGGCGGGAGGGGCAAGGGGGGAGGAGGGTGGCTGGAGGTTGGTGAAACTGGAGGTTGGAGACACTGTACTCCTGCAGACCATCAGACATCCACTATGGACATAGCTCCTGTCCTGAGAACACTTAAAACTCATGCCTCAAGGCAGGATCTAAACTGAGAGCTCTCACAATAGCATAGGTAAATACAGAATATCTTGATTGTACAGCAGGGCCTCATTTTATAGTATGATGTGCTGCAGGCAATCATTTATTTATATTGTCCTCATATATGATGAATAGCTCTTACAACATTTGTAAAGAGGGAAAAATTCTATTAATCATTGCTAAACCACTGAGAGTAGCTTGAAAATGTATGTAAATATTTCATTGGGACAAATTTAAAACAACCCCCCTTGCCTCCAAACACATACCACTTCTTTCAAATATATTTAAAATCATGATTAAGCAAACCTCCTTCTACCCAAGCTTCTCAAAGCAATGCTACTAAAGGAAGGGTAGTCATATGGTTCAGCCACTGGATGACAAGTCATTTAATCAGGAAATCTGCATTTAACTCATGGCTGTGCCATAGACTTTCTTTGACCCTGTGTAACCTGCCCTCCTGCCTTTTATTTGCCATTTGTACTAAATGGGGAAAGTCACCAGTCCTTATACCCACTGTCCTGCCTAGCGAGATTCGCAAACTGTAGTAGGTGCTTGTACAGATCCCAGGCTCAGTCATTGTCTTTAGGCACTGTCATACTCAGCCGTTCACAAACCAATGTGCTATGCAGCACATTCTAGCACTACTCTGTTGGAGCCTTCCCCTCTGACCTTGGCACTGTCAACAGGTACAAGCCATGGGCCAACTTGCAAGGCAGCTAGAAGGAAGGGAGGCCAGGAAAGCAACTGCTCATGGTTCAGGCTTGAGTCACTTGGTGTAGAAAGGGAAGGAGAGTGGATGCAGGAAAGCACTGATTCAAAACACAGCTGCACATCCTGGGTGCTGTTCTCCCTTCCCTGCACTCTCACTTGCTTTCAGCAAGGACAAAAATCACTCTGCCTGCAAGTCAACAGGGCTACAGCTAACATCTGTTGCTGTGATGGCCCAAAGAGAAGCCCTAATAGACACAGAAGAGCAGAAATTTCTTTGTAAGATAGCAGCCCCTACCACACCATAGCCTCAGTGATATCACATTATAGCTAAGGAGCTTGGCCCAGCAGTTTTAGTTATTCCAAGGTGCCACATAATATCCCTGCCGATGGAGAAGGGAAAGGACCATTATTCTTCCACACAATCCAGAATCTATTTGGGGTCATTTGGGAGCAGCATTGGCATTGGCTATTCTGTGAAGAATAGTCACAGAAGCATAGAAAATTAGGGTTGGAAGGGACCTCAGGAGGTCATCTAGTCCAACCCTCTGCTCAAAGCAGGACCATCCCAAACTGGATCATCCCAGCCAAGGCTTTGTTTAGTTGGGTCTTAAAAACCCCAAAGGATGGACATTTCACAGCCTCTCTAGATAACCTGTTCCAGTGCTTTACCACCCTTCTAGTGAGAAAGTTTTTCTTAATAGCTAACCTAAACTTCCCTTGCCGCAACTTGAGACTGTTGATCCTTGTTCTGTCATCTGCCACCACTGAGAACAGTCCAGCTCCATCCTCTTTGGAACCCCCTTCAGGTAGTTGTAGGCTGCTATTAAATCCTCTCTCAGTCTTTTCTTCTCCAGACTAAAGCAGCCCAGTTCCCTCAGCCTCACTTCATAAGTCATATGAGAAGAATATAGGAATAGTTTTATGCCAATGGTATAAATACCAGCTTTATAGTTGGTAAATAACTTGGAGATAGGCTTTTGTCTATTGCCTTAATCTTATGTATTTTCTTGAGTTTTGCATTGCTTTAAGAACTTCCATTTTGTACAGCTCTGTAGCTTGACATAAGTGCTTGACCTTTGCATGTTGTATGTGTGAGAGAATGGGTGAGAGTGTGTCTGTGGAAAAGGAAAACATAAGCTGGCAACTGGCTGAAGAACGCAGACAGATAAAAAAACCAAAACAAGAAGCATCTGCCCCAAAACAGCAAGAGAACAACATCCACTGACCTTCAAGGAAAAACACAGTGATAACACAGCAAAAGCCCAGAGGATAGGGTGAATTGACAAGGCTATAAAAGATGGTGTGAGACATACCAATTTTGGTACTTATTTTGCACATCACCCTGGAGCATCAGTTTGTCTGACAAGATGAACCAGCAGGAGCCTGGCTCCCACTTGCGATCAACTTGGCTGGCCACTAAGTTGATCCAAGCAATGATAAGACTGGTAATGTATACCAGCACAGAACAGAAATTGGGGTATGAATGTGGCTGGGGGGGGGAGGGGTGTATTAAGCGCTTAACCAATAAAGGTGGCACTTTGCCTTATCCCCATCTCATCAGTTCTCACTTGTGATTTGAGCAATTGGCAATTTGTGTAACAATGGGAACATAAGCATGGGAGGGGACTCCTGGTTCATCAAGTCTAGTCCCAGGTAACTATGTATCCAAGGATTTCCCCAAATTGCCAAGAACACCCTATATCGTGCCATAGGGAAAAGCAGAGGAGATGAGGGCACTGCCAGTGCCTTGCCAGTGAAATGGCGGATTAGTCATTGGTCAATATGTGCAGATCCTGCATCAAGATTGGAGACTGACAGGAACTCAACCCATAGCTTTTTGACCAATTACCATGTTTGGTACAGACTGTTGGGGGTTTTGCCTTCCTCTGTAGTGGGAGTGTGGCCCTCTGCCTTGGAGCTCTCAAGCAGATTTTAACAACCCTGCAACAGCAGGACATTGGTTGTCAAGGGTCCCCCTGCTTAACCGGTGGCATATTAGGGTTTTATGTCTTGTGATTGTGTCAGGGTGAAAAGTGTAGTTTTGCTACTAGGTTAGACAATGGATTTGTAGAGGATGGTTCTGATAGGGATGATCCTGCCTCTGGTTGGGGGTTGGACAAGATGACCTCTGAAGGTTCTTTCCAGCCCTACGTTTTGTAGTCTCAGGAACAGCTTGGATTCTTGGGGCATGACCCTGATTTCACTCATTCTGCTTGTCCATCAAGGCCATAACTCCTCAGAAGCAGCTTTTGATTTAATGGAGTGAAAGCAAGATCTGAATCGTTACCTGTTTGTTTGACTCAGTTCTCTAGGTTCTGCTTTGTCAACATACATTTAGGCCAGAGAGCTGTTCTCACATCCCATAGCTATCGAGGCAAGTTGCAGGCAAGTAGTGAAAGCAGACCTCTAGGATCAAGAGCAAAACTGAAGATCAAAGAAGAGAATTTTGCTAGGGCTTTATTTTCCAGGGTTTTCTTTATGGGGGGGTGGGGGGAAGAAAAAGAAAAAAGTGGAATTCTGAAATGTTCACTAACAGCAGAAAGATAGTTTATGGGTTCTTAAGACCCCCCCACTTGGAGCCATCCACTGTCCTTCTGGAAAGTTAAAGTCTCTCCTGAATTGGAGTTGAATCAATACAGTATTTTGTCAAAAGTAGCCTGCAAGTAAAAAGTCAGTCAGGTTTCTCTTTGAACGTGCAGATGAAGATGGGTGCAATGGCATAGCAAGTAGGAATATATGCATGTGGCTGTGGGATGCACTCACATGAAACCCTGGAAGCTGTGTTTGACTGAGTTGAGGAACTGAGGACTTATTCAACATCCTATTTTCACTGGGCCTCACCACATCCAAGGCCATTTTTTAAACTTTTGATCGTTGTTGAAGTGTTCTTGGCTTCAGCACGACTCCTTACCTAATCTCTGCTGTCTCAGTTCCCTCTCTCTGACCACCTTCTCATCTCTACACGCATCATCTTCATGTCTGTACCCGGCCCTTTCATGACCTCCTCTCATGAGTTCCTCCTCTTTCCAGCCCTCTCTTCTCTCTCTCATTGAATTCTGCCTCACCGGCCTCTCCTCCAGGTTTCACTCACTTGCCACTTGCTCCCTAGTGCTAATTCCTTTCCACTAACCCCAGTCCTAGCTCAAAGCCTATGTCTGCCTCTCTCCCAGTGGTATTTCTGACATCATGCAACACAGGGACCTTCTGTAATACAGGCCAATACTCTGTCTTCCATTAACCCTTCCATATTCCTTTCCAAGCAGCACTACATTCCTTCTTGCACTTATTTCCTATGCATTTAACCCTATTGCTTATCTGTGACCTTTAGCTCCTTTGTCTTGACTCATTCTCCTCCTCTTCACAGGACCTGCAGATACCATCTCATCCCTCTCTATCATGTGTCTTCTGTCCCCACTCATTCCTCCTCCAAAATGTCTTTTTCCTCAGACTCTCACTCTATCCTGGCTCCTCTCCTTCCCAATCCAAGCATGGCCCTGTGTGCCACCTGCCAAAACCTCCCCCTGGATCTTCTCTTCTCAAGTACTGCCCTCTCACACTTTCCTTCACCACTGAATTCAGAAGCTGAGATAGCCACAGCCTCTCTGTACTGCCACCAGCCTCCTTCTGTCCCTGCCTTTAATCTGGCTTCCATTCCCTGCCTTCACCAAACCTGCTCACCCAAGCTTGTAGGGAACTCTTTCAGATGAGTGGTACAGACAGAAAAAACAGTTACTTAAAGAGGTGGAGAGAGAGGGACTTTTTGTGCTTCAGGTGAATCATCTATAACTTTGATCTATCGGCTGTATCCTGTGATAAATGGAAACTCAATCATAATCATTTGCCCCATTTCATCCAGGTTAGCTTCACTAACCATGGGATAAGAACAGATGAAACACTTACAATGAATCAGTTGACACATCCTCATGAGCAGTGAGTCCCACCCCCCAGCTCCTTTAGTGTAGTAAAATTGTTCACCTGCCCCGATCTCAGGACCTCTGATCCATCCTCACCCTCCTTGAGCTCTTCTGGTTTTGACATTATTAATGACCTGCTCCAGCTTGGTAGTTTGCTCTCTCTGGGCATCCATTTCACATTTCCCTCCTGCCTTTCCAGTCATCTCATCAGTTTCTGCTTTTGTGGGCCTTTTAACTGTCTCCCATTTTCCATAGGGAACTCACAAGAGCCCCTCCCCTCCTCCATTAACTCCTCTACCTTTTCCCAAGCAGATCTTACTAACATTTGATCCACTCATGTGACTCCACTTAACCTTTGCCTGCCAATGATTCATCTACTTTCCTCTCCTGACCTTACCCGTTCCTATGTAAAAATGACCTGGTAAATATAAAATACGAAGACGCAAACCACTTACCTTAATATATCAGGCTAGCTGTCCTTCGTGACTTCAGATGCCTGTGTTGCATGTTGGGAGGATGTGTACATCCCTCTCTAAGAAGTCTATGACTTTCTTTCAGCTTGCTGACTCTCTCTGTTGAGCATGTTCCATGAGAGAGAGGCTATTACTCTGGTAAAAGGCCTTAGTGTTATTTTGAACACTGTAATGCCAAAATAACAACAACAATCCCTGCTTTTATTTTCCTGTGACATGGATTCGTGTAGATGTCAAAAACAGCCATGTTCGAGGAATACAATATGGCAAGTTCAGAGAGCAGAAGGGATAGACAGGCTGACTGGAAGATGAGGCTGAGACAACTGGCCACATGTGCACATATTTCCACCTACACAAATAAACCCAGCTCCTCAGCCTTAAACCTGTGACCTTGCCAAACTTACAAGTCTTTGTTTTGGAAGTTCCAAGGGCTCCTTTTTCTGTCTACAACCTGGAAGGAGAAAAAAGCTCACAGCAGGTGAATTTTACAACAAAAAAATGATGCTAAGCATAGATATCCTTGAGGAATGCTGCAAGAGGGCAGGCAGCACAGAAATATCTATAAAGAAAATTTCTTATTCCCTTGCCTTCTCATCAAATCCTCCTGGCACTTCCTGGTTCATGGCTGCACTCCTGGAAGTGACATCAGGCTTGCTGCAATCCTCTGTAAGGCAAAGATGTTCCTTTATGGTATGTTTCTATGACTTGAAGCACAAAGGAGCTGTTATCTGGTTGTGAAATGTATGCGCTACTGCAATATATTTGTGAAATAATATTTATAATGGAGAGGATATTTGTGATACCACCAAGGGAAGCACTAAACAACTGTACATATAAAACAGTGATTCTCAACCAGAGTGCAATGGCATCCTGGGGTTCTTTGAGATCCTTCCACGAGTGCCATGGGATTCTACATAATGTAAGCACCATTAGGCATGCAAACAAGAGTCCTAAGATAATCCCAGAGGGCATGTGGAGCTGGTGTGGGACAAATTGTCCTGGGCGAGGTAGGGAAGGCTGGGGCCAGCATCTGGGCTTCTGGGAGTCTCCTGGGTCAGTGGCGGTGGCAGCAATCCAGGCGCTTGGAACCTGCCCAGCAGCCAGAGCATGGCTCTGACTGGCCAGGCTCCCCTTCTGGTGATACAGGCTGCCGCCACATAAGCCACACCACTTTTTTCAGCAGTGGGTTCATTTTTTTTACACTGGGATCGCCTGGTGTCAAAAAAAAAAAAAAAACCCACCCCATCATGCTGCAAATTGGCAACATGAAAAAAGCATGCACGTGCACAGTGTGTAGTTTGCAGCACCTCAAACTGCTTTGAGGTGCCACAAACCACACGTGCATGCTTTTCGGGACACACCCAGATATTTCAAATAAGAAACAGTCTTTAAAACATCCTAACCTGTTGTGGTCTTTCTGAGTTCTTTGCAACAGACTTGCTCTATTTTTTGTTTTGCAGTAAAAAAATTAACTGAAAACTAAGAGCTGACATTTTCCAAGGAGTACTTCCATTCTATCAAGAGGTACTTCAAGTTTAAAATAACTGAGGACCGCTGATGTAAAAGATTCAATAAAGTTTGTCTGCTCAGCATCCCTATCATAGAAATATTCAGTTCCTCAGCTGGGACAAAGTTCTTGAAGTCAATGGTTACACCAGTGGAGGGTAAGACCATTTCACAATCCAGCCAGTCAGTTGAAGTTCTAGGTTGATCTGGAACTTCCCTTTTGTGGTTTGTGTCACCCGCTCACCTAAATTTATTCATTTCCTTGTAATTTACAGATAGAGATCAATGCAGTCTATCTTTAAATGCTGCTTAGATTTGGTGGGGTGGATTCAGGCAAGCAATTTTATTTGTGTAGTAATGGCTCTAAAGAAAGCAAGAATTCAGAGTAACTGCAAAGGCTATCATGCTCCTGTGTGGTAACAATTAAATTGTACCTGCTCCTAGCTGAGCCAAGGAAAAACTTTTAAAAACAACATCCCCGTGCCTTCCAAGAGCCAGCTCAGAGTTTCTACTGCAAAGTTTCTCAGCTTTTCCCACAGAACTGCAGGACTGACTTTCCTGTCTCTCGATTATAGTGTGGAACGCCTTTGTGAAATGGATCCATGATGGGAATCGGCGCCCAGATTCTCAGTGGCTTTAAGTGCTCAACTACCTTGAGGATCTGGGCACAGATCCCAATTGTTCAAGTGGAGAGAAGACCAAGTGCACAAGTAGGTAGTTGAAAGACGCCCACATTCGAATTGGCTCTCAGGCTCCTTCCTGAATGTGAACTTCTTGATGCCCCATTGCAGGGCTATCCCCAAGCTGAAGATCTGCAACTGGAAGATGAGGAAGAGAACAGGATATTTTACTCTGTGTGTTCCCCTGGGACATAGAGCAACACTCCACAAGCTGGTAGCCAAAACGTTTCAGTCAGAAAGTGGCTTTCTATTTTTGGAAACTTTTAGGTTTGAGTTATTTTTAGTTTTCTAAATTAAAAATAAATAACCTGTGTCTCCCTGCCCCCGCAACCAATTTTTACTGAAAACTAAGAAAATGTCCATGACAATTTAAAAACAAACTATGCACACAATTTCACTTACAGGTTTGATATGGAAAACACTATTTCAAGTGTGGCAAAAAAACTACAGTGATTAGTGCTTCGGGAGCAACTCTTATTAAACCCTCATACCATAGCAACAGCTTCCCAAAGTGGGGGGGGAGGGGGTTTCCCCAAGTAACTATGGGTAAGAAGAGAGAGTGGAAGTGGACTTCACAAATTCTGTAGGTTTTGTTGGGATTCCCAAGATTGAAGCTGGTTCCACAAAGCAGCATGACCTAAATAGCTTTGACCTTTCCTGTTCCTTGGTGACTGCTGTTCCTATGTTAGACACATGATGAACTACCCGTAACTTACTGTGAAGTTTCTTTCTGTCTCCCCTTCTCATGATTTTTTCTTTCTGTGGGAGGGGACAATCATGAAGAGAGATGAAGCTTTTGATCGTGCATGAAAAGAGGAAATGAGAGTGACTGACTGGAGCTGTAGCTAGACCTGACCTATAGCTCTGGTTTCTGAGGACATAAAACCCTGAACCTAATGAAAAGCTCCAATTAAAATTAGGTAAGGAAGGTAAATCTAAATTTAACCTCAACGGATCCTTTACAAGCTGTTGTAGAAACTGGAAATGCTCTATCTCTACTTTTACAAGAGAATAAGGAAAGGTCTATTAGAAAAAATTCAGTGGCCTCTACAAAGACCAAAACAATCTGTATATTGAATTAACCTGAATTAGCCTATACATTTCAGTGCTGTAGGAATGCATTTGCAAGAAGTGGGGCCTGCTCTCAAGAACTTGCCATCTAAACTTCCTGCCCCTGGGGCACGGGGGCTGGACTTGATGATCTTTGAGTTCCCTTCCAGCCCCAACATCTATGAAATCTATGGAATAGACAGGAGAGAGAAAGATTGAGGGAACTTACAGAGCTGCAGTGTGGCTCGCCCAAGTTCACGCAGTAAGTCAATAGCCAAGTTAAAGCTAGAATTCAGGGCACCTGGCTCCCACACCTCTGCCTTCTGCACTGGACTATTTTACTTCTTCCTGTAGACCCTGACTTCCATGGAGAACAGTAGTTACCCATCCAGTGGGTCCTCATGTTAGAGGAAAGAGGACCTAAGACCATATAGAAAACAGCCTGATATGCATTAATACACACATGGAGACTGAAGACAACATGCACCTTAAACTGGAGATTTTCTGCCAAACGGTTTGAACATGGTACCTAGCCAAGTGCCTTTCTTTCAGTGTTAGCAAGCTCTTACAGCCCCAACTGAAGTAAATGGGAAATGCTGGTTCCAGGCACTTCCAAAAATTGAACCAAACCTTTTGGAGGCTAATCTTAGGCATGCATATTTGAAAATGTGGCTTTAAATTGCTAAAATAAGAAGGCACAAAGTGGACAATGGTATCATGATTTGGCAGCAGTGAAGTTTTGTATCACTGCTTATTGCTATGAGAATGGCAGCCATGAAAATGCATGTCAGACACTGAGATAAAAGTGCTGGGGCCGATGAAATTCACTTTCAAGTACAGCAGGAAGTAGTTGAAGCCAGCTCAGAAGCATTAGTAATTATCTTTAAGAACTTCTGAAGGATATGAGAGGTATAAAAGACTGGGAAAGGGCAAACATAATACCCTTATTTAAAAAGAGGAAAAAGAAAGACCCAGTGAATGCTAGACTAGTCAGTTCTAGAAAGATTCTAAAATAAATAATAATGAAAAAAATCAGTTCGTAAGCACCTTGATGATAACAAGGTGATAAATAAGAGTCAATATGTATTTGTCAAGACCAAGTCAAGTCAAACCAACCTAATTTATTTCTATTTTTTTATTTATTCTTTCTACTTTCTAATAATTGCAACCTACTTTCTTTCTATGTCAGGCCTTGTGGACAGAGGAGAAGCAGTAGACTTTTTTTTAAGGTATTTGACGTTGTCTGACATGATAGTCTCATAAGCAAACTAAAAAAATATGTTCTAGATAAAACTATTGTAAAGTAGATACAACTGATTGGAAAACCGTACTCAGAGGACATGTCTATATGTACAGTTAATGCATATGAATAAATTCCATTGCTTTATTCCATAAGTTCTTATTGCTCTGGAGTTTTTTGCTCCTGGGCACACCGTTGAAATTTGTGCCTAGGCCTGTACTCCCTTGGGTCCTGCCAGCTGTGGCTGCTCCCCTCAGGTCAACGTACTGTGGAGGAGCTAGATGGGGCACAAGGGTACTTCAGCATGAGGCTAGCTGGCAGGCAGCCCTTACACTGAAGCACCATTGTGCTACAGCCAGCTGGGGCAGTGTCTACATGTGTATTGCTGTGGAGTTTTTTACTCTGCAGCAGGATAATACCGGTATTTACAAGTACTATCCTGCTGCGGAGTTAATTAATTTACCCCAGCCTAACAGGGGTGCATGTGCAGACATGAGAAGTTTACAATACAACTAATTGGTCTACAGCACAGTAAACATCTCGTGTAGCTGCACTCGGACAGTAGTTATCCATAGCTCACTAAACTGGAAGGATGTCTATCAAGCAGGCTTCTACAGGGGTCTACTCTGAAGGGCAGTTCCATTCAATATTGTTATTAATGGCTTGGATGCTGGACTAGAGAGTACAATCAAATTTCAGATGATGGAGGAATTGCAAGCACATTGGAGAAAAAGGTTGGAAATCAAAATAATCAGAACAGATTGAAGAAATTAGCTGAAAGAAATGAGATGCAATTCAACAGGGACAATGCAAAGCATTACCCTTAGGTAGGAGTAATCAGCTGCATAATTCACAATGGAGAACACCTGACAAAGCAGCAGAACCTGACATAGGGGTTACAGCAGACGACAAAGTGAGCATGAGTCCGTAGTATCATTTACCGAACAGGTATTAACTGTGGGGGTCTTACATAAAACAAAGTAATGTTACTAAATGCAGCACTGCTAAGGCCCCAGCTGGATTACAGTGTCCTGTTTTGGAAGAGATCCAAGAGCAGGGGTGGGCAAAATGTGGCCCAAGGCCTGGATGCAGCCTGCCAGGCCATTCTATCCAGCCCACAGGGCCCCTAAAAATTTTAGAAAATGAATATTTATCTGCCCTGGGCTGCCCATCATGCGGCCCTTGATGGCTTGCCAAAACTCAGTAAGTGGCCCTCTGCCCAAAATAATTGCCCACCCCTGTCCAAGAGGATACACAAGTAGAGGTCTAAAATGCATGACCTCTGAGGAAAGATTGACAGGGTTGGTTGTGATTAGTCTACAGAAGAGAAGACAGAGGGAAGGCATGATAGATAAAGGGTTACTGCCAAGAGGAAAGTGCCCTTGTTTCCCTTGCTTTTCCTTATGGTGCATTATAGGATGTGCTTGGTGTGTAGAATATTGTGTCTTGTGTGTGAGGGTTTGAAGGGGTGAATTTGAGGATTTTGGCAGTAAATAGTTGACTGTGAATGCAAGGGCCTCAACTTAATGTAGACCAATTCCAGTCCTGTGTTTTTATATAAGAAATCGTTCTCTGCATCCACTGGAGCTAGGACTTAGTCAGATTTTGTTTTAATTAAAAGAATATGCTGAGTCCACTGGATTAATTTTAGGGAAATGCCCCAAAATTTGGTAGCACCTCACAACCAGACAACATTCTAAATAACTTGATAGGAGTTTTTTGTTGACATACCCAGCATCTAGGCTAATCATCTTGCACAAACATGGCAACGGGACAAACTATATATTCACACTGCTGTCTCATTTTTCATTTAATCTAATAATAGAATTCAATAGAAATAGTGACAAGGACCTAGCTCTGGCTGAAGAATTTACTCATAGGATGAGGAAGTTAGTGCGTTATTTGTTTATGTGATGCAAAGGTGGATACCCCAATCCTATGTGCTTAGGGGAACCTAAAACCTGTTCTCAGTAAAAGCAACTTCCAAGTAGCATATAGCAGCCAGCAGTCATAAGGTTCTTGAGAATCAGCAGCCTAAGGAACACTTGGCTCTGCCCCTGTTCACTCAGCCATGCCCATATGCTCAGCTGTATGGTTTTGTAAAATCCTTGGAGCTGGGTTGCTCTTCTTTAAGTTGTCTGCACCAACTTTTAGGGCACAGTGGATGTGTCTGCACAAGACACTAACTGTGCAGTAGCCTAATAACACTGCCACAGTAGCATGCTGGGCAAAATCTGTGGTAATACACTACTACGCAATAGTATTGAGCTACTGCACAGTTAGCATCTGTTAAAAAACATGCACCATGCACTACTGTGCATTTCGTACTTGGTTATGCACGTATTAAACATAATGTTCAGTAACTTTGGTTACCTTAATGCAAGGTACCTCCACCTTAGAAAAGAAACCTGCAGCACGCTTATAGGCTTGGCAGTGTTACACTGGCTAGTACCACAGCCATAAAGGACATGGGGGGGGTCATGACTGACCACAAGATGAATATGAGCCACTAAGGTGATGTTGCAGCTGGTAAAGCGAGCAAAATGCTGGCTTGCATCCAAAGATGCTTCTCAAGCAAATCCCAGAATGTCATCCTCTCCCTGTACTAGGCCTCGGTGAGGCTGCAGCTTGAGTACTGCACCCAATTCTGGGCTCCACAATTTTAAAAGGATGTGGAAAACCTGAGAGAGTCTAGACAAGAGCTATGCACATGATCAGAGGGCAGGAGAACAGGCCCTATGATGAGTGGCTGAGAGCCATGGGATTCTTCAGCCTGGAAAACACAGGCTCAGGGGTGATCTGGTGGCTGCCTATAAGTATATAAAGGGTGTACAGTGTACATAATGATCTAGGGGAACACCTGTTCACCAGTGCGCCCCAAGGGATGACAAGGTAAAACTGTCACAAACTTCTCCAATACCACTTTAGGCTGGACATAAGGAAAAACTTCTTTACTGTCCAAGCCCCTCAAGGCCTAGAATAGACTGCCTCCAGAGGTGGTGTAAGCACCTACTCTGGACTCTTTTAAAAAACATTCGGATGTCTATCTTGCTAGGATCCTTTGACCCCAGCTGACTTCCTGCCCCTGGGCAGGGGGTTGGACTTAATGATCTTCCGAGGTCCGTTCCAGCCCTAATGTCTATGAAATCTATGAAATCTATTAATGAATGTTTAGAAGTGCCCACTGTCCAGTATAAAGCAGATGCACTATCCACAGGATTGCAAAGAAGAGTTCATGCCTCTTTGAATGCCATAAAAACAGATACCAGCTCGCAATGCAATCATTTTAACCTACACTTTTGTCTTTTCGGCTGTTCTGATATTTAGCCTATGGAGCATATCAGGGGATCACTATTTGAAGACAGTGTGTTAGCTGCTCCTTGAATGTGACTTCCAGGAAGAAGCCTCTCTTTCAGTATTCAAAATTTCAAGCAATTTCTGCCCTCAGGCACACAGGGCCCCCCACATGTGCAGGTACGCATGCGATGGGGTCTAAATCACATTCCACACAAGTGTGACTCCTGCCACACATGCCTAACTGGAGGTGTGATTGTGGGATCACAAATCAGATCCCAGCCCAGGGCCCCCCGTGCCAGTAAGAAGCAAGCTTCTGTGGCTGGGAGTCCCCTCAGCACCATGCACCCAAGCAGCTGGCATCTCCCAGACATAGGGGTACACCACACACATATCCCCGTGGCTGGGAAACTGCAGCCCATGTGGTCTCCAAGCCATGGGGGTACACCACACACCCCTCCAGCTGGCAGATCACATCAGCCACGGTCCCCCAGCTGCAGGGGTGCATGGGGCTCCAGTGCAGCTGGAAGCCTTGTCTGCTGGGAGCTCCCAAGCTTAAGGATGCACACAGGCACCCCCATGCTGGGAGACCCAAACAGCTGAGCAGGATCCCAGCCAGGGGGGCCCCAGCCATGCATTCAATTAATGGCATGATAGGAAGTAGCTACAAAGGTATTACATATTTCATGGAATAACTTCTAGCTCATTTATTTTATCGTGTTGTTAATCAAATGAATGTGTGGCCAGATGGCTACTTACGATAAATTAACTGGTTAATCACACCTTAAGTGTAACACATACATGGGGCCATACATTTGTGGAATTACTTAAATATATAAAAATTATTTTCTAGCTAAACCTCTTGAGTCTAAATACATTTTAGCTTCACACTGTGCTGCATGATGAGCCTCTAACAGCCTATATATGCACAGGGTCTTTAAACCTCTTTTTCTTGGATCCAGTCAATGTAAAGTTAAACAAAGCCCTCCTTTTAAAAAGTAGCCCTTGCTGGATTTGAAATAGAAATTTATTATAAGCTTAATAAGAGGCAGATCAGACATTTAGTTCATATGAAAATACCACAGTCCAGCCCACCTTGACATAAATTGCATACATTTTTTTCTGAGAAAGGAAAAAGCAGGATTGCAGTAAGTTACTTTAATTAAAAAGAATCTTATATTTCTTATCTAGAAATTCTAGAAGAGACAATGATCTGGGGTAACAGAAAGCTTTACTTTTTCCTGAAAGCTCTTTGCTGAAAATGGTGTTTCCCCGCCTCCACTTTGCTGACAAATGCTGATGTAAACAGCATACGTCTGCCTGTTTAAAAGGCCATGGGGGTTTTCACGTGAATCCTGTGTTTTTTCCACAAGCTTTGTTACGTTGTACTTCAGCTTAAAATATATCTTCTCTTTCTGGTTAACCTACATCCCCTGTGGTGCTAATGCACTTTTAAACACCAGTCTGAAGCACTTCACAAAGCAATACCAAGCCAAATTGAAAAAGGGAGGGAGAGAGAGAGAGAGAGAGAGAGAGAGAGGAACTATAGTTATAACTGTATGTACATATGAGTGAGATCACAATATTGATACATTACAGTGGAATTGATCTGAAACCCAATCAGTCTTTCTCATCAATCTTTGCTAGGAGTAAAATATTTCAGATATAATGCCACTGAAATCCTAACAGGAAGGAAGTAGACCTCAGAAACTATAAACAGAATTTAACAGAAGTAGGAAGTACCTCAAGCGCTTTCATGTTAGTGACTGGGTAAAAACACTGAGAGGAGAAAATGTTTTCAGGGTTATTTTTTTTCCAGTTTAATTATCCTTGGTTATTGTGAACAATAAAGACCAGTCATATAAGGCAAATACAGTACTTAAAAATTGATAGACATTGTAATCCACAGTTAAATTATACAGACACATTTCTATTTTTTTTCTTTTTTTCTTACCCATGTCTGGGTTTGTTTAAGCAGTTTCACCTGGAAGTTATCCTCTGCTACCAATAGACCAGATCAGATAGCCACCATCTTGCAGGATGCAGTTCTTCTTTTTGAACCCTTCTTCTTCAGCAAAGTCTGACTTTACCCCAGCCTCCTGCCCATGAGAATAATTAAAATCTTCTTCCAAAATTGAATAACTCTTGCCCTGGTCTGTAGGAAATGCTGCATACAGAGACTTTAAGTCTCTCATGTAACCTCTAGATTCTTCTCTTGGCTGCTATGTGACATGTGCTGTTGTTACGTTGCTGGTTATCATTGCAGTTCACCTAAATCAGTTCCTGCTGTTTAATCTGAGCCTTTCCAGTGTGATGATCTTCCTTTATTTTTGTCCTAGCTCCTCTTCTCTTGCTTCTTGGAGAAGGAATGAACATAGGTACAGACACAAAACTCAGAGCAATGTAAGTGCTTTGCTAAATCAGGGCCCAAGTGCATTAGCATAACAGCTCTGCTAACCTCATGAGGGCTCTCATGACCCAGTGGGCATGTCTACACAAGATGCTATGTTGCTGTAGCTCATTGCCACGGTGACAAAGCATCGGCAGGCACAAACCATGACGCCAACGCTACTCCGCAGTACTGTCAGAAATTACCTGTGTGGCATCAGGGCTGCACAGTAACATCAATTACTGTGCAGTCCAATGCACATGTACACGTGCCCACTGTATGCTTGGAAAGTATTTCACTTCCACAGCCATCATCAAATAAAACATGGAATAAGTTTTAGAAAACTACTTTATTATAATTTTTCATGATAGAATTGTGATTCCCTGCTTTTCTGGAATGTACCACATTACAAACATTTAGCTCAGTACAATTATCTTTTAGAAGAACATGACACTAAACTATGCTAAAAAATCTATGAACAGCAATGAACAACTATGAACAGTCCATACATGGAACGTTTCAGCGGTTGTATACACTTCCAGGGTTTCTTTACCCTTCTTTCTCCAAAACACATCAAATTGACAGGCTGTGATCTTTACATACTGGATAGAACAATTTGAATGTTACTGCCCCACCCCGTGCCAGAACGATTCAAACTAATCTGTTAATAGCTCATTACCATTCTTGTTCTCACATAAGACATAATTCAGCTTCTGACGACAGTCAGCTGTACTTCTATGGCAGCAAAGTTTGGCGTTACCAGCACTAATTTTATTTTTTTTAATTTTCCAAAGGAAATTAATATCAGCTTAAAAACAACAAGCTTAATGAATTGGCCAGATGCTTCAATAACTTTCTAACCTGCAGCGATGCTGAAAACAGACTCTACCACTGGGGACTCCCTTTAAAAATCAGGGTTTTGTCATATATGGTGTTACTTCAGTGGCCAAACCCATGGGGAGTCTGATGGCTTAGGGACCAACTTAGGTTCCCAGAATGGATGCCACATGCAGTGGATCTGGCATGGGGGAGGGGGGAAGCTGGACTTCCATGGGCTCGTTTGATACCCCTGCTTTAAGCCAACCCAGAAGTCATGAAATGCATTTCAAATAATGAACAGCATAAAAAAATCCATAAAAATTTTTAGCAGTGGCAGCAATAAGAAGAGGATAATATATCCCAAAAATAGCATGCATCTTTAAGATGTATAAATTTAAGTTCCCTAGAACATGAGTCTGCTGCTAGGCCAAATACATATCTTACCTGGCTAGATACACACACACAAAGTACCTTTCCAACTGTGGATATGACTGTGTTCCAGCATAAGTAATACAGAATCACAGATTATTTAAGGCCAGAAAAGATCATTGTGATCAGCACTCCCCCATAAGTAAGCTACAAATCCCTTGAATACATGTTTTTCCCTTTTCAAAGCAAAAGGAGGGATAGATATTATCCAACACTGTTAAGCAATATGGTCCAAATTCTTCTCATTATTGGGCAAATGGCTCCCACGGATTTCTATACCAATGGGGGGGGAGCTGTAAGTACATACCCAAGGACAGAATCTGGACCTAAGTAAGAAATCTACTCTTTGAATATTTAACACATACACCTTGGAAGTTAATACAAGGTGGCTCTCTTAACTCTAACAACTTTAAAGCATACCTGCTCAAATGAACGCTCTTCTAACATATACATATATACATTAGGGCTGTACAAAATTTCACCGGCAGTTATGTTTTGATGCTGTTTCAACTTGTTTTGAGCTCGAAACAGCAAGATCAAAATGAAACAGAGAGCTTTGAAACAGCCTCAAAACGCAATGAGGAAAGTTGAAACGTTTTGAAACTTTTCGAAGCTCAAGCTGAGCTTGCCTGCAGGGAAACAGAAACTAAAGTTGAGAGGGAGGGGGGAGAGGGGGAAGGACTGCTCTCATTATTGACTGTGTAGCTGGCCAGTGACTGTGATTCTTCCCTGAGGTCCCTTCCAATCCCAGTGCTCTGGATGGAAAAACTGCATAAAAGGTAGCATTGTTTGAACTGCCCTGCTGTCTGCCTTGGTGTCAGCTGAGTGAGGGCGCACCTTAACACACACACAGTGTCACCCACTTGTGTCACAAGTTTTGCCTGTCAGCAGCTAGGGGTGCAGGGCCCCAGATCCCAGACTCCTCCTGCACTGATCTCCTTGACAGCTGGCAGGCTTCGTGGCCTAAGCAGGGGCTAGCATGCCTGCAGCTTTCACCCTGCTGTGCCTTAACACACACAGTGTTACCCATGTCATGAGTTTTGCTTGTCAGAAGCTTGAGATGCAGTTTCCCTGAAACCCCTGCACCTATCACCTTGAAACTTGGCAGGCTTCATTGCCTCGGGGGCTAGCATGTTTTGACTCTGCTGTAGCTTAACATGACATGAGTTTTGCTTTCAAGATTTTGAGGTGCAGTTTCCCTGAAACCCCTCCACCTATCTCCCTGAAACTTGGCAGACTTCATGCCCTCAGAAGAGGCTACCATTGCTGCAAGTTTCATCCAAATCAGGCCAGAAATGACAAAGTTATAGGCTGTTTTGAGCTTCCCTATTGTAGCCCACGGGTGAAACATCAAAACAGCGTCGAAACAGCGAAACTCTATCAACGAAACAAAACAGAACAGCAGTTTCAAAGTGAAACAAAATTTGAAGAGAAATGCTGTTCTATCAAAATGTCGAAACGCTGGTTGAAATGGAACGGTGCCGTTTCACACAACCCTAATATACATGTACAAAGACAAGCAAACTGTTATAAAAGTTTATAGCTATTTTCTCAAGAAACCTACTATTCTCATGTTTAGAATCATGTCAGTAGTCATACCTGCAATACAAATAGCAAAAGGTTTTGTGAACTACAGACTCATAACACATAACTGTAAGCTTACCATCCTGACAACTGCTACCCTAAGTGTTTTAGTTCAAAAGCACACCACCACCATTTTCTTTGGGCTGATGCGGATTTCACCACTTACTTATACAACTGCAAGTGTCACAGCTTTGGGTGCTTTTTAAAGCACCCAGCACTGCAGTGCTTACACATGTAAAAATGCCCCTAGATAGCAATCCAATAACAGCTATGAAATTCACTGTGAGGAGAAATGTCAGTTGATCATAAAAACAATCCCACTGATACATTTCATAGAAGAATATAGGAATAAAATTTTTACCCTGCTTATAAAGCTAAATTATTAACATTTATGTACATAACTATTCCCAATATAACCTACAAATGCTACACCGAATGGGTACAGCCTTTTCTGTCCTAACTACAGCTTCATGCTGGGAATATTGCAAACACATTAGCCTTCCCTGAGATTTGCGATCACAAATAAATAACTGCAAATATCTTGTTGCAATCCCTGGATTTAAGCCTTAAGAAATTGTCCTCAAAACCATGAAGCATGTTTAAACAAATGTAAACATATCAATCAATGTGTCAGTTTTCAGGTATCCCCAGCAACAGCAGAATCTGTGAGATGCATCATCATCCAAATGTTGAAGACCCAACTTTCGTATTAGACAACATTGTCAGTGTAGCTGAGTTTCAGATCTTTAACCCTTTGTTTTTTCTGGAGAAATTCAGCTCCAAAATTTGATCCAGGTGTGATCTTCCATTATGCACAATCTTTTTACACTGTTGTGAAAGTGCTCATTCTGCAACATTTATTCTTGAATAGAGGAATGGCTAATAGATCTGTGGTAATCCTCTGGACTAGTGACATGTTCTGGTATAGGTTCATAGCCTCTCAGAAAATGCCCACTGTTTTGTTGAGCAAAATAATACAGCTGCCTTGCAAACATTGGTTCAACCTTAACAACAGATAAAAAAAATTAATCAGACACATGATAAAATGACCCATGTCATTCATCTTAGCTAGTTGCTAAAAATTAAACATGAGAAACGAGACAAACCCAGTTCTGTGTATGGAACTGGAAAGAAAATTTACTATACTCTCATTGAGCTCGCCTTGTAGATACAGCTGCAGATTTTTAAGCTTATTGCCACAAATATATCTGCACATGCTTTATATGTATATCTTCAAATAGCTGGTGCACAAACCATTCATTTTTGCAAAGCTAGCTAGTACATGCAATGCCTGATCTGTGAATCTATCCCCCAGCAAGTATTTCCATGCCTAAATTAGGTATATCCAAACTCATGTGCACACTTCCACATGATTAACACCAACAATCTCTCCCTTACCCTCTGAATCCACATCTATAAACTTAATATGTTTATAGATATGGATTCAGTAATGCTTTAGACACACTGCCAAAAAGTCAATCTTTCTAAATTTAATTTTACTGTGTTTGCAGTCATCCCATTCATATTAAGGTACATGTTAATTCTTTACCAGTTAAGAGGGCTGTTTGTGTACAACACTTGTATACAACTCTCCTCCCCAGTCTCATCAGCACCAAGGGCCCTTAGCCTTAAATATTTAAATGCAAATGCCAGAATATAAAATCTTTGGGATCTACTTATAAATGAGATGGGGAAAGCTTGTTTTGAGACAGATTTTTCCCACGGGCCAGCCTGGCTCTCAGTCAGTGATCTGCTAGTCATTTAAACACGTTGATCTAAGGACATCAAAACTTGGGGGTTGGCAGGGGAGGAGTATAACATGTCCTCTCCAGATTTCAGCTTCTATCTGGAAGAGGAAAGGGGACTGGTGGCCCTTCCCTGCATTAACATTTGGTCTGATTGGTAAAGGAGGAAGGAGGCAGCTGTGGCCTCCTGCTCGTAGGGGATACTCTTGCTGAGTGCTTCATCAAGCCTCAGCTTCCTCCACCTTCCACCAGCTCTGTAGAGTGCAGAACAGAGGGACCACAGCCAGACAGGAGCTGAGCTAACTCCAGAGAAGAGAATGAATGGCCAGTTCTGGCTGCCAGAGGGCACAAACTTACTAAAAGCTACTGAGGAAGTAGGCACAGAGGAGAGCCTTTAGGATGGGAGAACACGTTATCTCTAAGAAAAGGGCCCTGCAGGGAGACTCGAGATCAGAATGCAGAAGGGAAGGAGGGAAAGGTTGTTGGGGGGTGTTGTTTAGAGGCTTATGCAGGAAACAAGGGAAGTTGTGAGCCTCAGAAAAGAGTGAAGAGTCTTGGCAACTTTGCTAACAAAACTACTCCACTGAGTTTTTGCCCTGATACTCCCCCAGCAACCCAGAGGTCCACATTAGAGTCTGACTGGAGGGTATCTGAAGGGGAAGAAAGGCTGACCAGGATTGGGAGATATTTTTTCAGATAGAAGATGTCTGGGAAAAAGAGCAAAACAACCTAGAAGCTGTAACCAGTTTTCTATGGGTATCAAAGGGCAACATGTAGTCAGGCAGAGAGCTACATAATTAGTTAAGGGAAAGCAATATTTGAAGATAATCTATCTGAAGTTCCTCATCTTAACAGCTGAATGACTTTTGGAAGCTAAACAGAAATGCCCGCATTCTCCTGCCTTACACTGTGCACATTCCCTCCCTGGTGGAACTCAGGTTTTATAGGTCAGTGTGGAAAATAGCTGATTTTAGTTTCCACCAGTGCAGCTGCCTTGCTGCAGGGAACATATGAAAATGTGTGCAGTATAGGCCAAATTGAGGATTAATAAAATAACTTCAAAATGTGAACCAAAAGCAACCCAAAGCAGTAAATTCTGCCAAGAGACCTAAACCACTAGCTTCATGTGCATGCAAACTATTCTCAGAGGGCTACCAACACTGAAGTGGCCTGGCACTGATAAGTGCTTATCACCTTTTGTAGCAGGGCTGCCAAAAACTCTGGAGTGGTTTTAGATGAAAGCTAAGATTCTGGAGTACAATTATGCTGCTTTTTGCTGTTTCAGCAGCTACATCATTATATTATATTCAAGGCCATGCCTACTAGCATTGCATTTACCACATAATACAAGTCAAACTTCCATTTAGAACTAGTAATCATCCTACCATAGCTAGTAATCATCTGGAGATCTCAAATCACTTGTCAACGAAGGCCAATGAATCAAAAAGAAGAGAAAGGATTTGACCAAGGTCATCCAGCTGACCACTGGTAGAGCTGGGGACTGAAACTAGGTCTTCCAAGTCCCAGTACTGTATCCTTTTGTACCTTCAGGGTTTAGTGCCTCTCTCCAAACTTAAGGATATGAGGCAGAGAAGGCTGCCTGGCAACTGCCCATCCCATCATTTGAAACTAAAAAAAAAAAATGCATAAATCATACTTACGTGGGCTGTAATAAGCTTCCTCTGCCTTTGTGGGTCTGGAAATTCCTCTCCAAAACACAGAGCAACCTGGAATCTTGGCAGTGGACGTCCATGGTGGGCAAAAGCTTGCAACTCTAAAGAAAGAATGAATACATTTAGAAAAATCCTTACCAGGAATGGCTGCGTCAGGATGGGGCCCTTGGCAGGCAGTAAAAGACCTCAGAGCAGAATAGCAAACTAGAGAAATGATGGGTGGGCACCAGAGAGTGGAGAAAGAGTAGAAGTGGTCTAGGAAGAGGGTAGGCAGGCTCAGAGAAAGGAGAGACAAAGAGGATAGAGGCTGGAGACTCTGTCACAGATGATGGGTAAACATTAGCTAGGAACAGACAACTGAAAACCAGATTTTCTTCAGATTGTGGTAATACTGAGGCTTGGCTTAATATCAAGGCCTTCTGAAACACTTCTGAGGACCCTTGAACTTGTCTATTTTGAGCTTTTCCCACTTCAGAAGGACTCACCAAAGTCCCATGGTATAACTTCCTTGAAAAACATGGCAGTGAAGTTGCCAAGGTGGGGTAGAACAGGAGGAGCTGTTGACTCTAACAGTAGTGCCATGTATTGCTTTAGTAATCACAGTGTTTCAGCTTCAGTAACCAAAGTGGTCCAACTCACTTGACTTAAAGCAGGAAACAGAATCTAACACAAACAGAGCTCAGTTGGCTCCAGTGTCTGGCCATTGCCCGTTCCACCAGTCACATAATTAGTTGGGACCCAATATGTTTTGGAGAGGTAGGTGAACTGGTTTCCTTTCTCTTCTCCAACCAGAGCTAGGTTCCCTGATCTCTCACACAATCTCTTCCTGTGGCTGTGCTTACACTACACTTCAGAGGTGTAACTGCAGCATATGCAGGCTCACCCATGTGAGCTTTAACTCCACTACCAGAATGGGTGAAGATGCAGTCACATGGATTAGCAGCCTAGTATACAGGCAGCATCCATGGTGGGTTTCTGCAGTCCACACAGGCACCTGTGCTGACCCCCTGCCTTCAGTGCCCAAGCTAGCTCTGTTATGCCTACACATTCTCCCACCTGCACCGTACCAGAACCAATAATAATGTTCTACACTGACTTCTGTAGCCTTTCATTACCACAGAAGCACCTTTCAAAAGGGAATCAATATTATAACAAGTAATATATTTGCAATGGGGCATGCTAAACAGCAGAGAGGAAGACGGTTAAGGCATTGAGTTAACACCTTGGACTAGGATTCAAGAGATGTGAATTCAGATCTTGGTTCTGAGGCTGCCACACACTTCCAGAGGGGCCCTAAGCAAGTCACATAAACTGTCTGTGCCTAACTCACTCATCTGTGAAACAACGATAACGCTACTTCCTTTCTCCAACTGCTTTCATACACCCTCTGTTTGGTCAGCTCTGGCCTCGTTATGCCTAGCTCCAATCAACATTTTCTGTTTCCAGAAACCCCTAAAAATGCTGCAAACCTTGTTGTTGTTGCCTTCAGGGACCTGTTATGTCCTACTACAACATAGCTTGAATAAGCATGTGGCAGTTATTCAGTGGGCGCATCTACACGAGAAGTTTACTGTATAATAGACTGATTAGCTGCACAGTAAATGTCACGTGACTACACGTGCACACTATTAGGCTGGATCAAACTAATTTACGCCTCAGCAGGATGGTATTTGTAAATATAAGTACTATCCTGCTACGGAGTAAAAAAACTCTGCAGTAGTGCACATGTAGATGCTGCCCCAGCTGGCTGGGGCATGAAGGTCTTTCAGTGCACTGGCTGCCTGCTGGCTAGCCCCACACTGAAGCACCCTTGTGCCACAGCTTGCCCCTCTACAGCATACTGATCCAGGGGAGCAGCCCCAGATTGGCAGGCTGGCCCTCTGGGGCCCCTGCCAGCCAGGGCTGCTCCAACCCAACTCAATGTACTGTGGTCCTGGACACACATGCAATCGTTCCCGAATTTATTGCATCACATTAATTGCACATGTAGATGTGCCCAGTGAGTATAAACTTGGAAAGAGCATAGCCAAGAGGTTTCTTGTTCTTCAGGATGATCAGTCCAAAGCTGCCTTCACTGAAATGTCATAAGACAGGGGAAGAAGGAGCTACTTGGTGTCAATCCAATTTCAAACAAATAAGTCCCAGTACTGCTATCAAGAAAGGACCTTATCTCCATCTCTGCTCCATCCCCCTACTTCTCCATGGAATTTAACATGATCGCAGTGAGCACTGCCACATAAATATCCCAGGGAAAATGTAGGATACAGAGGGGAGTTGCTTCATGCCAGGTCTCTGTCTTAAGAAGCAATCCTTGATGTGAAACTCTTCCTCATGCACAAACTCCAAGTGAGGTCCTCTAAATGTTTCTTCAAGTATTTTCCCTGGCTCCCTTTCATCTTGTAAGAGAAACTGAAGCTGCTTCTAATCTAGAAGGCCTTCCATGCACCCCAGTCATACCAGCCTTCCTAAAATCCTTTTACACCTTCTTCTTACTGTTATCTGACAGCTTCCCAATTCTCTCCCCCTCTTGGTTTACTGTGTTCATAACTTAGGTCCCTCCAGAGCAACCCAAATGTTATTATAATTTATCTCCTCTGAATTATGTGTCTGTGTGGTGCAGTTTACTTAATATAAAGCCTCAGTCTTTTAGAAACCATATCCTGCACCTGCATTGTACCCTGTATATTACATACCACAACCCAGGTCCCACGTCTTTCTCTTTGAGTCTCTATATTCCTTTGGACATGACATCTTTTAATAGAATTCTTCAATGCCTCTGTTCACAAAGGCCCTCATTTTCTAAACAGTGCACATCCAAATCTGCACTGAATGTTGGGAGCTTGCTTACAAGCATGACAAAACCACCTAAGCAGCTATGTATTTGCACATGCAAAACTCCAAACTGTGCACACGGCTGCAATAGCAGAGCCCAGGCTAAGCAGGCAATTGTGTACAAGCAGTGGCTCATGCATTTACGCATGTGCAGCTCAGGAAAATCCAGGATCTGGGGAATGAGAGGCTTCTAAAAAGAGAGACTGCAACACATGGGCTGCAGAACTCAGAGTAAACCTACTGTGGCATCTGGGAAAGGGAAAGGGACTCACAAAAACAGCACCAGAGACAGAAATACATTTCTTACAATTAGCATGCAAGAGAAGTTAAATTTCACCTGCTTTCCACATTTGTCTTTAAATCCATATATGACCTACCAATTTTGCTAGGGTGATACACCAAAGCCTGGATGTCTGTGTATTTTAATGGTGGCAGTTCATTTTCTGGTGTTAAGTGCTACACTATTTTGCAGGGAAACTTGTACAGGTCCCTGTGTCTGAAATGCTCTGACCTGATGGAAGACTAGGCCTTTCTACAGCTCCAGAGTCTTCCTCTGGTTCAGCCCAGTCCTAAGAGAGGATCAACACTATTTGTGGCTGCTATAGTTGCACCCTTGTCCTCCAAGGGAAATAATCTGTTCCAGCCACATTATGCGGAGCAGGCTACTTTCCTCACAGTGCCTGCTCTTGGAAAGTAGAGGCTAAGCCTCTAACCCTTGACTTCTGGGCCCTCCTTCCACTGTGCAAGAGAAGAAGGAGCTACCCTGTGGAAACTGTTCCCCTCTCCATACTACTGCCTATAATGGAGAAAACCAGCACAGGGGAGGTAAACACATGTGTTCTACCTCATTATTCATTCTCCAGGCATCTGACCTTTCATTACGGTCCTTTCATCTGACCTTTCATCTGACCTGACAGTCCCACCCTATCCCAGAAAGATGGGAAAGACAGAGTTTCTAAAATCACCTCACAGATATGCCCCAGGGTATTTTTTTTAAACACACACCAAAAAACCCAGATCCAAAAAATTCCCCTCTTTCTGTTGGGAGTCATACTTTAAATACTTTGGGCGTAGCTTCAGGCTCACCCTGGAGTCATGTGACTTTGAACTATAGGGTTACTCAAGGCTTATACTAAGGTATCCACTCCCCTCTGCTCCTCCATATTGGGAAATGATGTTTCACTGGGTTCCCTCTACCCAGTATAAAATGACAGGAACCTTACAGCATCCTTAAGTGAGCATGAGTAGTTCCCATTGCTCTCAACAAGACCCATCTCTGTGCATTGAAAGCATCACTGGCATGGTTCTGCACCAGTTGAACATTACCCTTCCCTGTACTCATTTAGCCCAGACATTTAGGACCAAATGCCTGCTGAGCACCTGCATCTCCCCATGCTTGATTTGTTGGCTGCTGTAAACTGAAAAAGCTCTTGCTCTGGAAACTTCCTGACAGCAGGCTGGTGACATTTGCAAAGACAGTAGAGAACCTAGGTTGAGAATTACCTGCTAAAAACTGCTGGGTATCAAACAGCTTGGATGTCTGCTCTCTTTCCAGTTTGTTGGGCCTGTCACTGCATAGTGCCAGAGGCCCATCCCAGTAGATTCTGCTCTGACAAAGTCTCTTAGCATAAAGCCCATCAGGCGCCATCCTCAGTATCACTCCCCGTTCCAAGTGATTCAATAATTTTTCTATGTTTTTCCTCTGGGCGTTGTCCTCTGGGTAAGGGAAGATAACTTGATCCAGGCCACTGGCCTCATAATTTTGGCCATGTGATATCATACAGCCTTCAGGATTTGAAGTCGTCACCTCTTTTACTAGTGTTTCACGGTAATATAAACAGATGTGGAGTCGACAGTCTGCAAATACAGTTTTAGAAAGGAAAAATTTTACTGCAATACAGTGTTATAAATATATTACAGAGCAATACTATTCATGCTAATAGGCCACATTTTACAAGGTCCTAAGCACCTGCCATTCCTAACATTCAGCACCTCCCAGAATTTAGCCTTAGATTAGCAAAAGAATATACACTGAATTTAAATATTGAAGCCGGTTGCACAAGGAAACACAGATTCCAGCGCCAGCCTGTACCAACAGGTGCCACTGGAGTGACAAATCCAGTAGTCCTCCATGCAGACAGTCTAAAATATGGTAAAGATTAATGCCTGGCTTTTTCATGAATGGAAAAAAAGGGTTCTTACTTCACAAGTTATATAAGAATTAACCCATAATCTCAGCAAGTTTCTATAGATGTTATAAGGAAATAGCTAGTGTTTCTCTCCAGATTTTGCATATAACCATCTGAGGCAACCACCTAGGGGTTTTGGAAGAATGCAGTTCGTTGCTTTATAGAATTGGCCTTCCCTTAACTTTAAAACAAAATTGCATTTGAAATCTTAGGCACTGTGGTAAAGTGGTTCAGTAGAGAAGACTGATTGTTAAAGGTTCAGCCTTGCAATGAACCCATACAATCTTATGCATATAAGGCTGATCCAGAAAAGCTACCCAGCTCTTTGAGGGCTCTTCAGAACATATTTAAATCTCTATATGCAAACAATGTTTCATCCATTAGTATTGTATCTTTCTGTTGTTAATGTAAAAAAAGAAAAAAGGAAGTAAAGTAATTCCTCACGCTTGAGTCTGAATGTCTGCAAAACTGCCCAAAGATTTTATTTTCATAGAGAACAAGTGGCATCTCCAGCATAATTATCATATATATCTGATCAGGACAAAATGTACTTTTTTTTTTTTTAATTTAGAACCCCAGGCCTTTGAATCCAGAAGGAACAGGGCTGAATAGTGAACTAAAGAAGAATTAACCTCTGTCAGCCATTTTCCTATTTGATGGCCGAAGAAAGGCCCTGCTACAGCAATATACTTAAAACATAAATAATCTTAAGCATGTGCATGGTTCCAGTGATCTCAGTCCAAATCCAATATCTTAGGGAGGCTATTCACATGCTTACAGTTATCCAGACGTTTTGAATATCTTGCTGAAAGGAGGCCTAAGTTTAAGGAATCATCAGGCAAAGAGCTTCAGTTCACTCTTGAAGAAAGGTCCTCTTAACAGGGAGAAATATTGACTTGAGAAAGTTCTAGGAAGAACCTTTTGGATGGTTCAGAGTTGCACAGACTTACCTGACAAGGCGAGAGCTTCAGCAGACCTTATGCTTGGCTCTATTGGAATTCCTGGAGCCTGCGACTCAGGTGGTGCACAAGCATAAAAGGTTCCAGTCACCTGACAACCTGTTTTCAAACAAAACAAAAAAGCAGATGATGTCTGACTACCTAAAAACCTAAGAGCAAATTTCAACAGGAGTTCACAACTATGGACAAGGAATTGAGCATTTAAAAAAAACCACCAAACTATTTTCTCCTGCCCAGAGCAACTTAATTATAACATCTTAAGAAGACTGCATCTAGATTTTCTTATTTGGAATTGTATATGCTATTCTTTTAGGATTTCAGTTTCCCTATGACTTGTTCTTTATCTATCAGTTTTGGCATGGGTTTTTCCTCTCATCATCTACAACCATGGGCAGATCTAGGATTTTGAAAAGGGGGATGCAGATGCTGTAGTATATCACCATATAATGCAACACCCATTTTTCTCCAGTGAAAAGAAATTAGAAACTTTACCAATATACAAGGGGCCCAGGGGTATATCATTCCATTTACAATTGAAGCAGAAGGAAAAAGTCTTTATTGGAACAGGTGTTAATTTTGCTAGATTGCAAATTTGTATAAAAAACCCAACAAACTAGGCAAATCATCAAAAGATGTTTTTCTAGTCATTAGAATAAAATGGACATCTCTTTTTCAGATTCATAAAGCAAAATCTCACTTTCTTGAGCATCTTGACAGTGCATCCATTGCTTTGCCAAATGTTATTTCCACACCCGAGTTAATGTTTCTAGCTAGAGACTGCAGAGTTGTAAAATAGGAACTACATTTGCAGAAGCAGCTAATAGAAGAATTACAGAAGAAAGAATAGCTTGATTAGTGGAAGACTATCAAAGACCATTAAAAGAAGAGGGTCATTGTAGAATGAAGAATTTAGAAGGAACCAGGTAGATTATAATAAACCAGGAAGTCACTTGATTCCCTCACTGCTACCTGACTAGAAATGGTGCCATTGCCAGGCAATTGGCTCTAAACTTCTGGGAGGACCAGGAATCAAAGGGGGCTGTGCCTGCACTACTGCACCCACTCCCTCCCACCCCCTGAATTCACCTGCACTAGGCATACAATTTCACTATGTGAATAAAGTACTGGAGAGGCAGGGGATTACACAGTACACTTCCCATAGAAAGACTTCTCTTTTCTCAAAATTATATCCCTGGCAACACTTGGCTTAGTCTTTTTAGATGTAGAAACATCTTGGCTTTCTTTTATTGTCTGCACATCTTAGCATAGTATATAGCGCCTATTACCAAGACCATACAACACAGTTCATTTCAAAATAAATATTTCTGTTAGCCTGAGTTCAATAAAAAAGACCAAAATCTTCAGACCAAAACCAGCTTGGACCTTTTAATGATCCTACTGAGATACCTTTTGTATGGGGAGTAATTTGGACAGAAATGTATACAAAATTTTGGCTAAATAACTCAATTGTATCTTAACTGTATAAGCTGCCACATGAAGCATGTTTAACTTTCAGTAGACAAGTGCAATTAGAAGTTCATTTCACAGTACTGAAACCATGCAATCACTTCTTCTTCTGAAGAGGTTATACCTTATGTGTTTTAAATATACTTTCACCTTCATCTCATCTGGTCCAAGGACTTCTACACTTGAATACCTCCGCAACTGAATGTGGAGGGAGTTTTACTTGTGAAACAAATATACCGAGATAAGCACATATGCAGTAGAGCCACATCCACATGTGCATGGATGTTTGGTTCTCCATGGACAACTAGCAGTGACGCTTCTTGTGCCACTGCTGATTGTCCATGGGGAATGCCTATGCCATTCACACTCTGCTGCATGGCAATTTACCCCAGGTGGAGTAACAGAGGCTGGTGCCAGACTTATCTGGAATCCAACTGGCTAAACTCCACTTTTGAACAGCCCCTATATCCGCCACTCTGCTTTTCTTTTTGCAGATTTTTTTTAAACCCCTGTGTTGCTCCCTTGCAGTGCAAAGAACACCTGAACATATGGTATGTGGACACAGCCTAGGAGTCTAACCCTGCACTCATTCATAGCACAATGAATAGTCACATGATTAAGGAACTAAACCCAACCTGAGCTGCAACTGCCTTTGCCCTACTGATTTCCTGTACAATCCTGGACAATTCACCTACGTTCTTTGCCTCTGTTCCTCATAAGAGGTGGGAATCTTTATTTTTCTACCTCACTTATTTTCAAGGCTCACAGAAGTTTCCATCTTTCACAGTGTTTAATATTTTCCTGATCCTGAAATGCTGCAATTTTGTTAGACTCTCAAACTGTAAGTTCTTCAGGGTAAAGACTGTCCTTCTGCTCTATATCTGTGCACTGAGTATAATCTGTGACTAGGGCTCCTGTGTGCCCAACTCACAAAAAAATAATAATCTCAGCTTTCACTTAGAAACAAAAAGGAATCTCTAGGCCACACGGTTAGATTTGAAAAAATGTGAACCGCAAAAGACTCAAGAAGAAAATTAAGAAAACATGTTGCTGTTTTAAAAAAAAATCCCTCTTGCTTTTAAAGACAGTATTATGACTTTATAATACTGACAATACCTGAAGGCACAGGATTGGCAATATAACACACTGTTGGTGCATGTAGAGGAGACACTACTACACAGTGGTTACTGCACATTTATGTAGTACTTGTATAATAACCACTACATAAATGTGTAGTAACTGCAGTTACTGTGCAGTAGCATTGGTGAACACTTTTTTAGTGACACTCCTGTGCAGTACTACACAGTATTGTATTAGCACTGTTTGTGCTGTGATGTGCTACTGCGCAGTATTATTCAGCAACTCATGTAGATGCACCTATTGGTAATAAGGGATATGGAAGTGTATGATGGGATTTTTCAGAGGTGCCCTTAACCCACAGCTGCCATCCAAGGAAGTTCAGTCTTTGGAAAATGAAGCTATCAACATAAATTGTAGAGGAGCCACAACTCAGATATAGAAAGCTGGTGGTTCATTTATGACAGTCAATTCTTATCTCTGTAGATCAGTATATATCAGGGGTGCTTAATCTCTGGCCTGAGGGCCAGATTTGGCCCACAAGGTTTCCCAGAAGTCTGGAAATTGTTGGTGTAGTGGCACCCCTCCCCTACTGCCAAATTTCTGGACCCATGGGGAACCCCAGACCCTGCATGCTGGACCCAGAGCCTGATCCCAGTTCACAGGGCTGGGTGGGTTGGCGCTGGGCCCTCGGGACCCAGTTCTGTCAGGCAGAGAGCAAGAGAGAACAGTGCCAGGTCCCCAGGACCTAATGCCAGTGTGCAGGGGATGCAGGGAAGCAGCGCCAGGACCCAGTTCCCGAGTGCAGAAGTAGGAGGGGCCAGTGCTGGGCACCACAGCCAACAGATGGGCCTGTGCACGGGGCCAATAGGTTGAGCACCACTGGTGTATACGATTGACCTCAAGTAAACTGTTCTTACCACTTTCACAGGCAGGACCTTGCCAGGGGTGACCACGTGTGGCAAAAGGAACACCAGTACACTGGTAGGGAATGTCAGGGTGCTGTTCTGGGGCAAACTCTCTCCAGTTCCGTTCGTGAGGCAGCATGTAGTTTGACACCTGTTCAGTTTAACAAGACATTATTTTATTTGCTTATATCGGAATTGATACTCTTTGTTACACTGTTTCTCCTATTTGAGATCTTTTGTCATTTGTGCTTCCAAAGCTCTGTCAGACCCTGTTATCACAGAGACAGGAATAATGGTTTGCTGCCAGAAAGAGGCTCTCACCTGAGCTGCCTGTCACCACTGGCCTAAACAAAACCCATGCTGAAATTATTTTAAAATCTAATCAGAGCATGGCTGGAGACTACTAATTTAGAATAGAATCATAGAGAAGTTGGGCTGGAGGGAACCTTTAGAGGTCATCTAGCCCAACCTCCTGCCAGAGCTAGGATCATCCTTATCCAAACCACCCCATAAAAATCTGTTGTCTAACCTATTAGCAAAACTACACAGTCAACCTTGACAAAACCACAGGACATAACACCCTAACCTGCCACAGGTAAAGCAGGGGGCCATGACAGTCAATGTCCTGCTGCTGCAAGGTTGTTAAAAGATTCTCAAGAGATCCAAAGGGTCCATGCCTCCCCACTACAGAGGAAGACAAAGACCCCCACAGTCCATACCAATCTCACCATAGGTAAAATTCCTTCCTGACCCCAAATATGGTGATTGGTCTAACCCTGAGTGGAGGGGCATGGCCCTGTAGCCATAAACCTAGCACTGTTCCACCACATGTTTAAAAACCCTGGCCCCAGTAGTAGAACAGCAACACAAATGTCAATTACCAACCAAAACTGAGCTGTGATTCAGATTTTAGAGAAGCCAAGATAGATCCACAGCCCCGTGGTTTCACATGATAAAAGCCACTGCTGCCAAATTTCTCCATTTCCAAAAAGGTATTTTCCCAAGCATAGTTAAACAATAGTAAGCCAGGATAGAAAGCTAGGTACTGCAAAAAATTATCTTTACTGGCATCTAATGTGTTTGTTTAAAATAAAAAGTGTGAGTGATACTGTACCTGAGGCTGTAGTGAAGTGTAAGGAGAAGTCATTGGGAAAGGATGGTTCATCATTAATGGTTGATCTTCCATGCTGAGTTGTTTTGCCCCTATGTACACAATCGAGGTAAAAGAAAGCCATGAACTCTAGCATGAGAAAACATAAAGTGACCTATTGTTGAGGAACTGGTGCAAGAAAGCACCTGTAACTAGGAACTTCCTCTCTGCACAGAGCACCCTAAAGTTATGGGCTCAAATGTGTCCTGTAGGCACTAGCCCGTATGGAGATGATGCACAGCCATCCTGTCCCCGGGGACATTGGCAGGGATTCTATCCCCCAGAACCATCTGGTGCGCACAGGAAGAGGACCTGCTACTCACACAAGCCCCTGTGCACTCTGATAGCAAGTGTACATGTGAGGTATATCAAGAGCTGGAGAGCAGTCCCAGAGCTCATGAAATCCCAGACTGTGACTGTACCTGTCCCCTGTGCAGGACCTCAGGGGGCACTCACCCGAAAGCAGGTGAGCACAGGCTGTTCTGTTCCACCTTTATTTAAAACCCACTTCCAAAACACTTTTTTGTCTGTCCATCAACTGGCTGCTTAAGGTAGGCTTCCCCATGTTTCAAACTGAACTGTATTGTCTATACAAAAGGTTATGCTCCTCCAGTGGTTTACAGACAACCCATCCCTCCAACCAAGAGATGGTTTTTAAAAAGCTGTGAGACTCAAATTCCTGCTGTCCTTGTTCAGACAAAACCTCTAGTTTAAACCCTCTGAATAAGAGAAGTTTGCAAACTGCCCATCTTGCTATTGTAATGATTGCTACAAAGTTGGACATCAGAGTGACTATGTGGTTACTTCAGAAACATGACACTGGAGTGATGTAAAACACATTGATCATCTCTTCATTTCTTGATTGTCAGAAGTAAGACCTACACACACACACACTTGCTTGCTTCTTTGCTTTCTATCCCCAAAGAGCAGTTAAAATGTTTCATGTTGGGGTGGCTTACTACAGCTCCAGAAGTTTGAGTTTGAGCCCCACTCTAGGCTTATGCCAAAAGCCACTCCCTAGTCAACCTAGCTGGAAATGGGAACCAGGTTATTCAGGCTGGGGAATCAAAGGTAGTTGGATGTATGGTAACTATGTCAAAGGAGAAGAGAAAAGTAGTTAGCTGTTAGTCTAAAGTCAGACAGAAGGCCTTAGAGATAACTAAATCAGAGATGCATACACTTTCAGAAGCAGCAAACAGCTTGCTTCATCCACACCTGATAAAGCAAGCTGTTGCTTACAAAAGCTTCTGCATCTCTGAGTTAAGAACTTATTAAGTGCAACTCTACCCTGCCAACTACCTCAAATTCCACTGGCTACAGAACCAGGCATGTTAACCAGACAGGCCATGAGACTGGAAGGATCTTTAACATACAGGTACAGATATAGAAAATCTGTGATTACCTTTTTTAGCTCCTTCTGGCACAATTCTGTACACTTTATATGGATCTGAGATATCCAGCTGGCTTCTCTCAACCAGTTCTTCAAAGTCATTGCTCTTGTTCAATGCACACCGTAACCTTGTCTTCCAGGTTGGGGGATCTGGTTTATCAATGCCCTCTCGGAACTTTCCTTTAAAAAGCGCCCAAGCCTGAAGACATTTCAAACAATCACACAGGGGAGGAAAGGAAGGAGAAATCAAAGGATGTGGTATAATACTGCAATAATTTAAAAGTGTGCGCACGCATGAATAAGTGTGTCAGTGTGCATGTATGTGTGAGTGTGTATGCATGAACGTCAGTGTCAGTGTGTGTGCATGTGAGCATGTGTGTGAATAAGTGTGCGCGCATGAGTGACAGCGTCAGTGTGAGTGCATGTGTGTATGTGAGTAAGAGTGTGTGTATACATGAATGTCAGTGAATGTGGATGTGTGTGAGAATGAGTGTGTGGGTGTGCATGAGTGAGGGTCAGTATGAGTGTGTTTGCATGTGACTGTGTGAGTGTGCATGTGCATGACTGAAAGTGTCAGTGTGTGTGTGTGGGTGTGAGAAACAGAGTATGTGGGTAAGAAACTGAGTGTGGATGTGTGTGCGCATCTGAGACTGAGTGTGTGAGAGATGGCGTGTGAGTGAGTGAGTCAGAGAGAGACAGAGAACTTTCTCCTTATAAATGTATGTGAAAATACACCTGAGATGGCTTCTTGTGGATGAAAGCAGTTTAGAAAGGGAGGGGGGGAGATGTGACAGCCAAGGAAGGAAAAAGCTACAAGGCAGATAGATGCTGACAGACCTGTTCAGCAGCTAAACGAGTCTGTAGCACAGAATGGCCTGAGGGGCGAGGGGGGAAGCCGCACCATCTGGAAACCCTCGTTAATGAAGGGAAAAAAAGCCCCCCCCCCGCCCCCAATCTGGTGCTGTGGCAAGCACTCCCACTGGGGCAGCGACCACCAGGCATGCTTTGAAAGCCCCCCTGCCAGGCTGGGTCCTGCTCCTGATGAGGTCGGTGGCAAAGCAGCCCCCACGGGAGGGGTGGGATCTGGGAGAACCGGGCACAGGACAGGGCAAGGTGCTGGCGGCAGGGGACCCTGGCTGGGCTGGGGTGTTAGGCCAGCCTGAGGCGCTGCCAAGGAGCGGCCCCGGGGGCGGCTCCAGAGGGGGCCCCCGGGAGGGGCGAGGAAGGAGGGGGAGGGGTCCCCCCCAGCCCCTGGCAGCCCCGCTGGCCCCGGGGACCGCCTGCCCCAGCCCTACCTTGAAGAGGGCGGCGTCCTCCTCGCGGTTGTAGTCCTGCTTGCCGGCGTGCTTCCAGGGGATGCGGAAGATGCTCTTCTCGTCGTTCTCCCACACCAGCCCCGGGTACTTGCCGCTGTCGATCTGGTCGATCAGCCACTGCCGGAGCTTCCCGTTGCCGCAGCTCACCGAGGTCATGCCGCACTCGCCGCCCTCCAGGTTCATGCCACTCGCTGCACGCGCCCGGGCACCCGCTGCGGGGAGACGGCGGACCCGCG
>NW_017728886.1:147085030-147087079 GCF_001723895.1 Crocodylus porosus
GTGAGATTTTTTTTTTTTTTTTTTTTTTTGGTGATATCTAACCTAAACTTCCCTTGCTGCAACTTGAATTTCCCTTGCTGTAACTATATATCACCTTACATCAAGGGTACTATGATCTACACCATATAGATTATATTTATGATATACGCGATATATACAATATTCATATATATAGAGAGAGAGAGCGAGAGCGAGAGATCAATATATCCGATATATCAGAATGTAATATATAATATTCATGATATAGATGGTATGCATGATAAATGGGTGCTATAACACATATAATACACAGGCTGTAATATACCCATCCTGTCCTCAGGTATATAATGTATCTCATGTGATACAGTACTTACCCATCCCGCTAGCACACTGTGTGTAAGTTTTTAGCATCCACTAACCCACACGTACAAGTCTGTACAAGTACATGGCATGTATCTAACATGCTAGGTGCTAAGCAAATGCTGTACCTTTCGGAAAGAAGTGGAAGTTTCTAATCACCTACCCAGAAGACTAGCTTATGTCGGACAGAGCTACAAACGGCCGGAGAGGCTGAGAAGAGCCTGAAGGGAGGACACTCATACCAATTACCCGCAATAAAGGGTGAGTTCCGTGCACACTGAAAGAGTCCACAGCTAGGCGTGGGTGCAGCTCCAGGGAACGGGGCATGTGGCCGGGTGGGTGCAGGTGGCTTTGTAGGTCCGATTCCCTTGCGCCCCCAGTCCTGCCCACCTCTCCCCGGGGGGAGGTCCGGGGCAGGCGATGGGCAGCGCCCCCAGGCCACGCTGCTCCCGCGGAGCCGCCCAGGCTCTCGAGCACGTGCAGCGCCTGGCACAGCAGCCCGGGGACAGGCCAGGCTAGAGCTCAAGACTGGCTTCTCAGCAGCCGGGGGACCTTCTCATTCCCCAAGCGTGCAGGGGGAAAGGGCAAAAACCCCCTCAAGTGACTGAACTGAACCCACCCCGAACTTTCTCCTTCCCAAAATCAAGCTACACAGAAAAAAAAAGAGAGGGAGCTGAGAAAGAGCCAGCCTCCTGCAGCCAACGTCTAGAAAGGGTTGATTTAGTAGAACAAGCCCAATTCTCTTTTACATGGAGAGGAACGTTTCCAGGCACAGTCCAAAGCCAAGCGAAGCTCTTTTGGTTACTAACCAAAAAAAAATCAAGGATGGAAAAGGAGCATTTCTTAAGACACCTGTAAGTCCTCCCGGCCCCTTCCAAGGGGGAAGACGAGGCGCATCTCTCCAGTGCCGGCTCTTTTTCAATCCCTGACACGACAAGGCTTTCTGCCACCTGGCTCTCAGCGGGCAGCCCTCTTCTCCTGTTCCCCCACCTCCCCCCCTCCCCAATAGCTTGACCTGCTGCTGTTGAACTCCCGGCCCAACAAATCCACCAGATCAAGCCTCCTAATTCAGCTGAGTGTCCCCCGAGTCAGTCCTGCCCACCTCTCCTGCGCCAGGTGCCATTTCTGACTTTCAGCATCTCCCAAGAAAGTTCAGCCCCAGCGACGGGGCTCAGCGGCGGAGAGCTCCTCCTCTGCAGCACCCCATGGGCTAAACCCAGTGTCATGCCAGAGCTTCAAGTGTGTGTGTGTGTGTGTGTGTTGGGGGATGCTTAGTCAATTCATAACCAACAAGGACATTTCTATGGGGCTAGGCAGGAGCAAAGGAAAGGCAGGAGGAAGGAGAAGAAGAAACCACGGGGAGAAACGGGGCTGGAAAAGACCTCAAGAGGTCATCGAGGCAGGAAAGGTCCTGTGGTCCCAAACGAAAGGTCTCGTGTCCTATACAGGGAATCAAGCTGAGACCTTGGTGCTTTTAGCACCAGGCTCTAACCAAGAAGAAGGAGATGGAAAAGAATGGGGAGGAGGAGAAGGAGAAGACAAGGTTTGGTGATGAACATCTCTTACCTGTCGCCCAGCCGCTCGGGAAGGGGAGGGGAGAAGGCAGCCCGATTTCTCAAATGGTTAAAAAAGATATGAAAGAGGAGCACTGATGGAGGGGAGAAAAGGGGAACTTTCTTATAGGACTGCAGAGAAAGCGGGCGGGGCGGG
>NW_017728886.1:147087959-147116074 GCF_001723895.1 Crocodylus porosus
GCCCGGCCCGGCCCGGGCACACGCCTGTGCCAACACGAAACCCCGGGGAGCCGCCCCTGCCAGAGCCCGGTCCCGGGCCGGCTACGTCCCGCTGCGGGGGGGCAGAGACCCAATCTACTCCACTCACTGCCCTAAAACTCCGCTGAGCGGGGCGAGGTCTGGAGCCGCGAGCGATTCTTAGATCTAAGAAACCTTTCAGGTTTCATGCACGTGTTGCGACCAGCAGCTCTTCTCTTGTTTCTCTTGCTCGGGTCTAACGATCCCAACACGCATCCACATCCTCTGTGCTCAACGTATCAGATGAACACCAGTCGCGCATTGCCTTTTTCGTCGTGTCGGTGCCGGCGATGTTCAGAGCAGGCACTGCAAATCTTCAACGCCATCTTCTGAAATTTAGCTGTAATTAGCACCCTTTTAAAAACAATTACATGAAAAAAAACCTTTTAGATGGGGGGGGGGAGGGGGAGGGGCGCTGCTCGTTTCCAGCCAGACGCTAGGACACCATTTAGGTGCAGGCAAAAGGGCAAGAGGCCGATCAAACACGTGCTCACTTGTGCTGCTCCGACTGTCCTGAATCACCCACGCAAGGGCAGCATCTTGAGCCAGGGGAAATATATAGGCACCTCAAATGCTATATCTCACTGAAGAACTTGGGGGCTCAGCCTGAAGTTTCAAGGGCTGTGAAAGGTATTGTGCTGAATAAGCTCTAACGCTACGTGGTAGCCTTGAACCTTTTTTTTTTTTTGTCCAACGCTCACAAATGCTGTTCACAAACGGGAAATGGTGAATTAAATCAAGCCCCTGAGGATAAAATCCCATCTTTTCCCCCAGTTCCAGGAAGGTAGTTGAAAGATGTGCCCTTTGCAGACAAAGCTTATACTTTTGCACACATATACACACATATAGATGTACATACACACACACATGCATACACATATATATATTAAAATTCCTTGGAAAAGGAAAGAAAAAGAGGAGGAGCTTCTGTTTTTCATGAAAACATGTAGGAAATAATCTACCTGCTCCCCTACCCCACCCCCTTTCAGAATAACAGAAGATTATCCCCAATTAACAAAATGCTTAGACCTGGATACTGAACCAGGCTCCTGAAGTCATCTTTAGGCAATGGTTTCACTTTCTAGACTTAGAGACTTCAGGAAGACAGGTTTCCTTAAACTCAAGCCATTTTCATGTAGGGGCCAAATCAAAGCTGAAGAGCCTAATGTGAGGCAGGGGTGAAAACTGGGGCCAAATAATAAAATACTATTAAATACCGTAGAACTAAAACTTCATAGCATGATTATTGTGTACACCAAAAAACCAGAAGCCCCCACTGTCTTTGCATACATTTTGAACCCTCCAAAGCATCTTGCAGCCTATCCCACTATGAGAAAGTGGCTAACCAAGTTGACCTCCAATGGGAGTTTGTGCATGAACATCGAGTTTGCAGGCCCAGTATGAGGCAGCTTCCCTTGCTGTTTAACCACTAAATTCACCCCCCAGCCCTTTGTAATTCACACTTTTAAGGTCACTCTGAGTAAATGCATGCCAGGAAAAGTGACTGTTTCTTCTAAATAGTTGTTCAACATAATTTCAATGCAGGGGGAGTCAATTTTGTTATCAAAGACACACATAGAAACTTCCTCCTGACTTCAGTGGGAATGGCAGCAATCTCTTTGCGATACAAAATAGGCTCATGGTGTAGAAATGTAGATAGATGTAAGGAAGCAGGCACTTTTGTACGAGTAAAGCTTGGAGGATGCTCCCATTAGAAAGTCCCCTTTTCAGAAGTTTAGAACACTTCCAAATAAAAAAAAAAGCAGCCACCTTTCTAAACTCCTTTGCCCCTCTGTTTCCTCCTTTAGAAGGTGTAAAACCAGATTTCAGTGCAGCCTTAAAGTACTTCTGTTGTAAACATAAAGTTTTTTCCTGGTATAGAACTGTGAACTCTATCTCCCAAATGAGGAAGATTAAGAGGGTAATATGCCAGGGAGTAAGGTTTTTGCAACTGGACAGTGCCACTCACTCAGGGGTTCCCCCTAAACTGTGTCTACTATAAAATCCCCTTCAGTTGTATGGAGAGGGGAGTTCCGTGATACAGAAGAGGAACCTATACAGATTTACCGTAGGGTATAGGCTGAAACCACTACTGTGTTACTCCAGTTTGACCTCAATGTAACTCTAGTGGTCTCAGTGGAGACAAACCAGCATAAAACTAATTATTAGTAGCCATGTTAGTTACAGTAGTGGCCAAGGACCCATCAAGAGCTAGCCCCCCATTATGGTATATTAACATAGAGTTATGCCCCCAAAAGAGTGTACAGTCTAACTATATCAGTAAGTTAAGTACATAGAAAGTAGTGAATCAAGCCATGAGCTGACTGGATTGGCTTGGTCCTCTGCCACTGAGATCAAGGAACGATTTGACCACTGACTTTACCTGGAGTGGGATAAGATTTTCAGCTCCTGTCCATCCCACCTATAGCTCCAGATCATTCCAAAGCTTCTTGCAGCCTCAGGGTAACTTTTCCCCTGCTCTCACAGGAGCAGAAGAGAGCAGGAGGCGCCAATCTGGTTGGGAAGAATGTTGCCCAGTAGTGAAGGGCTCTGTCAAATTGGAAAGAAAATACAAAAGTCCAAAGCAACAAAAATGTCACTGCCCCTGCCACCCCTATTAGGACTTTGCAGTTTCAACACTCCTGACAAATCTGATCAGCCTTATGTTTAAAAACATTTGTTATGTGGTATAGAGTAAATTCTCAGAAGTGCCCGTGTGACTTCTGGATCTAAGCTCTATTTTTAAAAATGTCTTAACCCCATAAACACTTCAGTGCCACTGGCGCCCCATAGGACTTGTGACCTCTAGTGCCATTGATTATGTCCACTCAACAGCTTACCTCCTCAGAAGCAGTGCCATCAAGCACAGCACACTGTTTGGTGTGGATTGCTTCCTCAGCCACCAAACTGGACTCCTTCATGGCTTAATCAGTACTGTCACTGGGCATGTCTACATGAGACATTTACTGTGCAGCTAATTAGTCGTCTGCATATTAAACATCTTGTGTAGGTACACCCGGTGACAGCGCATCTACACAAGGCACCGCAATAGCACCACTTCTGAGCAGGTAAGTTGCTGTGTAGACTAATTAAACGTATGTCTACATGCATTCCCCTGTTAGAGTGGGGTAAACTAATTCATTTTGCAGCAAGGTAGTACTGGTCAACACAAGTGCTATTCTGCTGCAGAAATTTTTACTCCACAGCAACACATACATAGATGCTGCCCTGGCTGGCTGAAGCTTGAGGGTGCTTCAGTGCGGGGTCTGCCTTCCAGCTACCCCACACGGTAGCACCCCAACCAGCCCCTCCACAGTATATAGAGCTGGGGGAACAGCCTGGGGCTGACAGACTGATCCCCTGGGCTCCCTGCCAATCGGGGCAGTTCCAACTCAGCTCAACATGCTGTGGTCCTGGGCACATGTGCAGATGCAGCACCTGAAAGCAATAAACTCTGGCACAATAAGCACAGAGTTTTTAATTGCATGTATAGACATGCCCACTCAGCACTAATTAGCTTATCCAAAGACAAACAGCTACACCACTTCTAGTTGAGAACAGTGCATATTGACAGCAGTATTGGTAGGCATGGTAAGTCTACCATCTGGCCTGAGTCACTTTTGACAAGGAGAACATTTGAAAATGTTACCCCAAGTCCTTCATGCACGCCACTGCTGCTGACTAATCACACACTATTTAAAAATAAACTCTGGGTAATGTGTTATACGGATTCAGTCCATTTTTAAATAATTTGGAAATACCTTGTTAGGGGAGGCCATATAAAGCTGTCTAAAATAGACTGTTACTTCAATCTGCAAGTATAGAGAACTTTAATAATCTTTTTGATCATCTCTCTGCCTTTTTTCAGAATATCTTGTCTACCTAACTAAAGACCACAGAGAAGAAAAGTTTGTCACACTCCCCACACACACTATTAAGGGGGGGATTTGATAACAGTCTTCAGATATCTAGAGGGCAACTATAGAGAGGATGGAGATGGGCTTTTCTCTGTGGCTGTAAGAACAGAACTAGGAACAATGCCCTCAAGTTGCAGCAGGGGAAATTTAGGTTGGTGTTTAGGAGGAACTGTCCGACTATGAGGGTGGTCAAGCACTGGAACAGGCTACACAGAAAAAGTGTGGAATCTCCATCCTTGGGAGTTTTCAAAAGCTGTCTAGACAGATATTTGGCTGTGATGGCTTAACCAGGGATGATCCTGCCTTGAGAAGAGGGCTGGACAAGATGATCTAATGAAGTGCTTTCCAGCTTGACTTTCCTATGATCTCTAAACTCTAGCACAATCTGAGGGCTCCATCCTGCAACCACCTGAGCATCTGAATAACTTGGGCCCAGATGCACAAATATATTTAGGCATCCAAAGATGCAGATTGATGCAAAGTGGGATTTATAAAAGCAGTTAGGCACCTAAAGAAACTTTTACAAATCCCTCTAGAAGCCTATGGACTTTTAAGTACCTAAATACCATTGAAAAATCTGGTGCCTGCTACCCTGATTTAAGATTTTCCAGTCCACTAAGGGAATTTCATGGGCATTATTTTATATAGAGAGCTGTGTACCAAACTACCTCAGGCCCCTTATAAGAAGCCCAGCTTGTTTGCAGGATGATAACCTAGGGCTGTTGTAAGGTTCAGATATGGTTTATGTATATCATATATTTAAAATCCTATGTCCACTGCAAGATGAAATAACCAAACTATGTTGAGGACTATAGTGTTGGAACTGGGTCATAAGACAGTCATATTTGCCATGAATGAAGACTTCAGAAGTTATAATAAGTACTATTTAACAACATGCTGGAAGTCAGACTTGTCGTGAGACAGCTTTTTAATAAAATGGGCATCTGTCTCTCAGGAGCTGGACTGAAAGCATAACACATTTTATGCATGTAGGATATCAAAAAACCTCCATCAGGTGGCAAGAACTGATGAACTATTTGTACTAAAACACTATTGTGTAGTTAGTAAATGTAGCTGTTTTCTGCTGCATGAAATTGTTTGAATAAATCACATTTTCCATGCATTTGTTCATTGCTCAAAACTATGCAACAAACATATTATGAAAATACATTTCAGTTTACATAATTTTCAGAAACTATTCACATTGCCGTCAGGATTTGATTTGTGCAGTTTGCAATTTGGGCTGTTCTGACCAGACATATAGCACACATTGGGAACATTGTTTCCCTGATTAACCAAGTTTTAACTTTTAGAATCAGACTTCACATATGTATCCTCATAAGTATAAGGACTGATTTGTTCCCTGCCACTGTTTTGCAGTATTTGCCCACATCTTGCTGTTTAGCAAACAGTCACCTTGATAAATTTGCTGTGTAAATATTTGCAGAAAATGAACACAAGAGGGATATGGACACATTTGAACCAAATTCTCTTAAAATTTGAAAGCCTGAAGACAGCATTTGAATGACTTTCCCAATTCTGTTAGTATCTGATCACTACCGAACTCTGCTTTACGTATTTGAGTCAGTCACCCAGAGCCCAATAACTTCTCCAGAGGTACAGAGCCAATCTTCAAAAAGGCCTCCCTACTGTACAAATAATACTGACAATACTGATACTTCATATCCTATAATCCACCAGTGCAATAGCTTATAGCCACGGCAACACTGAGGGAGGGATGCACAACCAAAGAAACAGCTCCAGTCACCACTCTGGGGGAGGGACAAATATAGCCACCACTGCAGCTAGTGCCTAGCTTTGCTGACACCAGCACCGCCAGTGCAGCAGCCAGCACTGCCCTGTAGAGCTGCCCTGTCACGTCTCTATTTATGGGTGAGAATTTTCACCACCATGAGATACTTGAATGAAAAGGCCACATTGCAGAAAGTGGCCAGCGGTCCCAAAAGCAAAAACTCCTTCAAACATGTCTGAGAACAAGTTTTCAGGTGTTGCACATTTTTAAAGATCTTGACAGGTTCTTTTGCTGATAATACCAATAAATACAACGTCTCAAGTTTATGTTGCTTTCTCAACACTGAGCCATCTCTTAGGAGAATAAAACCAGCTACAATAGCATTTCAACAATGCACCTCTTCCCCCCACCCCACTTAGTTTACACTTTCCCCAACACTCTAAACACCTCTATACACTCTTTGATCACATGCTTATAAAATCCCCTCTCTAAGACTCATCTCCAAGGGTTGCCTTTCCTCATATTTTTCCCTTGAATTCCTTAAAGCTGTCCAATAATTGATCAATTCAAATTATATAAGATGCAATGCAGTTAACATCAAAAGTATCCTTGTATTCAGGTACAATTAAATTATGACATTTAGTATCCTCAGATTCTTCCTCTGTTCTCATGTGTATAGATAAAGTATTGTCTTTGAATTAAATAAAATAAGAAGGTATTATCATGGTCTTGATATTATTCAGAATTTCTCTTAAAAGTAAAAGAATATTTCACATGTCAATTTCAAATTAATTTGTTCTTTTTCTTGGTGTCTAAATAAAATACGTTTTTGCTTAGAGTTTCAGGGCATACATTTTCAAAGGGAATATGTCATGTCTTGAAAAGACACTGCAAGTGAGGCGGGGACCCTCTGCTTACACGCTTCTGTGATCCTAAATGTAGGCAGCCATGCTGTTATAGGCATCTTTACTCTAAAAAGTGTTTGTTAGGCTTCAGTAATTCATTCCTGATGCCACCATTACATTTTTTTAAATTTCTACCACAGAGGGGTCCTGCAGGCACAGTACCATCTTGCAGTACATTAACTAATTCATTACAGTGCGGACAGACTTGTTCTCTCAAGGAAGTTAAATTAAAAAAATCCTTAAAAACAATCTGAGGAAGGGGATTCTTGTTTATTCACCATAATATTTTAATTGTACAGCATCTGAAGATCCCAAAGATCTTTACCAACATTCAGATAGCCTCACATCAGCTCTGTATTATCATATTTGTTTTTAGGGTTGACCAAAAAGGATTTGGTCAAAATAAAAAAAATAAAAATACATAACCACATATAACCATAAAGACACATTCCAGAATAGTTAAACTATCTCCACGTACCAACCTACTTAAGAAGTGAATCAAGTTAAAGTGGAATCAGAGCACATAACATGTAGAATAAGACTGCACACCCAGGGAGTTACCCCTGAATAGCACTTTTAATTCTCACCCTATTCGGTTCTGGAATAATTTACCCACATGGAGACGCTCTGATTCTTGTTCATTCCCAAACAGCTCACCATCATTTTTATTCATAATATGGGATAACTGATTAGACACACAAGGTGGCAGGGAGTGTTTCTGTTCCCTCGCTTCAGTGCAATCCATTAGATTCAAGTTTCCACTACAAATATAACCACAATGTGTAAGTTTGATATGTGTTTTATGGAAAAAATCCTGTAAAATTCAGCATTGAAAATCTTAGTTAAGATTTTGCAACATTCACACTGTCCTGTTTGCATGGTTGAGAAGTTAACTATGATGCAGAGAAGCCAAATAACTTCTCCAGAGATACAGAGCCAATCTTCAAAAAGGCCTCCCTACTGTAAGAATAACACTGACAATACTGATACCTGCCCCCCACTACTCAAAAGAACGAATGCCTTCATCCCCACCTATACCTCTGGGGTACCAGGGCCTTGAGCACATCCCAGCCACCCTCTAATCACCTGAGTCCACAGACATACTCCAAACCTGGAAATACCCAGGTATTTAACTAGTATTATTAATTTAATGTGGAAAGTGGTTGATGGTTGGTGGCAGTACAAAACTATTAGAGGAATAGTCAGTGCTGATAACCAATCCCTGATGTTCTGACTCATTTCTCTACTCCACATAATTCAGGAACACTTCTCCCTTTGGATTATTCTGTTTATTTGGATGATATGAGGCATTTTGGTTCTGTTCAGATGCTAGCAGTAGCTATTAATTTGTGATTATGCTGATTTGTGATCATAAATGGTGATTATGTTGAATTAGAAATTAATGTATGTTAGGTACTTTCCAAACACAGAAAACAACTGCCTCTGCCCTGAACAGTTCACAGCTTTAATCAGGCTCAAGTTCACATACCACTTTATGATGCTGAAGCAAAAGTTCAAGAAACGTGAAGATTCCACGCATTGTAGGAATATAAGATTGGAAGGGCCATTGAATCCAGATCCCTGTGTTAGCAGTCACTCATTAAACTGAAGGAATCTTCAAATCACTACTTCAAACCCTCACCTACAACTACAAATAACTTCATGTGAAACACCAAAATACCTATAAAAAGCCCCCCCACACACAATAAAAAAGCATAGGCAACAAGGATCCTGTCATTACCTTACCAATGGAACAGCCAGAAAGTAGGTGGCTAATACTGGTATATGCTCAGAAGACCCTAGGCAAAAAAAACATGTCAAACACTACAGAAAAAAGGCAAAAACCACTGCCTTAAATCAAATTGGCACAGACTATGGGGAATAATTGGTGACTGCTATGACACTCAGAAGAAAAGAATGATCCTCTAGCTAGGAAACTGGGTTTCCTAGTACTGGCAAGAGAATCAGTGCACAATCAAAACCCCTCCCAAACAAAACAGCCATAGCTATTATGATCTTGTGGCTGCCTACAAACTCATGGGGGAGCAGCAAGAAATAGGAGATACAATGTTTACCACGACACCTGTCAGGGTAACTAGAAATAATGGCCACAAACTGGAAGACAGCAAATTCAGATTGGACATCAGGAAAAGAATTCTTTACAGTGAGGGTTGCCAGAATATGGAATATGCTTCCAAGGGAGATGGTGCTGTCCGCTTCCTTGGAGGTATTTAAAAGGAGATTGGACAGCCACCTGGCTGGGGTCATCTGACCCCAGCACTCACTCCTGCCCAGGGCAGGGGGTCAGACTCGACGATCTAATAGGTCCCTTCCGACCCTATCATCTATGAAACTATTACGCAATCCACAAGATCTACTCTTATACCTCAACCTAAGGGCTGGAAACTCGTAATTCTACATCACATACACACCATTTGGCGTATCAAAAATCTCTATCATATCATTTTAATTTGATCCTTGACCCATTCCAAAATGTATGAACTTTTGCTGCAGATTATTTCACGTTACTCTTTCCCATTAAAAATTTCCGGCTGCTCAACCAGGAAGCAAAAGATGTTCACAGAAGTCATAACGACTCCATGAACAAGTTACTAACCCAACAAGAGATTAAAGTGATAATTGCATAGTTTTCAGAGTAAGTGTATCTATTTGAATTATTAATATTTTGATGGACTTCACCTTCAAGCCATCCTTTAATCAGCCCTGAGGATTATGTCTCTTCAAAGAAAATAGCCTTTACTCTACCCTGAAGGTGACATCAGTCATGTGTCTGTAACGGACTATAAATGGAAGTCTGTGTTGCTAACCACCTTTTCTTGTGTCCATTTGTTTTAGACGGAACATAGAAAGTGTAGTCTGATTTATTGCTATTAGAAAACTTAAGGAAAAACTTTCTTGAGGAATGCCAGTTCCTTTTCCCTGGGAATTTTTGAGCTATGGAAGACTTTTAACACATGAAAAGCATTTACTTTCAACATGAAAAATCAACCCCCTCAAATGGTCTGAGTTGCTTATTTTTTCCTACAACAGTTTTCACTTTGGGGGTTTCAAAAATTGATTGTTTCAACCAAAAAATAAAATATTTTACATTTTTTTCTTCAATTATTGATTTCTCATCTTAAAAGACTGGAGACAAATCTGACCAAAATCAACATTTTCTGCATAAAAAATGTTAATTTTGGTTAAAAAAACATTTTTTGATCAAGCAGCATCACTCCTTTGTAAACAGTGTGGGTCTCTTTTGGTTTTCATGTTCATTATAACCGTTAGGCCAGGCAGCGACTTCCACAGTGCTCATAAACTTGCTGGCCTAGGAATCTCTAAAATGCCTTTACCCTGCCAAGGATAGTCATTAAACTGGGATTCTTCTCAGAAAAAGTAATATGAGAGCAGCATCCTGTGATACCAGATTATTTCAATATCCAGCGTTCTCCATTGACAAATAAATTATTTTCTCCTAATATTCACTCTGCTCTCTAATGCTCAACATGGTTTCTTCCCTTCTTGCTTCTTACCATTGGTAATAAAGGGTCTTATGTCACAACGCATCCTCCAAGCATCATACAAATGCAATTGGCAAACAACTCTTGACACAATTGCTTTGTTACATATCAATTATAAATAAGCTAAAGGAAGACATTCATGAAATCTGATGCCTGCAGAGGGAAAATAGTCAGGAAAAATCCAAAGATACCAAGCTGTCAAACCAAATACGTTGTTATCTTAATTATTAGAAATAAGAATCTGGTTTTGCCTCTTGGGAAACATATCCCTTCTTCTCATGGGGCACAGTTAATCATTTCTTCCCCCAAAATCGTGCGTGCATGTGTGTATGTGGCAGAAAGATATTAATACCAGGGGTTCTCAGTTCAGCCTGATTCAGAACCTTATAGGACCTCAAGGATTTCCCCAGGGGGACTGCAGCACAACAGGCTGCAGTCTCCTATGTACGTTCCTCATCAGGAAGGGAGAAAAAATAAGCATCAACATGCTCCTTTGGGATTTCCTTCCTCCAGGCCTGATACATAGTGGGTGCATCTACATGTGCAATTTATGTGACACAATAAACTCTGGAGCAGTGAGGGCTGGACTAAGCTGCTCCCAGGTGCAGCGTTTACAAGTGCACCCAGGACAGTAGCAAGTTGAGCCAGGGCAGAGCTGGCCCCTGGCTGTCTGGGTTGACCGGGTACAACGTACACCAGCAGTCAGAAACTACATGTGCGTTTTAGTGCCGTTAATTACTCTGTTGTACTGAACTGACAGTACGATCTTACAGCAGAGTTAATTAGTTTACTGAGCCCTAATACCAGCACATGTGTAGACTGTGTCATGTTACTGCAGAGCTAATTAGTCTACTCTGCAGTAAAGAGCACATGTAGATGGACCCAGTGAGAAAGAGCATGTGAAGCAAGGAGGAGCATATATCCTGTACCCTTCAAAATGAGGCAATGGAATGGAGAAAGGAGGCAAGTTTTGGCAGGGCAAGTTGTCACTGGGAATTAGGAAAGAAATTTCAGTCCAAAGAGATGCTGTGTTTAAAGCAAGTTGGACTTGTGCTCTCTGTTAGGGCACTAAGCTGTAGGGCACTAAGAAAAGGATGGCTCTGGGCTTTTCTTTCTCCAACAATGTTACCAGACTGAGGTGAGTTGGGTTCAGCAGAAAATACCTGGAAGAGGTACTGAGAGATTTGTGCTCAGCTGGAGATTCATTTCAGTACAAAGGAATGTTGAGATTCTGGAGTGCAGGCTAGTCATTTCAGAGAAGTGCCACTACAGCAAAGGGGCATGTACAGCTGCATAGGAGCCTTAATTTATTGTTCAATGGCATAAAGAACTTACTTGCTTTACTTCTATCCTCCTTCTATATTATGGCTGTTGGGCCAAGTCATTCCCACCAAAGGGTTAGCTGGGATGCTAGAGGCAGCAGAGTGCCTGATGGATATAGCCTGGTTGCTTGGTGTGTAGGGTAGGAGGAAGAGATTGATGGAGATGGGTAAGAGTCTTCCTCATAGCTGCTACCTCTTGGCATGCTCTCTTCTGTGTCCCCAGTACCCTGTTCTGCTCCTCATGTTGTCCCTCTCCCTTCAGTCCTAACCGGTATCCACTGGATTTCCCATTCTCTCCCCCAGTCTTTCCAGTCTCCTCTTGCCTTGCTACTATGGGGAGGGATAGGACATGCAAGAGGACACCACAGCTTCCCCTCCATTTTCTGCCTTCCACACTGCTTCCCTTCCTCAGGTAGCATGGTAGGAATATTTCCAACTGCTTCAATCTTCTTTATTTTCTGAACAGACATATTTGCTACCTCCTCTTCCCAGTTGCTTCCTTCAGGTTTGGATCCAGCAGGAGAATCAAAAACAGAGGAAACTTGGCTGCCTGATACCACTCTGCAATAGTAGCCAGGACATCAGGAGAGGTTTTCTCTAGGGACAACAAGCACCACTGTCACTAGACTGAGTGAAAAAGGAAGCTCATGGCCAAGAGTTGAGATACATGGATTGGGAAGACCTGTCAACACCAAGACTGGCCTATGCTGAATTCATACAACAAAGGTTTTGTGATGGTCCCAAGAAACACTGCGTCTTCCAGATGGGTGTTGGCAACTTCTTTTAGGGATCCAAATGCTACCCCACAAGACCAGAATCATTGACATGGTTTACAGTGCTTCCAGTAATGGGCTCACATGCAGGATGGTTCTGGTGAAGAACAGCAACATTCTTATCAATAGTTCCCCTGTCCCAACACTAGCATGAAACACACGTCCCCTTGCCTTTCGGGAGCAGGAAGGGAACAAAGCTGATGCTGGAAGTGGAGGAAATCTTAGATAAGCAGTATTGAAGGAAGATCCAAAATAAATATGAGTGAAAGGAGTGCAACTGGTTCCTAAAGGGGCAATTCCAGCAGGGAAAGCAGTGTGCTTGCATTGCCTAAAGACTTTATACTGAGCAGTCAGTTATATTCCTGAGGGCAAGAAATCAGAATTCTGGTTGAGGCAGATCAAGGCCAGGAAAGTCAAATATATACACAGTATTAAACTAAATGCCAAGCAATGAAAACAGAAGTTTTTTATAACAGAATGATACTCCCAGGGCTTGATGGAAGCAATGGTAGGATGCCTCCAACCTCTGTGAATGCTTGATATTCTAACACAGCAGCAATGTGTGTTAGATGTCTGAACATCCCACTAAATGCCTGGAACATGCATGCACTACAATCTTCCTTTGCACTTCTGCTGCTTTTTTTTTTTTTTTTTTTTTAATTGTGGCACTTGTGGGGGGAAAAAAGCAGGAGTCAATATCACAGGGGAAAAAGGAACATGAACACAAGCTTGGCAAACCTCACAAACAAGCTTGGCACAAACACAAACAAGCCTGGCAAACCTCAGGATAAGCAGGAGGGTTTGCAAAATCCAAAATCCCATAAAGTTTTCCCTGCCCTAATATTTAATTACCTCAGGGAAGCTGTGAAGCATAAGTCATGTTCATAAAACACTTTGAGAGCCATGGGTGGAAAGTACCGCATATGTATAACAAATTATTACAAAACAAGGGCATGATTAGAGGTTTCAGATGAAAAACCCTAAGGGAGGTAGGAATGTACCTCATACAATTCAAGCTCTTATTGGTTTACCCTAACCTGATTACTGAGGGGTAAATCCTGGGTCCCAGCCCATTCCCACCAGCTGGTACCATTGTGGTCAGTGCTTACATTGTCTTCTTTTCAAAAGATGGAGGAGGAACTTAAAACCTCAAAAGAAAAAAAGAAGATTTTAAGGTGTGTAAGCAGGGACAGCATCTATATTCTTTGTAGGAATATCCCAGAGGATTAGCCAATATTCCTTAGGCAGCTGAATGAATACACTTGTATGAAAAATGTAGGTCTGACTGTCTTCAGTTTCATCACTACAGTACAGGAGAGAGGTGGCTGGGTTTGAGTGAAAGAACTGAATGAATGTGCAGTGGTATTTCACTTTGAAAAGATTCTGTGCAGTCTGTCAGATATGTGCAGAAGAATGATTTAAAAAGAAACAAAATAGCTATAAGCAAGGAGTGAAAAGGGGCTGTCTGGCATGCTAGCCCAGTCAGAATTTGTCCTGCTCTCAGTGATCAGGCTGTCTAACACACAAGCCAGCAAGTGCTCCCATCCTACTTGCAAAAACCACACACACACACACACACTCACCCTTGTCTATCAGTACGTGATGCATTCAAACTTCAGTTTACAACGTATGTACAGGTGATTTTCAAGTAAGCCGCATCCTAGTAGCCTCCCTTCAAAGGTAAATGGTCAAGCCACAACACAACACAGGCAGATCAAGTGAGCTGACAGCATTTGAAGCTGAAACCCAAGACACGGCAGCTCGAGCAGGTCTAAGCACTCTAGCTCATTGTTTCCCGACATTCTCCTAAACCATCACCCTTTTCTCATCTAGTAGGGATCCAGCCTGAGTTTTCTTTCCCATTTAATAAAACATATGGATGTAAGTAGCATTCAGGGTCTGTTCTCCAGAGCTGATGTCTGACCTGTCCTGTGCAACTTGAGTTGTCCTTCTGACGAGACTCAGAAGAGATCCGTTACGCTCTGTTGAGCTTCTGCTAAGGCACCTCACTTGATGTAGGCCCCTGAAAGACTACTGGAAAACCGCCCCCATGACCGGCAAGAACCATTCATCTTTCCAGGTGGAATAGGATTGTAACAGAGCAGAAACAGCCACAGTGGCTGCCTTATGAGCATGCTCAGAAGGGTTGGGTTGAATTGTGAGGAGGAATAGGATCTAAAACTAAGTGGCTCGCAACAGCACATATGCAGAGCTACATTTAGTTTATATAGCACTTAGCTGCCTATAGGGGAAGTTCCTCTCTAGGACTTCAGTAAGAAGAATATGAGCAATGTGCCACCTCTTTTAGCAGAACACAGCATGCTCTTGTTTTAATTAGGACAAGCAATACTTGCTGATGCCCTTTCCTTCCCTGTCTATTGGGAAGAGTCTATGGTGCTAAACTCAGGAGGCCTCATTTGCAGAGGTGCTGAGAGCCAGCAGCTCCCGCTGATTTCAGTTGGTAGGATGCTCAGCACCAGTGAAAATTTGGGTTGTGGAGGCACTAAGCATGTGAGCTACATCAGAGCTGAGCCTCATGCAGGGGTGGAAAAGATGGGTTCTCATCCCTTCTTGCTCCTCCACAAGGAACTTGATGTAACAGATCCCAGAGCCATCTACAAATGTCAAAGCCAGTAAGGTTTGGGGTCAAATTTGCAAGGAACCTAACTCTCACTGAAACATAATGGGATGCTCATCTATGTCCAAGTCACTTTTGAAAATAGGACTTGGGTGCATTTGAAAAATACCTTTGAACAATAAATATGGCATTGGGGTTATGTCATAAGGTCTTTCTCCCTCCCCTCCTTCCCAAAATCAGACATAAGGGATTTTTAAAACACATTCCTTGGCGTCCTTCAGAGTTACAGCAGGGTTTGATGTTGGACAGGAATACAGCATCATCAACAGAGCTGGAACAAACTCTTAGCTAAAGGTCACAAGATTCTTTAAAAAAGAAATGCTGCAGCTTGTAGTCACTATAGGTTTTGTACCAGAAGTAGTCACCCTGTGAATTTTAAACAAAAAATACAACAATAATCTTACTTGGGGCCTTTCACAGTTTAAACAAAAGAAAAAACTGTTGAAAAAGAAGCATTAGAAAAGTTGGGTGTGCATGGGTGAGAGAGAGAGAGAGAGAGAGAGAGAGTGCGCGCACATGTATCTGAGAGACTGGAGAGGCAACTGTTTCATATACATATAGTCCTCCATACTTGTTGTATGCATCTCACATCAGCAGGTTGACCTAAATTCTCTGGGCATTAGGGCAGAGTTTCGAAAGTAGAGAGGGAATCGATTTTGATGACTGTTGAGCATCTAATGTCTCTGGGCCTTGGGCATTCTCCCACTGAAATAGCTTTAAAATGGACTATCCAAATTAACTTTTCAATTCTAACTCAAAGACACAGGAGAGGAATCTGGGTCTTCAGTGAGTTTCATCTGACGGTTGAGGCTGCCCCACAATATTTTTGATGAGCGAGCAGCTGCAGTGACTGTTGACAGCTGATATAGTCTGGACCATCTATTTCACTAACTCTAACAGCATGTGTTCTTTTCTTTGGGTGAATAAAAAAAGGTTTTTCCATGCATGGCTACTCTTGGTTAACCTGAACAGGAAGGAGAGTCTGATGGGTGAGTTACTAGCATGGGCAATCGTTCTTTTGTGAAGCAAAATAAGCCCTCTCTCATTACCAATTACACAAAAATGTAGCCATGCAAGAAGCTGTTTAAGGTAAAGCATGGCAGAAAACACCAAGAATTTCCCTCGCCCACTCAACATTACTCATTATATTACATAATTTTCTTTTTGGGGACTCAAATGTTGTGTCTAATTAAAACCTGCCTGCTGGATTTTGGGTATATTCAATGTGGTTACACAGGTAGCACAAAAGGAGGCAGCAGTTCAGTGGGTCAGACAATCTGCCTCATTTGTGGTAACATCTGAGGCAAATCGTATGATACTCTGGGCTTTATTTTCTCCTCCAACACCAACCTTAGGGTACTTGCATCCTTACCAGTCTTTGTGACGTCCTTCAGGTGGCTTTACATCAGGTGACAGCCACTATTATTCTAAACAAAGTCTGGAAGCAATTGCTGTGACAGCAGTTAGAAGTTGTCCTTTTATAGTAAAAAGCAGTTATTTTACAAAGCTTCTTTAAACATTCATTAGTTTTGGCAGACTTCGTCCTTCATTCCCAACCAGAAGCTGCTGCCTTTGCTGTGGGGGGGGTATCAGGTTAAGAAAGACACCGGCCTTTTTCCTGTCTAACCCTCTTCAAGTCATGGTATGCTACATCTTCTCTTCACTAATGACTTCCAGTGTTTGCTGGCAGCTCTCACCCTGCTCTCTCATACAGCACTGCCAATGAGGATGCCAAAAGAATAAACTGCCACTCAGTGGCCTTAACAAGCTTTTACTTGAAAAACCTGCAGACAGATCCTGCTTTCCTCACAGCTGAGCAGGGCTTTGCCAATGACTTCAATGAGCAAGGTCTTTGATTCCCTAATAGTTACAGGAGCAAATGGCTCATTGAAAATATCATTCCTTATCAAAACATATTAATACAGCTTGTATTAAGAGAGTAACTCAGAGGATCAGTATATGGGGGCGGGGGTCACACTGTCAGTAGAAAGGCAAGTTCTTCTGAAGCACCTGATGAAGTAATACTTAAAAATCCTTACCAGGACAGTAGTCCATAAGCAGTGGTGAATGCCCTATATAAATTGGTACATCTGCTAGTATGACTTCTTGAAAGAGTAATCTCTGCACTGGCACAATCAACCTTATATCATAGATAGGGTACACAGAAGCTAAACTGTTCTGGGTCTAATAGCCATCAGTGAATACATTTTAAAAATCACAATGTCTTCTGCTGCATGTGATGAAGGCATGTATAATCAAAACTGATCTTTAGATTAGAACCATTTATTTTCAGATACATCTACCGGTATCCAAGCTCATGTCTTGCAAAGGTACTTCCCATTTGAGGAAGATAATCCTGCATTTAGAGCTGTACATTTGGACAATGTGAGCTCAGCTAAAAGCACTTCACATAGGAGCTGGGATTGTTTCAAGAGACTATGTAGTCAGTTCCTTCTGGACTGAGTGAGCATCTTATCAGGTCCTTCTGAAACAAGACAAGGAGTATTATCTCTCTGCATTAGTGGGTAGAAGTCTCTGAGATGGGTTGAGAAATCCATACAAATATGGTTAAACTCTGAAGATCATCTGAGAGTCCAGGTTCAGCTATAAGAATGCACAAACTACCAAGCACTACTCTGGAATCTGGTTTATTGCATGGGTTACTATAGCCCCACATACATGGAGAAGGCCTTCTCCCCCTAGTCCTCCAAGTCTTTTCATAAACTAGATCCATCTATCATTCTTCAGACAAAAAAGCCCTTATGCCTTCAGAGGTTTAAATCTCCTCTTGGGATCCCCCAAATTTCAGCTAGATATAGTGATATATTATCCTAGATACATTATTATATTACATATTAGTTCTGCTAGTGCCAGCATTGAGAGCCACAAAGAATGTTAATAGCTCCCTTAAAACTAGTCTCCGAGATACTGTGGGGATGACCCCACACAGGTGAACTGCAGGGAAAGAGAAAGCCTTCTCCACCAATTTATCTATGCAGGAGATGTCACAGGTGATGGGAGTGAGCTAGAATTGCTGGCAACATTTAGTGACTCAAAGGCGGCCTCTCTGGAGGAGGATGGGGTAACACCATTACTATATGCCGTTATGCCTTGTGCACTAGCACCAACAAGGGAACACAGGTTGCATCTTTAAAAGTACAGCAGGGACTACTCTCAGCTCCTTGCACAAGTCCTTGGAGCATAGGGACCTGCAGAGTGTTGATCTACACCCACATTTTCTCTGCAAAGGCACTCTGGCATCTTCACTGCATATTAGACCTTCCATGGCTCTTCCAGGCAAGATACAGCTTTACCTCCAGTGCAGGAAATATTAGCAGGAGAAGTGAAAGTTAGGGTCAGCAGCCTGATGCTAAGGGAGTTGTTACTGTTAAACATCAAGATGAGCACATGTGGCTTAGTCTGCTCAGTCAGCCTAGACAGCACTAATCAGTTTGTTCAGCCTTGTTATTTTTATAACGGCCTTTTGGCAAAATGAAAGAGCACTGTCTGCATGCTACTGGTCCTTGAAGAAATTTCTCCTTGATTCTCCCTCATTGATCCTGTCTCAAGAAAGACACACTGCTCCTAAAAGCTGTCCCGCACCTCAAATCTCCAGTGGCCACTTGTCTTCCATTCGCTTGATAATAAAGCTCCCAGCACTGTAAAGCTACCAAAAATCTAAACAGGCCACAACTAAAGCCCCATCTGGCTTATATTTGAAAGAATTCCTCTGTTCTCCTACCTTTAGCAGTCAGCCGAATCATCCCACAAGGAATCGGGTTTAGATCTTATAATCCATTATGATTTGCAGTCTTCCCAGAGTCCAAGGTAACTGTCCCACTGCTAGGCAACAGCACCAGTTTGATAGAAGCTGAGAGGTGACCAGCTGCTGTACTGATTAGAGGGGACTAACAGTATGTGGAAACTAACTATGAGACTGAAAAATGCAGGGACTGAATGTTATTTCTTTTCCCATCATCTTTGGTAAATTACTTTCAAAGATGACAGAAATCGTGGTCATCTGCATGTCTTGTATGAGTGACTCCTGATTCCCATTCGAGTCATCCAGTGCTATGATGTCTTAGAATATGCCAGCTCAGTCCTGCTTATCATGCATTCACAGTCTTGGAAAAGTCACATACAGCCAGCCAAAAATAAGCAATTGACAGACTGCTCCCGTGCATCGGCTGCAGGAAAGGGAGTTTCTCCCCATCCTTGAATACATTTCAGACTTTCTTGAGGATGGTTTCAGGACAACACATACACTTATGGGAACAAGGCCTACATGTTTCATGATGACCTAATTTAAGACACCAGTCATGAGCCTAGTTTTTAGGAATAGCTGAAAACCTGCCCTCATGTCTTCTTTAGTGTTCTTAGGTTGAACAACCAAAAATAGAAGCATCAAAAATAGTAGTATTTGCTTTGGTAAGTACAGGCCAAGTGTTTGTTTTTGGAATGAGCCAAACATCTGGACCTCCACCCAAAAGATCTCCCATTTATTTCCCTCTGCAACTTGCTGCTTTCAACATCACAAACAGAATGCTTTCTACATTCCCAAGTAGAAAGCATGTGTCTCAGAAAATGGTTAAAGCATGAATTTAGGCTTCTTTCAAGCACAATTTTAAGAGAGTTTCTAGTTAAATGGGAAATAGAAAGTATATAATTGATTCACTCTTCTGCAACATATCCCTTCAAGCACATGTAACCCCTGCATTACTAGTAATATGAAATATTTAAATATTTTATAATTGTAACCTTGTTAAAATAATAGCAGTACATTACTCTTATCCCCACTTCTTAGACTCTTTGTCAACTCTGTGGCTCCAAGTTTTAATGAAATATTAAATAGAACACATCATATTTTCCATAGAAATAACTAAATCCTGTCCTTCGCAGCATGCAAAGTTCATGATATTTATTTATGTTTTACAAAACATTTAGGAACATAGGACTGGAGGGGGCCTGAGCCATCAGATCTAGTCCGCTGCATTCACAGGCAATTTTTAACCAAATAAATCTCCCAGATTTTAAATAAGATGAGTGGATTGCTTCTTTGACAGCTGCCTATCCACCACCAATTTTTTTCCTTTTACATAATTGGTAAATTAAACCCTCTTCACCAAGAATCCCCATCTCACCACCACCTGGTTCCCTCCAGAGGTGAACACTTTCGAAGCTCCTGTGTTACTTGTTGTTATGTCTACAAGGTATGAATCAGTCTCCAAACACTAATTTAGAAACTGGTTAAAAGAATAGATGAAGAGTAGATGAAACTGGTTAAAAGAGTAGATGAACACCTTGCTGGGGTCATTTGACCCCAGGACTCTTTCCTGCCATGGCAGGGGGTCGGACTAGATGATCTGTTCAGGTCGCTTCCGACCCTAGAAACTATGAAACTAATATGTTGACTTAATGAATGAAGGAAGTTGGAGTTGACTTGCTGTCCTCCTTCAACCCTCCAGCTCTGAGTCTGCTCTTAAACCAATGCAACCAGGCACTGACGCTTGTTCCAATTTGGCCCTGCCATAGCCAAAGTCAAATACTAGCAGATTCTACTGATCAATACTAACCTGCTGCAATGCACCCCAAAGCAGTATTAACTACTGTGCATGGGCGTGTAAGGAAAAACAGCTAAATAAAGGAGCAGTCACATCTCACCAGGTCCAAAGTTTCCATCTATTCTTTTAAAAGGAAGATACTGAGTCTACTTGTGATGTTTACTGTGGAGTGGACTAATTAGCTCTGCAGTAAACATTTCATTGCCTGCACATGCATATGCACATGCAAGACTATTAGGATGGACTAAACTAATAAACTCAGTAGCAGGGTAGTACTTGTAAATACAAGTACTATCCTGCTGCGGAGTTTTTTACCCTGCAGCGGTGCTCAGAGATGCTGACAGGGTTGGCTGGGTCAAAAAGGTATTTCATTGCAGGGGCTGCCTGCTGGCTAATTACACACTGGAGCACCCTTGTGTCCTAGCCAGCCCCTCCACAGCATGTTGAGCCACAGGGAGCAGCCCAGGGCTAACAGACTGATCCCCTGCTGGGCACCCTGCCAGCTACTCTGACCCAGCTCAACCGTGCTGTAGTCCTGGGTGTACAGGTAAATGCGGCATCCGGGAACAATGAAGTGTGGCACAATGAGTGCTGGAGTTTATTGCTGAGCATTAATATGCAGATATAAAAATGCCCACTGATACATTGAATAAAATCCAGGTCCTCCACAAAGCAACCCAAAATCACAGGAGAACAATGGAAGGACCCAGTAAGCACCATTCCTGTTAGCTCTGTAACCTGTTTCCCAATTACTGTACGCTAGAACTCAGTTTATCAAATGCCAACACATATTTCCTATGTAAGTCCTACTTAAGTACTACCTCTTTAGCAGTATAAGCATATGTCCCAGTTACTGGAGGGAGTGGAGATTCTCTTTCATTTCCACAAAGAATGGACTTTTTTTTTCGAAGGTCTGGAATACCCCCTGGTTTGTCCTCTAGCTTCCTAACAATGTTTTCTCTAACAATTCTGATACTTTCATGTGTTTTGGTTGCTGTTTTACCCACATGGTTTCACTGCTCTTAGCAGTGTTGTTCAGGGTTTAGCTCCATGGAGTTTTCTGATGACACTGCCATTCTTTCAAGCAGTTTTGTCTAGTTGTGTCAGATTGCCTTTACTAGAGCATTTTGGACCAGCTTGTTTTTGTTTAGGGTTTTAAATATTATTCTTACACTTTAAAACCACACCATTCTTCTTTGGCACAGATTTTCTATATGGAAATTCCTGCAGGATCAAGACTTTGCAATTCAAGTTAAAATGCAGCAAGAGATGGACAGAAATTACTACCATGTTTTGTAATCACTGCACTCAACAATAAGCAAGACAGGAAGCAGTGATCACAATGTGGCCTACCTGACCCAGGAATGCTAATTTGTACTTCTTCTGGCACAAAGAATTAACAGGAATATTTGCATTACAAATTCTAGTTAAAGCATTTTATAGCAGAACAATGAAATCTAAAGTAAGTGTTCAGTCAAATAATATTCAACTTTCAGGCAGTGCATTTCATCAGTAAATTTCATGTAGCTATATCAGGGAAAGTTAGTGTCATTAACCATGTTTTGGAGGGAAACCAAAGAAAGAAAGTAGCTGAGACTACAGTAACAGGACTAGAATAGACAATGCTTATACTGGTTGAACCTATCCTCACACTGACATAAGCAAGGAGAAGATCCATGACATTGCCCTATTTCAGTGCAACTTACTGCAATCTAGTGAAGAATTACTTAAAAAAAAAAAACATAAGTAAAACTAGAGCAATGGAGATGATATGTTTGTTCTTACCCCAGGGTAGCAGCTAACTCAATGCAATAGCTACTCCCTTCTTCCTCCCATGCCACCCTGTGGCGAGAGGCTGGAATGGCATGCACAGTGGCATTTACCATGGGAGAACACGTGTTTGTCCACTCTGGACACCAGTGTAACTTACACGAGTCTACAAAATTGATGGAAACACTTGTTTTTGTATATTGTGCCTAGATCTCAAATCACCTGACATATGAAACTATGTTCTTCCTCATGGGCAATGAAAATAAATTGTGTTAGTTGCTTAGTATTCATGTAAGCTAGAATGTTGAGATTTGATCCCAAATGGAGTACTGAGATTTTCAAAGGTCTGCAAAATTCATCAGTTTTGTAGCATTGCACCAATTCTTCCACCACCTTGAAATGGAGTATACTTATTATTACAAACCACTGACAGCAAGAGGCAAGAAAAATTTCTACCAGAAGTATTAGTATTAAATATTTGCACTATGTTTGGTATTAGAAGGTTTCCCATCTCAGGAAAATAAGATCAGGAGTAATTTTGGACTTTAGCAATGAAAAATTATGATAAGCAAGTGCCCTTCAGGTGCTGAGTGAGAACCCAGGCATAAGGAGTTTAAATTAGGTTAATTAATATATTACTATACTACTGACTGCTATGAAGTCATTGTAGCACAATTCTTCTATGCCCCCACCACTGCCAAAAATATCCATTACCAATAGTAACCTTTTTAGCAGTAGGCCGCTAGGAGCCGGGAAAGGACTAGAAAATCCTGCCATCCCTCAGATTCATAGAATTTTGAGTACTTCTCAGAATTTTAAGCATCTTAGTTTCAGACTGAACAGTAGCACGGTACTACTCATTAAAGAACACAAAATTGAAAGCTATCATACTGAAGGTTTTAGACCTCATTAGTGCAACACTGTTACAACATACTTAGGTCCTGGCACATATGTTAGGTATTTCAACCATGTTGTACCTGGGTTCAGTGTCATCCAGGTGTTCTTTCTCAACCACTTCTTAAAGAAGAATCCTTAATCAAAAGATGACAACTCTCTCATCCCTACATAAAACAGAAAAGCTTCCAAAAGAATGTGTACATGCACCAATTCACTGCCTACTGAATTGAATAGTGGTCTTTTCATGGATTTCAAAATGGCCATTCAACTGGGCACATAATTTCATGGGAAAACTATTCCTAAGCAATCTTAACTGTTTAATAATCAGAGGATCAAATTAAAACATGACTGAATTGGTTGTGTTCTATATACCTATATCCACATCTGGATATCCCTCTTTTTGAAGACATCATGATCACTTATGTGCTTTGTTAGCAAAGTAGCAAACAGTAACTTATAAAAGGGGTAGCAAGGGGGTCCGTCTTCACAACACTGGTATAAAAATGACCATGTCTGAGATCTTTGTTCTAGATTTACTTTTTTCAGCACAGAACCCTCTACTGCTTACAACTTGGGTCTGTGTGAACAAGCTAAAATACATAGACTCCTTAATATACATGGACCTGATATTATCTGAATATTCAAATATTCATACTAATTAGCATGTCTCAGGAGTCCTGGATAAATCCTGAAAAAAAATCTACTCCGCTTAAAAGCTGTCTCAGTAGAAATCCTGTTCCTTGTAGCTTAATGTCTAACAAACATTGATGCCTGTAAATACAACCTAAGCTCAGACTGTTAAATGAAGTCATTTTAAATACATCTCCAGAAAACCAAAGATGTATTTTCGCATCCTTGATCAAATGTTGGCAAACTCGGTGTCAGGATATTCAGATTAATCTATTAAAAAGTTTTATTCGTGATTCACTAGTGGTGCAAACCAAAGGAGACAAAGGTTTTGCATCTGTAGAACTGCAGCTGGTGAAAGAAGAGCTTTGTTAAGATCCAGCTGCAAATTTGGTCCTTCAAACCTGTTTTAACTACATGATGCTTTTATTTAAGGGGAGAAGCAGCTGGTTTATAGCAGAGCAGATTTTGGCCCTTTGTAGGGCTTGTGATCTGTGCACTGTTTCCAAGAACATCATGCACCTGCTTGCACACTGTTAGACAAAAACACCTAATAATTGCACTAGAAACTACATGAAAACTACAGTAAGTAATTTTGCAACTCGTGAGTTATTAACTCTTTGTCAGCTTCTGTTTGCATAATTAGCTAGAGCAAATGCAAACCTAAACTTGCAGATGTTCAGGCACGTATAGAAAAGAGCTTGCCCACTTGACAAGGACAAGAATAAAATATTGGACAGCTACAAAATTTAGTCACAGTTTGGTAATTTACGTGAGCTGACTCTGCGTGGTAAAGCAAGAGCCATATTTAAAAGTTCTGCTGAGAATATAATGCATAAATAACTATAACGCTGTTACTGTGAGATACTTTGTCTCCAGGGGATTATATTAAAACAAAGAAAATGTATGATCATTGGCATGAGAATGCTTTTGCCATGCAATCATCCTAATGTTCTCTAGAAGACCCCAAGACACCACAACCATGTCCAATTAGGCAGGCAGGTGGGCAGGCAAGCAAGATCTCCATGGAGATCATCCCAGGACCCTCATGGGCAGGGGGTGCTCAGCCAGGCAGATGGGATGGGGCTGTGGGTGGGCAGGGAGTGGCAGGGGAGCAAGATAGACAGGGTTGGGGCTGGGACCAGACTCACAGAGCAGTGACAGTGCAAGGCCAGGGCAGAGCTGTGATCCACTCCACATACATCCCTGCCTGAAATGGTGCCCGTTGCAGGGAGATGTGGGGAGCAGATTGCAGCTCTGCTCTGGGCCTTGACCACCCATCCTGCTCCTGGACGGTGGAGCAGGATGGGTGGCCTGGAATTAGGATCAGTTGCCCTCCCCACCCTCCTGCCCTGCAACAGTTTGCCCAAACTCCTTAACTGGCCCTCCAGCCCACGTAATTACCCACCCCTCCCATAATTGTCTGTGTACTGGGTATTTCTCAAAATTCAGACAAAACAATTATTGAAGATTTATTGTCAAATTAGTAAGTGTTACTGAATGAAGTTATGTAGTAGTGAGCTGTGGGTCTGATGCAGTCCAGTATTTTCAATACCTGCCTGGAAGATGGAACAGAAAGTACACCATGTTCAAACTCACAGATCATCCAGACCCTTGGGCAAAATATATTTAAAATATATGGAAAAAAAAATCAATGAAATAGCCTAAGAGTTCAATTTGCATGTCATATCAACTTCCACGGGTTTCTTACCATTTCCCTTGCCATTGATGGGAGGATGGGGAACAAAGTCAGGTTGTAAAACCCATTAGTTACACGATGAATAGAGATACGTCGTTCACAAAGAAACTGATAATGAAATGGAAGAATATTATCATGGTAGCAACACAAGTTCCATAAATATCTGCTCAAGGAAGGACCTCCTTGGTTAGGTTTAAGAATAAGAGGTCAGGCCACTTTTTATTTGAAAACTGATGGGTCTTCCCTGTTACTTTTTAAAAAAACCTATTACATCTCTGCATAATTAAAAAAACTCTAAAGAGCATGAAAAAATGTTTCATGAGCTAAATATAAGCACTGTAATATTTATTTTGCCTAGCTCATTATTGGGAGTGACATACAGCAAATGAGGTGATCACTATGCCTTTAATTCAGCCTTATATGGCAGCTTGCATTTGGGGTTGGGGAAAAGATTCATAAAACAAGACAACCATATGCAGTTTTCAGGGGACACTCCTTGCCATTCCGCTCAAGCGGAGAGCTCAAGGTGCTGTATAGTGCAACAACCAAGCTGAAGCGCAACAAATTAAATCCCGCCATTAGTCAAACAAAATTAAAAATGAGAAGACCCTGTAAAATACTGGGATCTGGGGAGATATATGGATCATAATCAAGCCAACTGTGACGTAAGGTCTAGAAAAATAAGACTTTTAATAGGAGGTCAGAATCACAGTAGAAGGTCTCTTGTTTCTTGCAAGGCACAGGGGGTAGGCACAGGGGGTAGCCACAATCTGGAGGAAGAGGAATGATGCATAATTACTCAAAGCCTCTTAGGGTTTCACTCCTGTGAGGTATGACTGTGACCCAGTTTCGTAAAGCACTTAAGCACATGTGCTTCATTTAAAAAAATGTGTACAGCTTGAGTGGATTCTTGATGAGGCTTTCTATCTACCTACAAGGGTAACTGCTAGGCCTATGCAAAGTGGCTAGCATTTGCTTTGGATTCAGCCAATTCGGGGGACAGGGATTTGATTCAGTGATTCAAAACACTGTCCCGATTCAATTCAGCTGAATCAGCCAGGCCAGGCCAGGCCCATCCCCCACCCCCTGTCCCAGCCTGGCAATGGCTGCCCTGCTCACGCAAGCTTCTGGCACTTGTGGGAAACAAGCCCTAACTCACTGGGTGCTGCTGGGCAGGGGGTGATCCCCACTGCCCCACACAGGTTGGCTTCAGCCCTTTAAGAAAAAAAATGAAAAAAACCCCAGACTCACCACTCCTGCTGGAAGGGGGTGAGCCCTGCTGCCCCCTATTGCCCCCTGCCACATGAGGGGCTGTGCATGAGCCCCCAAAGCCCCAAGGCCGCTGCAGAAGCTGCAAGTCCCAAGGCTTTTCTTGTTTGTTTTTTTTCTTAAAGGGCCAGAATTGGCCCAAGCAGGGCAGCCCAAGGCCAAGCCCCACATGCAGCGTGGGGGCAACAGGGATTGCCCCCTGCCCAGCAGCACCTGGGCCCTTTTTTTTTTTTAGTACCAAGCTGGGTTGGGCAGGGCAGCCATGGGGGGGCTGGGGGAGCAGGTGGGGCTCAGAGGGGCTGGGAAAGCAGGCAGGGCTCGGGGGGGCTGACAGGGGTCCCGCTATGGTCCCCTCCCCCCCAGTCTCCCCCTTACCTGCCCCTAGTACTTACCAGCTCTGAGTCCAGCAGCAGCTCCCTACTGCAGCCACCAGGGACTGCCCGAATCACCAGAACTCTCCGAAACTTTTCAAAGCTCCCTGAATCTTTGGAATTGATTCACACCTTTAAATTGGTCCCCTGATTCAATCCAGATTCAGAGATTTGGTCACCAAATTGAGCCCAATCTCCTCTGAATCGAATCACCACCCAAAGCTTCACACAGCCCTAATAACTGCCACTATGAATCTCCTGTGCTGAGGTTCCTTTATTTTAATGAAGAGCCATGTGTCCCCATCATAGGCAATGACTAAATTGGTCAAGAGGTTTGGTTGCCCAAAGCACTAGTGATCAGGCAATTTTGCAAAAAATCATTAGCTTTTTCCCCCTGCCCGCTGCCCTTACTAACTGGGCAACTCCAGAAATCTGAATAGCTTATCACATTGTACATTGTAGATGCAATGCACTTTGCAACGATTACAGCATATGGGCTTGACGGTGGGCACTTAATTGGGGATCTCACACACAAAACAGGTCTCCTTGAGCAAAAGAGCTAAGTTTCCTAACTGGTCACTGTGGCCAACTCGTGTGGAGTAGCCACTAAAGGCGAGACAAAAGCCTGCGCTGCTGTAATAGTGCTTTCAAGATATGAAAGCACAGTGAAATATGGTGGGTTGTAACACCTAAAATAGTGGTACCCCAGGGAAAGGCAACAGTGCCAAGAGTAAGATATCTACCAATCATAATATATCAGGGGCTCGCTGTGCACTGGCAATGGTAAAATGTTACTAGGGGACAATATGCAACATGAAGATTACTTCCATGGAGGGCAAAGCAAAAAGTGCAGTAAGCAGGGTACAGGAGTTATACAATACCTAGATACTATTGACAGGATTCTTGATTTTCAGTTTCAAAAGTCACTCTGATCTTTACACTGGATGAACTCAGGCATGGATTCATATTATGGGCCCATCAGCCTGACCTCTATCCTGGGGAAGGTCTTGGAAAAGATTATCAAAGAGGCCA
>NW_017728886.1:147116864-147119802 GCF_001723895.1 Crocodylus porosus
TCTGTTCACCAGAGCCCCCCAAGGGATGACAAGATCGAAAAGTCACAAACTCCGCCACGACCAATTCAGGCTGGATATAAGGAAGAATTTCTCTACAGTCCGAGCCCCCAAGGTTTGGAATAGACTGCCGCTGGAGGTGGTTCAAGCACCCACTTTGAATGCCTTCAAGACATCTGGATATTTATCTTGCTGGGATCCGATGATCCCTGCTGACTTCCTGCCCCTGGGGCAGGGGGCTGGACTCAATGATCCTTTGGGGTTCGTTCCAGTCTGAATGTCTATGAAATCTATGAAATTATGCCCTGCACACTTAGGTGCCACACAACCTGATTTAGCAGGTTCTCTACAGGAATTTATGCAGAGTAGAAACAATTCTTGGGCTGCAGAGGTCTATGCAATGGAAAGAACAACTTGATCTAAATACTAAAACAAGTTCAGGCTGATGGGTTCTCTTTGCACAAAGTAGGGATATTAGACAAAAAACAGGGATCCATCAAAGATTCTTTATTTATTTCAAGCAAGATACACAAATAGATAAAGCTACTAACATTTAGTTTTGTTTATAAAAAGTGCAGTATTTATTAAATACAAACCATTGGGAAAAAGCAACCAAGTCTTCATTATGATGCCAACAGGAAGACAGAATCAAAGAAGCTTACCAAGTTTATAGTTTCTAAGTGGCTGCAGTATTTACTGTAATTGTTCACTGACTTGGGTACATGCAGTGATCGATCTTTATAACAACCAATGTTATCCTGGTTTTTAAAAAGAGTTAATTCACCATAGGATTTCTTCTACTCCCACCCTCTCCCCCAAACCACAAAATATAATCAAGGAAACAAACACCTCCAAGTTAAAAGTCAAGGTAAGAAATACTGAAGAAGTTACCCGTTCTCTATAGTATAATGCTAAAACATTTGCTTGCAATCACACAAAGGTATTAAGCTTACAAAACAGATAAACATTTCAATCAAGATGCTCAGTAAGCATTAAAAAGTTTGACATATTTTTCCAGTGGAAGGCAAAACAAGGAGGGCATCTTTGAAATACAAAAAGGCATAAGAACTAGACGCATGGTTTACACCATAAAGGTCAGCTACCAAAATGCTATCTGGTTGATAATCACCCGTCTGTATAATCTAACAGCTGGAAAGTCCTCTCAAGAGCTATTGGAAGAAGGCTAGTAAAAGGACACATTGTGCCATGTTCATCAGCTTTTCTCCTTCCTTAAATGAACAGAGAAATGGCCTAGCTATGACTGCCATCCCAGCTGCATTGAAGGAGGAAACTGGAGTCCAGCTTCCTACTTGGACAGCACTGTTATTTTCTCAGTGCTACTAGACAGGTGGCATGGATTGTGGACTGGGTCTACAAGGATGATGCACAATCCAATGAAGATCAGGGAGGTGAAGATTTACCCCATCCAAACTGAAAGCCACTAACCCAGAGGCACTTTGTTCCATTCTTTTAATAAAAGGAAACAGCATATATTTTCAGGACACTATATGTACCTTCCCATTTTACCCTGGATTCTGCTTTCCAACTGCAGCTTAAAGTGAGTGTTGGCTTTATGGCTATAAAAAAATGTGCATTTCAATGCTTGACTTTTTGGGGACAACCAATTAGTTGAAAGATATGGCAAGAAAGAACTACCATGAACACATGAATGTAAACTGTTGGCTCTAAGTCTACATTCTAGTCTTCTGTTATAAAGTCATTTAAAATGTTTCAGCACCCACTATGTTACTGTGCAGAAAGAAGTGCAACGATACTATAGAACACTTGCTTGCTCTGTATGTGCGTTTGTTGTGAGTGTATGTCCATCCCTATTGTTGCAGTATTAGACTTTTTATTCTATTTCAAAGAATGGAAAATATGGGATAGAAGAACACATATCAGGATTTACTTTACTCCTATAGCCCAACTGCAGTCTGTCAAAGAATTCACGCTTTCTGAAGTCATCAACAGATAGCACCAAAGGGCATCTCATGAAATAGCAAAAACTCATGGTATCATAGGAATTGAAACAAAAAATAATAATGAGGTTAATCCTGTTTATCATGCTGGTCATGTCTCCAGATAGCCACAACAGTCAGCATATGCTGCATATTTAAACCAGCTCAATTATTTTAAATCATCTTTGCAGGTTGAAAAAACTTTACTTGGGAATCTTTTAGCAACAGCCTTCCAAGCCTGACTGAAGATCGAGGTGTCAGCATCAATTTTACTCCAAGTTGCACAAGTAGAAGTCTGGAACAATTTGACTGACTGTTTGGGGTTAGCACAGGTCTAAATCAAAATAAGCCAATGCTTTTACTCCAGATATACATCAGTGTAATCAAGAACAGAACATGGCACCTAGTTCTTAATCTGATTTAACATTTTCTGTACATGTGTACTCCTACAAAATTGATCACATCGGTCAACACTGGTTCTAACTGGCATAGAGCAGGGGTATCAAACTCATCCCAGGCTGGATCCAGACCACATGGCTCCTCCCAGGTTAGATGTGCAGGGCCAGCAGTGGCAGCTGTGACAAGCCCGATAGGCAATGGCAGCAGAAGGCCAGTGGGAAGAGAATGAACAAGGTTGCATCATCGCAGCCCTTGCCAACCCCTCTGCTGTTGACTGTCATGTCCATTAGGACTCAGGTACCACAAATTCTGCAGTGGACCCTACCTGTGACCTTCTGGCAGCCCAGCAGGCTGGGAGGGAGAGCTCCATAGGCTGGAGCCATCCCACAAGCTGCATCTTTGACACCCCTCATATGGAATTTGAGTTTCTTAAATTCTTCTACCAGATTTTAAACTTTCAAATTAATGACAACAATGGATAATGTAAATGAAAGCCTGAAGCTCATGTCACACACACACACACACACACACACACACACACACACACACACACACACACACACACACACACACACACACACACA
>NW_017728886.1:147119902-147131024 GCF_001723895.1 Crocodylus porosus
GCCTTCACCCAGTATGTAATCAAAACTTTCATGGTTGCATTTACAACCAGAATGCCAAGAACAACATTCTTGAGGTAGCTAGAAGTTAAATAGCAAACTGCAGCACAAACAAAACTACACAGGTGCTCACACTCTTTGCAAACACACCCTTTGGAGACGATGTTATTTTGTGCATATGAGTGTGTGTTCAAGAGGCACATAATATAGAAGGGATGAGGAGGAAGAGTTTGGTGGTGCCAAGATCCTGACACAAACTTCTCTCCACAGAAATTTACACTTAGAAAGCCTGACACTATATAAACTCTAAAACTGTCGTGTACACACACACACACTAGAATAGTTTCATTTAGAAGCTTTCCACAAGTGCACAGTTCACACAACTTCTGCAGTCTTCAGAATGAAATGGTGATCGGTGGTGACATTTGTTTTGAAACTGAAAAGAATTATCCAGTCTTGTGCAATTAGGTTTCTGTTGTGTAGTTGCTGTATGACAGGGAGGGCAATGATGAAAAGTTGTTATTCCACTGTCTCCCGCCAGTGCCTTGTTGCATCTCTGCCTGCTCTTTATATTTAACCAGAAGATTTTTGGCTTCTTGCACATCTTGCAAGGAGTTTTCTCCATATGCTTCCTTCAGCCACTGTCTGAACTGGAGAAATCAAAGAAAGTGGGTGAAGCACCTACGTATCACCACAGACCAAATGCAAAAATAATGCCTTCCTTATTGAATAGCATCTTTAGTATCACAATTTTTTACTAATGCTTTTGAAAGATAATTTATCAATTACAACTTTTAAGCCTTTTACAGTAGAACCCTTGTGATCTAAAGAAAGATACCTTGAGTGCTTCACAAAGTGCAAAAGAAATGCTTTAGCATGTGTGGAACCCAGCATATGAACTGTCCTGAGGAAGTCAATAACACTAATGACTTCATTAAAGTTACACATATGCATAAAGACTTTGCCAACTTGAATCGCCATTTGGAATAAGGTACTCCTGAAATAAGTGTTGGTCTTGCAAAAGGAACACCACCATGGGCTCAGGAAGTTGCAGAAAATTGGCATTTTAAAACCAACTAAGGTAGCACCTTGTCAAAAAAAAGAGTAAAAGTTATGGGACTCCTCATTTTCATGGTGTCCTTGTTTTAACACTCCAAACAGCACATACGGTATCAGGTGTTTAATACACAAGTTGGAATGTGGTATTGTGCTTTTAAAACAGTTCATTTGTGTAGAGAGAGCAAAGTAATGAAGAAATTTAAATGTGTAAATCATTAGAGGCTGGGCAAAAACCTTGTTGAAATGAGTCTAACTAGCAGCCTTCATTTTAGATACCTGTAGGAGACAGATAAGCACATGTTGCTTTCTCAAACAAAAGGAAGAACAAGGAAGCTGAAGATTTTGAATGTTTTGCACAGAGGGCTTTCACTGGGTATTTTCTGAATCATGGTCCTGGGTCAGAAAGGACTGGAGGATTTATGGGTGATATCTTTTATTGACCAGCTACATGGTCAGGATAGACATAGATAAGATTCTGAATGCAATGCATCCTTCTTTAAGTTTTACTAGATGTTAAATCAAAAAGAAGCTCTGGTGTGAGAAGTGGGATACATTTTCCAATGAGAAAAAAAATTGAGCGCCAAGATGGAGTAAAAATAAGGAGCTACTTGCAGAAACCTAAAAAGGCCAGAAGCAAAATAAGATCTAGAACAACAGTTGGAAACTTCCAAAAAGAAGTTAAAATAAACTCCAAATCAAGAGCTGTAGGCTTCCCATAAAGAATCGAAAAATGTTTCTTAACAACTATAAACTGCTCAAACAGACTGGGAATCCCACCTGCAAAACCCCCAGATCTAGTGGGTAAGACAGATCCAAGAATGGTAAGACAGATCCAAAAGTTAACCATCAGTTTCTCACAAATCAAGGGAAACCATGAAAAATATGGCTAAACAGGTAGGCCTGTGCGAAGCAGCAAGCATTTGCTTTGGATTCGGCCAATTCAGAAGACAGCGATTCAATTTGGAGATTCGAATCACTGCCCTGATTCGATTTGGCCAAATCACATCTGAAAGATTTGGCCCCGCTTTGGAGATTTGGCCATAGACTAAACAGGCAGCTGACAGATGTCTCTAGCTGGTAAGTCTGTTGGGGTTGGGGGAGGGCCTAGGCCAAGCTGCCCAGCAGGGATGGGGAGGCGTGTTACTCGGTGGGGGGGGCAGAGGGGCTGTGTGGGATGTGGGCATGGCAGTGCTGGGAGCAGGGACTCTACCTTGTTGCTGCTTGCCAGCTGGTGCGGGGGGAATGGGATGCGGGCACAGCAGTGCTGGGAGCGGGTGCTCTGCCCTGCTGCCGCTTGCCCCCTTCCACCTGGAGTGAGCCGTGCCTGCATCCTGCCTCTGCCAGCTGGGCAAGCAGCAGCCAGGCAGGGCCCCCGCTCCAAGTGCTGCCATGCCCGCACCTCACACCCCCACCCTCCCTGAGTAATGCGTCCCCAACCCTGGCTGGGCACCCTGTCTCAGCCCCAGCCCCAATCCCTCCCTCTTCCACGCCACTTCCCCATTCCCCAATAGACTTACCAGCTGGAGGCAGCTGTCAGCTACCTGTTTATTCTACAGGCAAATCTCCGTATCAGCCAAATATTTTCCAAAGCTTTTCCAAATCAATTCAGAGCTTTTAATTGGTCTGCTGATTCGATTCAGAGGTTTGGTCCCCAAATCAGGCCAAATCTCCTCAGAATCAAATTGGCTACCGAAGCTTCACACAGCCCTACTAAGTGGGACTTGCATAGAGACTTGCATTTAAGGAGTTAAAAATTTAGCTCCAGAAGGAAATCAGTCATAGACCCCAATGGGAAAAATCAAGCCATCTGGATACTGAATTGTGCTTGTTGTAGGAATTAGACAAGACTGGACAGTAACAACAGTTTACCCCATTTATAGCCAACAGAGGCCCACGAGGGAGAGACTAGGCTGTCCAAGAGGAAATAATATTACAGCTAACCATCTTTGAGGGAAAAAGCTTACTTGGTTCAGTTCAATACTTAAAGAAAAGAAGGTTTCTAGTAGCCACCTTGAGTGACAGCTGTGACGGCAAAAGGGAGAGTTATTTAGCAGTCATATGGTGCTTGGAGCCAGCTGTCATTCTGAGATGTCTAGAGAAGAAGCTAAGCACTAGAAGGAAAAGGAAAGAGGAAACCTACTTATGTGAGCAGAGGAACTATGGACCTTGTGTTCACGCATATGCAGATATTAAAGGAAATTTCCAGGATAAACTAGCAATTTGGATGTTCAATGAGATGGTATCAACAAAAAAGGAGGCTATAAACAGCAGTTGAGAAATCTGTCATAGGAACTTGAACTTTTCTGCAGCAGTGCAGAGGTAGAAACAGCTGCTAGTGAGGAAAAAATGAAGGCAATCATACGAGTCCTATAGGTATGGCTCAATATTGAATTTGCCTGGCAAAAAGGGAATTTGACCCAGTTCATGGTAGTTAGAAAAAGATATCATCAACTTTGTTAAACAAGGGAAACTGGTAATACTGAGAGGCTGGCCAATGTGTAGTAGGCTCTGTGAACTGCATGGGATGCTGGCTTAGACTATTTTTACACCAGGTGCCCTAAAAAAAAAAAAAAAGCTACATCATAAAGGAGCCCAAACTGGACCATCTACTTGGCCTCAAAGGACACATGAATCCCTTCAAAACTGGGTACACTGGGCTTGAAAATACAGGCTCCAAATTCCAGCATAGCTAGCTTTCCTTCCTGTCTATGCTCTCAGACCAAATACAAGGTCTTATTTTTTGTTTTCAAATACCACCAACTTCCCTCCACAAAACACAATAAAAGTTTTTTTGGTCACAGTGGGAAAGCTTGGAATTTAAAGATGAAGCATCATGTAGAAGAGGAGGAAAAACAACAGGAAATGGGCAGAGGGATCAGCTGGCTGGTCCAGATATGTTGTGAAACACTGTTACGGGGCTAATTTCATAGGTTTAAAATGACTGAATGTTTTGGGATTCCAAAACTTTAGTCAAGCCAACATAAGAAATTATACTGAAAAACATACAGATAGGACATGAAGGGTGCCTGTGTAAAAATGCCTCATGTTATGGAGTTTATCATCTCTTGGTTCCTTAGTGGGTGACAGCAACATACATCCTAGTGAATGAATTCCTTGAGAGGTTAGGGGGTCCCAGGCCACTTAGACCAACATTTCCCAACCAGTGTGCCACAGCACAAAAGTGTGTTGTCAGAAGTGAACAGATGTACCACAGAATTTTGTCATGAGCTACAATAGGTATGAGGATGGGGAATGCCTTAACAGGTGTGCTGCAGACATTTTTTATTAATGTAAGTATGCCTGGGGCTGGAAAAGGTTGGGAAACATGGACTTGAACACAGGGAGAAGCCTTTTGGCATGTTTGTGAGATTCAAGGGAGCCAAAACACACCTACCTGAGCTCACTTACAACAGCATGAAATGGTAGAAATATCTGATAAGACTCTGGAGATCCCATTAGCTACATGTTAGAAGAGTACCAGAAAGACTGTGGCCAGTATATTCCACTCCTTTTGATGGGTCACAGAACAGTAAACATATGTTTATGCTATTACTCCTGATGTTTTGGCATCACCAAAGGACATACAGAAAGCCTCCTATGGGAACTCCCAAAGAAGAACCAAGGACATTGGTCATTTATAGAAAAGCAAAAATGGAACCACTGATTTAGATGATATAGAAAACTAAAAACGGAAAGACTTTTACTAGAAAAAAAACACAGGACAGACTTAGTTTATTTTTTCAAATAAAAATTATTTTTAAAAGTTCATATTATGACTCGAGGATTGGTCTAGTCTAACAATCTTTGGGGGAAGAAAGGCAAGAGCCTTATGCAGGATAAACCTTGAAAGGCACCCTGTACCCAAGTGACCTGAATAAATGCAGTGGTGAGTAGAATATAGTTTGCTAGTCAACACTGACTGTACCAATTCTGCTTGAAGGGACAATCCTGTTAATCCTGTGACAATTCTTCCAGCCTCAGCTCCTACACCTACATTACTTTTAGGGAGGTAGTGGAGGGATAAGATTTCAGGAGAACTGTCCAAATCCCACTGCAGAACAAATAAACACTGAGGTCACAGGCTAAACGCAAAATCTTAGTGCACATCTAGGGAATATTCAGAAGTGACACATGCATACTATGATTTCCACTGGCTACCAGCTAAGAAAACCAAGTCTAATGGATTACTTGTCCAGAAACCCCAAAATGTGTCACATGTCCATAACAAAAACTACCATGGTGCCATAATAAAACTAAGCCCCATATCATGAGCAGGTACAAATTGGCAAAGCTTGCTGAAATAAGAGATTCACTGATGCACATCTGCTGGGTATCTGGGCTGCAACTGAGAAAAGACAGCTTGCAACTCATCATATTAAAAAGGTAGACATTTCTTCTTGTAGCCTAATAGACTCACTGCAGCATCCCTCTATTGTGAAATGAAAAATAAAATTATACGTTACTGCCTTCATGAGGCTATTTGCATATAGCAATGTCATTTAGGGTTGTTAGCTGAGACCAATTAGCAATGAAATGACTAACCCTTTATACAAGACAGAAGAGAGACCAGTCTGGAAACTCCCTCTAATTGTGTATTTAAAAAAAACGTCAGTTACCTTCATTTACACAAGGTCTATATGGATCCAGGAAATATTTGGTTAAATTTAACAGACACACAACACAAACAAACAACCATTTACCGTTGAAATCTGCATTATTTAAAGAGCAATAGTCATTTCTAAATTGTGTTATTGCAAGAAAAAGGGAATGAAAAATGAAGCAGACTTCCTCACCTCATTTATTTGTTTATTTTTAAAAGCCAGAAACATGCTGAGCAATGGGAAGTGGAGCCAGAAAAGTGACCCAGCCTCTCCCACTCAGACACTTGCTCTTTGCCTGTACTCAATTATATCCACTCACCTACTGGATCAAAACACCAAACCATTTCCTCCTTCCCCATCCCAATTCCCAAAAGCCAGCATAGGTCAAAAATGGGATCTCAATTTGTGTCCAGCTCATGCATCAATTGTTAATTAAGTTCCAGGTATAATAAACTATTTGCCACAGATGAAGGTACGTAAACCAGATTAAGAACCCAGTTTAGCTCTCCCTAACAATCATAGAAACTATTTTTTTCTTGCTTTAGCATGCCAATCTCTTCCAATATAACCAGCACTTAAAATGTATTTTTCGAAGAATTTTTATATTCAAGTTAAAAAAAAAGTTATTTTTGTATAAACCAAAAACGGGGGTAGTTTTGTTTAATATTTTGCTTTGGCTTTTTTAAAAATTAAGAGTCAGAAAACTTGGGTGCATTTTAAAGTCAAGAGTGTCTAACATTCAATGGAATACAGTATTCCTTGCCTTTTCACCTTACATATTTGTTGCATTTTGAGTCATTTGTCCTTTACCTGTTCAAGTCTTGACACCCTTAGGTAACCCAAATGTAGTTGTGTGGGGGTCTGTTAAAAAAAAAATGTAAACATCACATACGTGGTCAACATCATGTCTTTCAAACTCTTGTAGCTGCCTCTGGAAACCCATATTCGGGTTGGCACATGATCTTGCAGCTCTCACAGCAGATAGCGCATCTTCCCAGCCAAAGTCTGTGATTGTCATGATGTAGGACACAACTAAAGTCACACTCCTGGAGACTCCAGCAAGACTGTGGCACAAACGAGACAATAAATAGGTGCAACAGAACAAGACTTTGCATTATTCACACAACACCATAAGGACACTACCTTGGGGTGCTACACAGAGGTGCTCCCTTTAGTGTTGACCGTCAGTGGGGAAGGAAACCTTTCTTTCTTCCCCCCCTCTATATTATAGTTATTTTGAGCTTAATGTTGTGTTTGTTTATTGGCGAGAGGAGGATTTCTGCATTTGGGGGGACAGCCACAGACCCTCCGTAGAAAAGGGGGATGTAGGCTTGGGATGGACACTAGGAAGACGGATCTCCACTGGGTTTAAGGTAGGGGAGTCGAGCAAGGTTTTCTGTATCTAGATATGAATGGGGGTGGGAAGCCTGGCTGGGATGTGCTTGATGACCTACCCAGAACCTGAGCCTTTCTGGATAGGACAGTATTATCATTATCATCAACACTCTAAATCACTACATGACAATTCTTGTGATAGATGAGGGGCTGTCCAACTGGCGACCCACAAGAGACTGGCAGCCTGCAAGGGGTTAAATGATGGCCCTAGGCTCCCACCCTACCACAACTCCCCCTAACTGCTCTGGGGGCAGAATGAGACAGGGTGTCTGGGCTCCCTTCCCCACCTCAGGGGGCAAGGTGGTGCAGCCCAGAGAGCTACACCAGGAGTGACTGGGGCATCAGCTGCAGGTGGGGGGGGGTGTAAAAATAGTTGTGACCACAACTGCTGCAGCTACCTTGGGTGTGGACCTGTTACACCTAGGATGGAGGAGCCCACCATCCGAGACACCTGAGAGGTGTGGTGCAGCTGTGAAGCCCACAGCCAGGAAGGGTGAGGTGCCAGGTGTGTGCGTGGGGGGGAGGGCACCAGGATGCATGATGCTGCCGGGAGAGTGGGAGAATCAATGCTGCAAGAGCACCTAATAAAAAAATGTGATCGGAATTATAGGTTTAACCTTGAAGAAAAAAGGGCAATTAATCTTAATAGGAAAAAGAGATGATGGTGAAATTCATTGTTAAAAGGTAAGAGGATGGATAGTAAAAAAAGTGAGCAGAGGAGTGGGGTACCAAAACTTTAGGCTCTACAACTAGCACATTGTGTTCTGAAACAGCCACTTAACAGATCTGCGATTCAGAGTTCCAGTGCAGCAGATAAGAGTTTGTAAAGCTCGTGGGACCTTTGGATGACAAGGACTGTTGCTTTGCAAAATGGATTAACTTTACAAATGGAAAAAAAGAAGGAAGAACTCTAACTCATTAAGACAACAAAATAAGAGGGGGGAAAAATAAGAATGCTCTTAAGCAATTGACATACGTACCAGTGAACAAGACAGCCCTCACCTCTAAGGCGACACTCATGGATAAATTTGATGCTCTCCTTGAAATGTCTTGTCCTAAATATAGAAGAAAGAAGAAAATAAAAAGTCCTTACTTTACTAAAAATCACAGCTAATAAATCCAGAGAAAAAAAATACATGAAAAGTTACTTAACATTGCTTTCAGAATACAGAACTAACTGCGGTATTCGCAAAAAAGTCTGTATTGATCAAAAAACCCCATACAATTGCTAAGGTTATTCTCCAACTGAAGAAAACCTGATCTCATGCACAACTCTTTAGCAACTGCTGGCAAATACTTTACTCCAAAGACTGGCAAAGATGTATCTTAACCGTCCAAAAAAAACAAATACTTTGGTCCATCTTCCTGACCTCTCCCTGTGGATGTCCAGCCAGAGTTCCTGAGGGAGGGGAAGCCTTCCATCCATCATAGCAGATACCAGCAATTCCTTACCTATCACTCAAGTCTGATCTCAGATTTATCCTTGACTGAATAGCATGGTTTCTTTCTGCACAGCATCTCCAAATTAATCTTTTGCTTCTTTCCTAGGATGCCAAAATGCAAGTTCTGAACATCTCTTTCCTACTCCAGACTCTACCTCTAGCTTTGCTGTTTTCCCCACTCAAATCCTTTCAAAATGATGCTCAGAGTGTAATTCTCAGCTCCCTCCTCTAACTTCACCACTTCTCCCATTAAGCCTAAGTTCCCCCAACTGTTATATCAAACACCAAGTTCTGTTCCTTACTTTCAAAGGTTCACCTTTTTGTTTATCCCATTCCTTTACCGCAAAGTCCTTCCTTGCCTTTCAACTAGCTAATACCAATGGCAGCAAAACTCTTTATTTAGCCACAACTCACAAAGCTAAAACACCTTTACCCTGCTCCCACATGCTCCTCTCTTGGAACATGTGCAGAAAACCATTGCCTGATAATAGAAACTTACAATCTGTTCTGCTATTACCACTACTGAATGCGTAAGAATTGTAAGCATCCTGTTAGGTTTACCAAGTTTTGCTTGCTTCCCATCATTGCCTGATCATTTGTCCTATTCACCTCTAGTGGGACTTCAGTGCACAATGTTTATTATAGAGATCAAGAAGCCCAAAACAAAAGCAGCGGTACTGAAATGACACCATTCAGAGCCAAATGCAATCAGTTTAATTCCCAAACACACCGAGTTCATGACTTTTCAGTTTCTGAAACCTGTCTTGCCTATACATAGATTTGCACTAGTTTACTTCATAGATCAGTTTTAAACAAATGTGGACTTTTATTCCAATTTAAACTAATGTTATTTAAGATGCAAGTTAATAATCATCATGAGAACCCTATAAAGGCTTTCCATGCAGCTCAAGTCAAGAGTTGAAAGTCGGAGTTGCACAACACAAACCTCCACATCAGCACACTGATAAAGACCCGAGTGTGCTCGCGAGAATCTGCTAGGTTAACTTTTCACTCCCCTCAAGAAAACCAGCTGAATTTTACATCAGTGTATAGTTGAGTACCTTGGCAGACATCTAGCCTGCTTACTAATCAACTAAATGACTTATTTCTAAAGTAGCTCATTCTTAAGCATACAAGAAAGGAGACTCAGTATAACTTAGTTCTCAAAAAAGCCCAGTCACTGTTTCATGGGTCACACAATAGGGCAGTGATCACTGGAATCACCTTGGCGTTCTTACCAAAGGGGGCTTACCTCATTTTGAATTCCCCATGGGTAGACTTTCAAATCAGTTAAAAGGAGGCAAAAAAGTGTCAAGAAAATCATTTAAAATAATTCATTATATCCATATGGAATCTTTCAAGAGCCACAGGAGAAGCAAGGAAAGTTGGTATTGCACTCATTAAGCCAAAACATATAAAGCCAAAAGGACAGATGAATACCAATCTGCCCAAGGACTGAACAAGGCAAGCCAAAAAAATATATCTTCCAAAGTTTTGATGAAACAACTGGCAATTAGGTCTTAAAAAAAGTCAAGCATAGGATGCAACAAAAAGATAACATATAAAGAGAAAGAGCAAAGAAAACATATAAATAATGGTTAGCAAAAGAAATCAAGATGATGCAATATATTACAAATAAAGTATACGCGTTTATCCGCAGTCTCTGTGGGTCACCCCAGAGTAAGAAGGACAATGATGAATTATGACTGGGCCTGCAGAAATACTGCATGGTTACTTTACCTCAAGCGCTGACTAGAAAGGATGGAAAAACTCCCTGAGGCAATTTTAAACTGAAAAAAATGTGGTGCATTGTTAATGAAGACCACTCTCTGAGGAAGAAAATTCAGCTTGAGAAACCTCCAGAGGGCTTGGATTTAAACCAAAAACATTTTTTAAATTTTAACCAAAAAAAATACTTTCTAACAAAATTTTTTCTTCAAAATCAAAACCACCTATTTTCACCCTCCTAAAAAAAAGTGACTTGCAAAAACTCTGACATCATGTGGTGCCTGCATTTTGCTTGCAGGGTTAACCTATAGGCAGCACAAGCAGCTGACACAGGATACAGTCACAGAGTGAATTAGGGAATATTCTTCTTTTTAAATACCCAGGACACGCCAGCAGCATAGTACCTCAAGTAAATACTCTCTCCAAGAGGTCACTGCTGAGAAGAGTTAAAAACTTGTGATTTAGCCTGACCACCTTTTCTTTCCATCTCTGCTAAATGGGAGATTGACGTCCCCTGCCCCACCTAAGTTGCTTGAAACACTATGGAAGTGACACAGAAAACGTTTTACTAAATAAAACACTTTGGTTTATGCTCCATTTACAATTTCAAAGCTATCTTAAGAAAAACAACTCTCTCAAAATGTTAATTATAAAACATAATGCAAATAAAGAAAATTTACCTTAGTGCCTTGCAGCTTTGTGGCGGCAAGGCACTAAAGGTAAACAAACTGTACATTAATAATGGAATGCCAAATCAATGTTTGTTACATGGGAGGGTTGAACATTTAAAAGTCTACTTATTGGGCTGAAACTCAATGTAAAGACAATTTTGTTATACACAGCATCCTGTTTGTACACTTACACTTCCCAGCTTAACCAATGCTTTGCACTCCAGCTCTC
>NW_017728886.1:147131124-147164150 GCF_001723895.1 Crocodylus porosus
TCAACTAAATGACTTATTTCTAAAGTAGCTCATTCTTAAGCATACAAGAAAGGAGACTCAGTATAACTTAGTTCTCAAAAAAGCCCAGTCACTGTTTCATGGGTCACACAATAGGGCAGTGATCACTGGAATCACCTTGGCGTTCTTACCAAAGGGGGCTTACCTCATTTTGAATTCCCCATGGGTAGACTTTCAAATCAGTTAAAAGGAGGCAAAAAAGTGTCAAGAAAATCATTTAAAATAATTCATTATATCCATATGGAATCTTTCAAGAGCCACAGGAGAAGCAAGGAAAGTTGGTATTGCACTCATTAAGCCAAAACATATAAAGCCAAAAGGACAGATGAATACCAATCTGCCCAAGGACTGAACAAGGCAAGCCAAAAAAATATATCTTCCAAAGTTTTGATGAAACAACTGGCAATTAGGTCTTAAAAAAAGTCAAGCATAGGATGCAACAAAAAGATAACATATAAAGAGAAAGAGCAAAGAAAACATATAAATAATGGTTAGCAAAAGAAATCAAGATGATGCAATATATTACAAATAAAGTATACGCGTTTATCCGCAGTCTCTGTGGGTCACCCCAGAGTAAGAAGGACAATGATGAATTATGACTGGGCCTGCAGAAATACTGCATGGTTACTTTACCTCAAGCGCTGACTAGAAAGGATGGAAAAACTCCCTGAGGCAATTTTAAACTGAAAAAAATGTGGTGCATTGTTAATGAAGACCACTCTCTGAGGAAGAAAATTCAGCTTGAGAAACCTCCAGAGGGCTTGGATTTAAACCAAAAACATTTTTTAAATTTTAACCAAAAAAAATACTTTCTAACAAAATTTTTTCTTCAAAATCAAAACCACCTATTTTCACCCTCCTAAAAAAAAGTGACTTGCAAAAACTCTGACATCATGTGGTGCCTGCATTTTGCTTGCAGGGTTAACCTATAGGCAGCACAAGCAGCTGACACAGGATACAGTCACAGAGTGAATTAGGGAATATTCTTCTTTTTAAATACCCAGGACACGCCAGCAGCATAGTACCTCAAGTAAATACTCTCTCCAAGAGGTCACTGCTGAGAAGAGTTAAAAACTTGTGATTTAGCCTGACCACCTTTTCTTTCCATCTCTGCTAAATGGGAGATTGACGTCCCCTGCCCCACCTAAGTTGCTTGAAACACTATGGAAGTGACACAGAAAACGTTTTACTAAATAAAACACTTTGGTTTATGCTCCATTTACAATTTCAAAGCTATCTTAAGAAAAACAACTCTCTCAAAATGTTAATTATAAAACATAATGCAAATAAAGAAAATTTACCTTAGTGCCTTGCAGCTTTGTGGCGGCAAGGCACTAAAGGTAAACAAACTGTACATTAATAATGGAATGCCAAATCAATGTTTGTTACATGGGAGGGTTGAACATTTAAAAGTCTACTTATTGGGCTGAAACTCAATGTAAAGACAATTTTGTTATACACAGCATCCTGTTTGTACACTTACACTTCCCAGCTTAACCAATGCTTTGCACTCCAGCTCTCTTAAAGAACATCACTGGGGCCAGGCCACCTGAAACCATCCTGTGTGAACAGCTACCTACACTTCTCAAATGACAGGCTGGGCGAACCAACACAAGTTTCTATTTCAGCTCTGTACTGCAGTGTTTAAATTGAACTTTCAGAAGTGCTTTGGCTTAAAAAGTGATATCTGTTTTTTTTATGATTCATATAGGTTAGATTGCTTTCCTTATAACGGTCAATGACCTTATCTTACCAGCTTGGTCTTTTGTCTGTGTCGTTGATGTTTTGCTGCTGTGGCCCTAACAGGTTGGCTGGAATGGTAACTAAGCTAAGTGGGACATGCAAGGTGGCAACCAGGATGGCCAATAAGTTAGTATAATTGACTTAATTCCTTAGAAGGAAAGAGCTAATTTTGTAATAGGGCATTCCTAGATAAGTTAATGGCCAGCAAAATCTAGTGGCCTGAAGCTGAACTCTCATGAAACTCTAAGAAAATGCTCTGTATCTCAAAAGTGACTGCTTAATTTAAAATTCTAAATCAGGCACAGATAAGGTAGAAGAACCAAATTATCAAACAGATTCAGTGAATGCAACATGTCCCCAATTCACTATTATATTTTTACTTTGTTTCTCTCAGGAAAAAAAAGTGCTTAAGTTTATCATACAAAAAGGACTTGTACTTTATGCATGTCAAAAATTCTCTAATGGAAAAAGATTTTTTGAATTGGAGGGTATTAGCAAATACATAGTGCACTGTCCTAGGATTTGCAGTGCTGAGACATCATACTGGTACCCTTCACTAGGCATCAACAGCTGCAGAGAAACTGTAGCAGTGCCTCAAATGCATTTTTTCTCCCTGAAAAGCCTGCTGTCAGCTCTGCTGAAAAATTATCTTGTGTGTTCCTAGTCAGTTTTACTGACATTGAAAGCTAATGGAACAGTGTGCAGTACATTACAGGACAATACTATTCTCTTCCTTTAGCCCTACCCATTGATAGCAGGCAAGCCAGAATGATGGTCTCTTTTCTCCTACGAACTACAACAAACATTTTCAGCTGTTGCTCAGTAAAATAATATCAGATTCTTACCACCTGTTAAAACCAATTCCATTAATTTTATGAAGTTATGGTAGGAGAAAATAACATCCATATTTATATGGCCTGCATTGATTTACTTGACTTCTTATATTGTAAGAAAAATGAAAAGTCAGTTACCCATCAAGTTTTAAGCGATGGAGTGTATCAATATTAGAAATAACAAAAACTGCTTGCAGCCATTTGATGCTGAAGCAAGTATTGTGGATACTTGCAGCATTCATAAGCAATTCTCATGCAAATACTTTATTTTCTTATTGATACTTTAAAAGTCTTGCTACAGTGCCAGAAAGCATGAATGCTTAATGTTTTTCAGGGTAATTCCTTGATATGTGGTGATGAGGACTGGTTGAATTGTATGCTGCTATTAACATCTGTTGCAAATTTTGTCCTTTCTATTTCTGTATACGAACTGATCCAGATTTCTATTAGTGGAGGGGGCAGATTTGCAAGCACTGTGCATCTGAAAATATTGACAATTACTAAAATGACCCATAGTCTCTTCAGTCTGGTAAGTGAACAAAGTAACTTCCAAAACTAGGTATCTGTCCACGCTTCATCCCCCAGCACCCCAAATATTACACAAATTTGTTTCAGAACTAAAACGGTGGATATAGAAAATCCTACTCCATTCTTTTACTTCAAAAGAAAACACTTAGAAACAAAACAGCAGCCTAGGAACTGCTTTAGGGTGTCATTTAATCAGAGGCTTTTTTTTATGTGCACAAAGTGCCTGTAATTCAGGTGCTTTGCAATTCTAAAAAGGGGGTATAAAAAAAAAGACAAAAGGAAGGGTAGAGAGGAAACAGGGTAATGATCTACATTCCCACTCCACAAAATTATATCAGAAATGGGTTTTTGTAATTGTGGAAAAACATGCTAATGAAAAAAGCAAAAAAGGTAATTTAGATATGTCAAATGCCACGCCAGAATCTTGCCACAGCACAAAAAACCCCCAAAATACCCTAAAAAAAAATCCACCGAAAGCATAAGCCAGAATATTGCTCTGATCTGAGAGAAAAAGCCGTGCTGTGCTTCCTTCCGTAGGTACCAGGCCTTTTCAGCTACTTCTGTTTCTCTATATAATTAGTTACCAGGAAGTAGCTGAAACCCCTTCATCACTCCCCAACATAAACAGTGAACACTAGAAGAAAGACTTGGTCGTCATCCAAGCATAGTTCTGAAATATTTTACGGTTCCCTTTTGGATTTCCGAAGCACCATCCAGTTACTGGTTCAAAAATCTTTGGGAGGAGAGTTCTAGGGGCAGTGGAGGAACCGGGAAGCCTGTGATTGGGACAAAACAGCTCTGCATGAATAGATTACCAATGCATGTAGTGTAGTAACACAGCAACATACAAACAACCAGACTCCCCATCGCTGAAGTGGCCGGCAACAGATGCTTTGGAGGAGACTGCACCTCATAAGGAGGCAGGAAAATCTGAACCCGATATAGGTCCACTTCCTCGAACTGGATATTGGCTTAAAACTACATTGATATATAACTGACAAGAGATCAAAATCAAGATCAAGTTTCAAAGCAAGCATGGCAGTACTGAGTTTAAACAAACAGATGCACACACAACTTACAAGTTCTGCGAGGGTGAATCCGCAGCAGGAATGCACAGATACTTCACTCCCTGTACAGAAAAATAATTAGGAGTGAGACAGCAGTGTTAAGACAGAAGCATCATACTTAACAATCAATGGACATATTGGGTTTTCACACTGGCACAACTCCATTAATTCTTACAGAGATGTACAATTGTAAATAAGATTCCAGATACTGCCTCATTTGCCCAGACTTAAAATGTTATTTACATGTGTTTTTGTTGCTAAGGAACAAGCAGTCAGCTTAGTCACGCTTACCCTGAGATTCTGCAGCAAGCTCTTTAAAATGAAAGCATCTATATCAAATACGTGTAAAACCCTACTTTCCTTGACTTAGGCAACTTACTGTTTTGTTTGATCAGACATTAAGCTGTTATGACATCTTATGCACTCTTGAATTTCTAGCATTCATTCTGAGAAAGCAGATTTGTTAGAAAGCTTTTTTTTTCTGGTAATCGCATGCAATCATTTCTCCTTACCTATTTAACAACGCAACCAAAAGTCAAGGACATTTGGGAGAGAATTTTCTTTTTAAGAAAGCTTTAAACCTCAAACTTGTCTTCAAAAAGGCGTCCTCATTCTCTTAGTCAGCCACTATTAAAATAAGTTATGAGCTCAAATAGGGAAGTTAAATAATCCCTTTTGAGGTATTGAAAATAATGCAATTATGTATAATGAAAACTAGACAATATTCATAGTGGACTATTTTTATTGTCAATGCTCACTTTGCTACTCATCTAACATTTACTAAGCACTCTATTAAAAACACTCTTGAAATGCATTGCCTACTTGACTTTTCAAAGCCGTGCTCTTCTCGAGAACATACAGGGTAAAACTACATGAGATGTCTGTATAAGTGCCACCATCTACAGGTGCACACAAATTACTATGTGTTGGTCCAATGCAGGGGTGGGTCATTATTTCAGGTGGAGGGCCGCTTAACGAGGTTTAGTAAGCTGTCAATGGCCACATGGTGTGGGGACACTCCCCCACACTTCAGGTGGGGGCACTGATCCCTGGCTCTGGCCAGTGCTGTACATTGCAGTGAGACGCACAGCCCCCACTGGGCCATTTGTTTCCCTGGCACTCCCCAGGAAGTGCTGCTGCTGCTGACTCCACTTCCTGCCACGGCTGCATGCTATGGAGGGGGTACGTGGAGGGAGATCCCACACCTTTCCCATCAGCCGAGCTCTGCGCTGCTGACACCCCCTTGGGCATGGGCTCTGCACTGCAGCCAGCCCCAGCCACAGCCCCCGCTCCCAGCTTCCCTACACAGGGAGATCCCACAGAAGTAGCCCCGCCACTGCTAGCAGAGCCAGCCCTTCCACCCACGAGGGTGGGAGTGAGGCAGGATATATAACAGGATATATTGGGGGCAGGTATAGGTGCCTTGCTCCCACCCTCACTGGTGGAAGGGCTGGGTGGTGCACAATTTGTTCGGGGGTGTCGCAGGCTGGATGTGCCTGGTGGGCCAGATCTGGCCCACAGGTTGTATTTTGCCCGCACCTGGTCTAATGCACTGTTTGCTAGTACCAACACATACAAATACTAGAAAAATGGCACATTAGCCAACATGCCAAAGCACATGTGCAGATCCTGACTGGGAGCAATTTGCTCTTGGTCACCACCCCAACCCCTGGTGCCCAGGCTTGATACTCATGCCCCTTGCTCATGTCCCCTGCCTGGCCGCTGCATGGGAATAGGGAAGAGGAGAGCAGGAGCAGCCATGGACTGAACTGCTCCCATGGGGAACAAATTTGCATCTGAACATGCGCCATCAGGAACATGCCTGGGAGCCATTTAACATGCCTGAATTTTCTGCACAGAAAATTCAAGCAGATTAACTGCACATGTAGATGCGCCCACAGTGTAGTACAGAAACGCACAAGCCCGATCCAAGGGCACTGACATCAACAGATGTCTTTCCACTGACTTCTCTAGGTTTTAGATTGGGTACTCAGCTACCACATTCATGAGCACAGTATAATACAGTAGAACCTCCCCCTCAAAAACAAATGGCTCAGATAAAGACTTCTTTTGGAAGAGTCTTACAAGCACCTTACTTAGCTTATTATGTTGACACCTCTCCTGTAGCAATACTAGTTCATGTAAACCTTCACAAACATTATACCTTAATAGGACACAATGATTCAACTTGATTTGTGTAGTCATGCAATTACACAATCTTATTAAAATGCAAGGAGTACTGGCCATATAAAAACCCAAACGTACATACTGTACTGGGCATTCTTATGTTTTGTCTACAACCAAGTAATTTCTCTACTGCAACATTCTTCCATGAACTGAAGAGTACCATATGTCCATAAAAGTGTTTCACTAAATTATCAGAAAAGGGCTGGAGTCATTGAAGCTTCCCCAATAACACAGAGGTGGACACTCATCTAGCCTTCGTTACGTGAGCCTTTGAATCCAGCCCATGGCACCATGCAAAAACTATTCTTTTTGACAGCCCCTCAAGCCAGAACTACCTTTCTCTGTGGCGTAATACCTTCTCCTTTGTTTCCCTCAATGTTGCTCCTTCAATGTATTGCAGAATAACCCTACATCAAACTTCCCTGCAGTCATATGCCATCAGCATGATCCACATGCCATCAACATGAGCCTCCCTTACCATCCCCTCCTTTGTAGGGTCTCGGAGAATGATCCAGCTCATACAAGTTTCAGGGAAGCACAGTGATCTTTCACCCCACTTTTGGCTTTGACACTGCTCAGCCAATAAACTGACACACTACCAGCTATGTTTGTCAGCTGTTAGAACAACAGGGGCATGGTCAGAGCATGTCCCCCAATCACTACACTCTTCACAGTCACTCAGCTACCAGGTTTCTACCTCTCTTGGGCCCCGCGACTCCTCTGGGGATTGCCAGCATGCTTCCAGAGGTGTGTCAGAAACCAGAGTATAGTTACTTAACAGTCAACGACTGAGAAAGGAGCAGAGCAAGAGTGTGGGTATTACTAGAAGGATGACAGCTATGGTGAAGGAAATTTGCTGAGGAAGAACTGTTCAACAGGGGGACAGCAGCAGCTTGCAGTGGAGAGGGTGCAGCCTCAGCTGAAATGCTTCTGCAGGATTTCTGACTGAGCTGCTGCACATCAGGTGCTTAAAACTCCTTTGGGAGGGGGAGGGTAATACACAGAAAGAGAGATATTGCAAAACATCCATGGGGGGTGGGGAAGGGGAAGGGAAGTAGAAAGAAGTAGAAGAGAGATTCACCTGGTCAATTAAGTCCATTGCTAGCTAAGGGAACTAGCATCTTTGATATCCAAAGATGACTGATAACTCACCTTTATTAGGATAAAGACGTTCCAGAGTGGGACTCTAGAACAAATTTTACACCAACTCGGGTGAGTAGTATAGATCCATTCAGCAGGTGACAGAATGATCAGCAACAGATTGCTCTTCTACAACCAACTTCTCAGGGCTGTCCTATGCAATGGTTTTCACTTTAAAAGCTGTAACTCCAACATTAACAGGATTGCTCAAATGAGTCACTGTTGTAGGATTTGGTCCTAAATTTGCTGACTTCGGTCAACATACCCTTTCAGGTCACATTAAATACTCTTCTCCACTTTGGACACCAGTGTCAGAGCCCAGAGCTCATAAGCCATCTTCCAACCAGACTAATGTCAGAAGAAAGCAGACTGAGACCAACACATGCTAGGAGATCAAGTGTCCGGCCTTTGTAGCCCACACATTTGAGGAGCCCCACTGATTCCAGATGCTGTAACAGACTGATAGCTTCCTCTAGCCAAGCTAAGAGGGGCTTTCAGAACATGTTGACTTTAAAAGAAGAAGTAGTGTGAGCTTTAGACCCACAATGTTCTTTTTCTCGTCACAGTTGGCTAGTTAACTTGAGTGATGTGAATTTGCAGCTACTACAGAATCTCATGTAGGTTAGTTTCATGCTTACAAGAGACCACGTATTGTGCTGAATGGCTCATCCACAGCATGGTCTTGGAAGGTGTTGAGCACCTATGACTTCCAACAAACCCAAAGGGGTGCTACCAGGGAGTACTATTTACCTCTTAGGAGTGTCTTTGCTTATGGTTAATTAGTCCTTTTGGCAGATATATAGTTAAAGTAGCTGGAATATGTCATACCTCTTCTATGCACATCACACTTAAGCATTTTAGAGGACAGTAGCAGGGAACACCATGGCACAAGGAAATAAGTCACCCAAGTAAAATATGACAAACACAAAACGAGTTGCGGGTGGAATCTGAAAAGTACCCAGCGGTAGTCTAACTGTCCCCAACAACAGTAAAAATCATGACTCCCCAACTGACTTCAACCAAAGCGGAGTCAGGCAATACTCAGCAGCTTTTGGAAAACCCAACCTATCACCAAATATTGGTCCTCGACAGTGAGAAATCTCAGCATCAACAGCACTCATTTCAAACTGTACGGACCACAGAAGAAAGAATACACTGTGTTCTGTAATGGGCAAGGGTTTTCAAGGTGACACTTCGCCCACTGCCCTAGAGAAAGAAAGAAAGATGGATATGTTTTACCTTTAATAACTAGACTTGCCCTGCTGAATTAGCTTTTTCTTTTTCATGTACCTTTGAATTTTTTTTAGCTGGATGCACATTGCACACACTGGCAACAGGAAGTTACTTAACTGTTGAACACTGCTGTCTATGTGATCATAAAATAACCCAGTTGAGATCATAATGTTCTTTGTGTATTTATGCCCCAGAGACATCACTGTCTTTCCTGTGTGCACACACTGCAGATAATATCTAAGAATTGTCCCAAAGGGACCTCCAACCAGAGCAGAACAGTTTATGTCAACGGAACATATAAATACAGTAGACTCAAAGACTTTCAGATGCTCTTGGCTTGCACGTTATTAATATGCAGAAGGGATACAGATTTCACTCTTGTATTTATGTCTGTAATTTTAGAATTTTGGCAAAGAACAAGCCAAGACCTGTCAAAATCACAGGTGTATAGATTTTCTGACTTAGGGTGCATGTTTATCATGACAACACAAACAGAGGTCCAATGGAATGACAACCAATGGAATTACTTAACAAGTTTTATTCAGAAAGCTGCGATTCTGCTTGAAAATGTAAATGTAAATGTAAATGCTTGACTCTACCAGGTAAAAGCCAATTAAGTTGATAAACTTGGGAAGGTATTATGATGTTTTTCATAATGTAATAATGTCATAATTTTCAACTGTTCTTCCACACACCACCCTCAAAGAAAGCTCGCATTCTGTCATCTGCTGGAAAGACAGACATGACTTTTGTCCATAGGAAAGACCAGTTTTATGTTCCCAGCTGTCCAACCCCTCCCTTAAAAATTAAATACATTTATCAAATTCATAAAGTGTTTTCTTTAAACAAGACAAAACCTTAACAAATTACAAGAGCTGAAAGGTAAATGTCACATGAAGAAACAAATCCAAATTAAATGACTGCTGCTGCTAGTACCATCTTGCTGAAGCTTTCCTTCAAGACTTGAAGGAGACATGGAAAACATTTAAAACGAGTCACTTCTTAAAGTAAATCAAACCAACTTTTTCATTAAACTAAAATAAGAGCTTTTATCCATGCAACAAGACTTCCTTATACATGTGTTAAATGTGAATCAGCGGTCTATGCTCCAACTAAACAAAAAAACCCAACAACAACAAAAAGGAACTCTGCAATTAAACCAGTGAAAGCTCCTATGTCATTATGTAGGCTGAACAAGCAACACTTCTTAATTCAGTGTCATCGACCCTCCAATTGTTGTTTTTACATCCTTAATTACCTCCCCACAAGTCCTCACCTTCCTTTACACACACACTTTCCATGTCTTACTCATGGTTATTCATATCAATTTTCGCAAGATGCTATATTCAATTAAAAGCTCTTATTTTTCTTTTATTATAGTTATAAAGTATGTGCTAGACTGCTAAGCCAATATATTAAACAATCATTTTCTTTTCAGTTTTCTGTTTCAGCAGACAGAGTAACCACCAAAACTAGATTTTTGTCTCAGGCCCTGAAACTAAATGTTACAGTTAAACCGATACAGCGAGAGCTAACAAAACCAGAGCAAGTATTCTGATTTCAAGACTGACAAAGTTGAAACAAGCGAGAGTTAAGTAAAATTTCAAAAATTCACTGTTATTTGTGAAACACCTACTACACTTGCATGATTTCACAAAACCAAGTCAATTCTGCTACCTTAGATCTCAAGTTTTCCAAAATGAGGAACAAAGTTTAAGCAAAAAAGTATGGACATAGGGCATGCTAATAAAAAGAATTTTAAAACTTCTAATTATTTGAAGTGTCATTACCTAAACAAGAATTGAAGACACCACATTTTTTAGTGCTTGGAAAATTCAGTAAAAGACTAAGAAAAAGAATTCTAATTTAGAGTTTTATTAGGTTTTTTCTGAATAAATTTTTAGCATAAAGAACAAACCAGCACTACTTTTTACTACCTAGGATAAAGCTTTTCCTATAACAAATCGAGGGCTAAATTCAAAAGGAAACAAATATAACTAAACCTTAATTTCTTAAGCTTTATTACCAGTCAAACGCAGAAGTAATAACTTGCATTTTGGATTTTCCTATGTAGAAAAAGACCTCTCAGTAGCAAAATGACATATTGACATCTAGCACATTTGAGATAATTGGTCTACAACTGAGAATGGGAAATCCAAGCAGCACATATTAATTTTGTTTCAGAATACAAAGAACAATCCCTTAACTCCAACAGGATCCAGCACCGTACATATGCTGATATAAGAACAGCAGAATGTGTGTCATGATACCTCTTTAGGCAGCATGAACTGAATACTGTTATAATAATCAAGAACATTTTAAACTCACTAGGTATAATGTTTGATTTAAAGTAAACACTAAATTGCACTAATATATAGGGCATTGAGGGTTATAAAAAGTCTCCAGTGTGCGTTTTGAATGATTTTGCTTTAAAAATGTTTTTGAGTAATCCAGCAAACAAACAAACAAACAAACAAACAAACAAACCAACCAACTGTGTGCGTGGCGTAGAACAAGAGGCTTCAGAATTTTAGAAAACCGGAAAGATTCAATGAGAAATAATGAACCTAGTTATATTTTAACTTCAATAATCCCTTCCTTTTCCTACTCTCTCCTGACTTTACACTCCAGCAACTTTAAAAACTTCAATATTAGTCAATTACTGGTCAGTGGGAAGAAGAATACTAACTTTAAATTCAACCACCCCCTCCACAATTTCTGTTCTAAGGACCAAAATATCTTTAAAAATAAAAGATAAATGTTATATTTTTGGCATTAAACTTCTCTGTATGTAAATTTATGTAAAGAGACCATCAACGACTTCCAAGAAATTTTTTTTTAAACCCAAAACCCTCAGTTTAAATTTGTGAACCCAGATGCAAATAGGAAACCTCTAGCACCTGGTGAGCTTTTTCAGGTTACTCAAAAGCCATGTGTTAGTGTGACTTGTCAGATCAACAGAGGATAGGAGTATTATTTTTGTTTAGAGGCATTTCAGCAAAAAAAGCTAACATGGGAAATGGCCAGCACAAAGTTTCCTCAAAACAAACCAACAAGAAGTTACCAAGAGTTTTGTCCAGTACTGCTACAGAACTACCAAACTGAAAACTTCAACCGTTTATTTGTCCTTTCAGTTATTTTCTGAGAGTCATGAATAAAATCATTAGCCAGGATGACTGCTCCAGAAAGTATGTTCATGATTCAGCAACAAGCACGTTTGTTTTTGAAAATCATCATTAACGCACAAAACTGGCTGTGGAGAGGTGGGAAGCTTTTACAGTATTTTTGAACATTTATTTCTGTCATCCTTACTAAGACATCAGCCTTTTCATGTTGGAAGGACTTCATACACCAAGCCCCCTTGCAACAGTCTGGTGAAGCATCCTCAGATTAAAATAAATAAATAAATCCAGTAAGGCTGGAAACAGCTACGCTTCAAATAAAGAGAGTCCCAACAAAACACAGCAGCACAGAAATACAAAAATGTTTGAAAATCAGGACTTTATTTAGATAGACTAACATAACTTAATTTTAACTCTCACCTCGTATTCCTGCCTATTGTTTACCTAGTAAGAGGTTTAGGGCATGTGTAGATGAAACGGGGACCCCTAAATTGAAGCGGTGGGTTTTTAAAAATATTGCTTCAATTTAGGGCAAAGTAAACCCCAGTGTCATGTACACCAATGTCTTATATGCCATTCCAGCGGCAGGGAGGGGAGGGCAAGCTGCTGGCAGGCAGAGAGGACCCTGGGTTGCAGGGGTGTGTGTGTGTGCATGCGTGTGCACATGTGTGTGCAGTGCATGCATGCGGCGCATGCGCTTCCCTCTGCAGCAACAGCGGTCCCCCCCAGGCAGCACCCACCTGCAGGCACCCAGCTTGGGCAGGCCTGGATGGCACTGCAGCTGTAGAGGGAAGAACCAGGTCCAGAGCAGCTCATGCAGGCAGGCATGTTTTGGGGTGGGGAAAATCAAGCTCGGCGCTTTGGTGGAGTCTGCCTTCCTGGGCTGCTGCTGGGCTGCCTGCACAGACCCTGAGCTGCATGGAGCCCAGTGCTTCGCTCTGTGGCTATAGGGCAGCAAACAAACTGCGTGGAGGTGTTTTAGTTTGCTGTGCCCCAAAGCCATTTAAGGCACATTATGCCACCGAATATGCTACAGCAGCTGGAATTAAATGTGCAATACCCTGCTGATGCGTGCAAACACCAACACCATTAAAGCGGTGCAAAAACATTTGACCTGCTTTAAAGTGTCATGCCCTTCATTTTGTCTACGCATGTCAGACTGTAAACACTTCAAGGCAAATACCACACCTCCTAATTGTTTGTGCTGCAACTTATTATAAATAACCTGAAAAGAGGCCTGTAAGAATTACCACAAGAGACTATGATATCCCAAATCACCTGTTCATTAAGAGGGAACACAGACACACATGCATTACATCTTTAAGAAATTTTCCCTATTATTCATTGTGAATAAAAATTGGCAGGTTTTCTCCTCTCAGTGGAAGTGGGGTCTGGAATGGTCTCGTGCATGTGGTATTCATTGCAGTCAGTGCATCTTTATCCTCCCAGACTTATGAAAACCTAGCAGAGGTATCACACTGGAGGAAACATTATAGAAGCTTTCCACATAGCAGCAGAATGAGTAGAGGAAACAAAAGAACTGAAACAGCATATCATTTCAGGGGCCCTACCAGAGATGGCTGATGCCAAGTGCCCAACTCGACACATTTTTTAAGAGGGCCCAACTGTCAGTAGGATTAATGCTGACAATGGGAAGTTGCCAAGTAGAAAAGCAGTCCCCATTTAAGGTATTTCACCCAAAGAAAAAAAAGTCAGATTTCCCAACACCACACGAGTGGAGCCAAAGCTAGACAGGACTAGAGAGCACTCTCTTGGCATTACTACAGATGAAAGAAACATGGTAGCTATTTTGCTCAGCATAGCCTTCTGAAACCTCTCAGGAGGGAAACTTTTACTGATGAAAAAGCAGTGAAATGTACATGAAAATCAAGTTTTTCATTAAAACAGGCCCTTACAGGCTTTCTCTTGTTGGTGGCTTTACTGAAGAGACATAATTTGTTGACACAGGAGACCAGTGGTGATACAGGAGGCCAGTGGAAAGGACTCAAAAAGAACAGTTTCAGTCTGATTATATTTACCCATTTAACATCTTTTTTTTTTAACTTTAGTAGCAACCCACAAAATAGAAATTCCATTTTTTTCATATGCTGCTTTGCCAACAAAATGCAAAGGTATTGGCTTAAGTATAAGAAGGCTGCAGAGCCAGAATAGAGAATGTGCCATCTAATCATGATTAAGGGATGAATTTCCTCTCAAGGGTTTTTCCAAGAAGGCATTTTTAATTCAAGTATCTTCTTGCAGCTGAGGAGCCAATTTATGCTGTACAGTGCAAAAGGAGATCTTGTACATATGGTGAATAGTAATCGCTCCACATTTAGCTTGCCATCACAAAAAAACATTACACAAGTGGTTCCCTTCCTAATGTTTCATGTTGTGCCAGGTGATGATTAAATGGAGAAACAAGGATGCACTTCTGAGTACAAACCAATGTCTTGTGAGTTAGTTTCTCACTGGGGATGTTTCTTAGAGGTTACAGGGCAAAGAGCAAACACTGAGACTCTCTTTTGCACCTGTAGTTCTACCTATTAGCACAGTATTTCCTACAAAAAGTTGGAACCATCCTCAAGCATATTAAAGGGAAAAAGAAAGCTGGGGGCAGGTTTCCAGACAGGGGAATACGTAAGGATAGAAAGCCGAAACAGGTGAGATTTTTACTGTTTAATATTTCAGTGGAAACCCTGTGCTAAACCTATTTCCCAACACTGAGGCACTAGAAGCAGAGAGACAGGGTAGGCACAAAAAAGAAGGCAGTGACAAGAATAAGCCAGAGACAGTATTGAGAGAGATTGTCTAGACTGTGCTAGGAAAAAATAGCTGGGTCCTCTGGTACCTACTCCATTTCGCTTTTTTAATTCAAAACTACATAAAGCAGTTCGCTTCATGGCTGGATATGGCAATTCTACCATTAAAACAGTGCCCTGACTTGGAGTATCTGGCTACAATTACAAAGAACAAGATTAGGAAACTCATATCTCGGTGTGACCTATAAAAGGGAATTATGACAAATAAAGTTGCTAATTAAAGTGTCAAGTAATCATTTTCCAGGATGTTGGTGACTTAAGAGATATTGCTGTTGATATCTGCTATCAAGTAGTAGTGACTTATTGTTTATCAGCTTTCTCTACTACTTTCTCTTCTGACTTCTCTGTCGTTACTGTGCTGTATGTTTATTACCTGTAAAAAGAAATCAGGTAAGTCGCAGCACTGCTTGTTTTCCGCAAGAACTTCTGCAATTTTTGTCCTTTTTATTTTCACTTCCAGTCTCACAGACTTACTGTGTGTTCTGCTCTAGCTAAAGAATAGCTTCTTGTTTTTAACTCCTGGCTCTCTATTTGTCATATTCCTACTTATTTCCCTTCAATCACCACTTACCATTTACCAGCCATAGGTTATGTTCTCTCTAGTAGCATAAATTGAACTGAATTTATGTTTTAAAAGATAACTTAGAAAAGTACTGGACTTCATTCATAGACTCTCTTATACCCAAAGAATTCAGCTACCGCACCTTGTTGGAGAAATACACTTTTAATACTAGAGTCAAAATTAACATGCAATCAAGTTTCAGTGTCTTGACACATCAGAACAAAAGCATCTATGATGCTTACCACAACGAAGGCAACTTTCATTAAGTTAGCTGCTTCTGCAAACTAAAGGAGAACAAGGTCTCATTCCGATGCATTCCACGGAAATATTTTTTGTTGTAACACATTAGTTTTAGTCATCGAGTGATCAGAAACAGTGCATCTACTGCTCCAACTACAAGAGCCCACTAGACTTAAAGTTACAAAGACCACCAACATTACTTAAATGTTTTAAGAAGGTCCCAGAGCTAAAAGTCATTCAAACAACAGAAGATAAGCTAATAAGTTAGTCAAAACAGAGATTAGGTAATGCAGTTATAGTTTTAAGCTTATTTTATGCAGTTAGTGCAAGAAAGAGGAATTTAGAGATATTGTGAACAAGGTCTGTCTTGGTACAATGAATGGGAATTAGAATATTTTTAACAGAATAAATAACTCAATTTCCACAGGTGCTTTGGTGCACTAGAAAGAATGAAATAAAAAAAGAGACGGTGATGTACCTTACATTATAGGAGCACTAGAGAAGGATGATGATGCTATGTTACTCTACATAATTGTGTACAAAGGTTTACAAATCACTGAAACTCAACAAAAAACCAAAACATCTACAATGAAAAGACACTGAGACACAGTTTGTGCATCCTAAACTCAAATGTGCAACATATGTGCACGAGTAATACACCAAAGGTTGGAGTGCGAGAATGCGAGACAAGAGCGCATGCGAGAGCACATGAGAGTCATTTTTTGGACCAACTGCAGGCATGTATTACAGCTACCTGCAGTTTGAAGGAAATGGCATGGTCTTAAAATAATCCAAAGTTTGCTTGTATAGTGCAACTGGATCAAGTTGCAAGTGTTAATATATGGTGCCCACCAAGGGAAGCAGCTGTTCTTTTAGCAACAAATGTGCACAAAAGCTGAATATGCATGATAACAAATTTCCAATGAAACTCACTGTAAACAAAATAGTGAACAAAGGATGCACAATATGAGGACATTAAATTGAACTCTAAAGTTGTGCAACTCTCCCTGTTGAGATGCCCCCTGCTGCCATAATGAGTATACCTCCAAGATGCCATCAGAGCACAAAACTTAGCATGATGATCAATGGCCAGTCTGTAAACGACAGAGCACCGTGAATAAATTTTGAAGGACTAGTTGGTCTTTTTACCAATGTCATGAGGCCGACACAGCCTGGTCCAGAGTTGAACAAGAGTGACAAAGTGACAAGTACAAGAGTGATAAAGTTAACTGCTAAATGTTTGGTAAACTTTGTGGAAGGAACTGGTAGTTTCAGTCCATTTTCTGATGGACAGGTGTGTACCACACATACAAAACAGTCACCGCAATTGGCATCTGGATTAGTAGTCACTCACACACCACGGACTGAAAGGGCAGAAAGGGTGCACTCTACTTTCATCTTACATTCTGAAGCCAGAAGAGACCTGACCACCTACAACTAACAGATCACAGGACTTCCCTGAATTAACCTCACTGAACTAGAGCATATGCTGTAAAAATTTGATTTAAATTTTTTCCAGCAATGAAGAATAAATTGCAACCATTAGCAAGTTGTTCTGATGGTTAGCTACCCTCACTGTTAAAAATATCTGCTTTATTTCTAGTCTAAATTTCTGCAGCTTCATTTTCCACCCACTGGATCTTGTTAAACCTTAGTCTGACAGATTGAAGGGTCCATTCTGTAAGGATCCTTAACTTTCTATTTCTTAAACTAAACAACTCCTAGCAACCAGGGGTGGGTGCAGTTATAACTTCCAAGGCCCTCTTCCAATTCAGAGTCAAGCTACCTTTACCAAAATAAAATAACTTGGATGCCTCCTATCAGCATTTACACTCTGTTCCTGACTCTGGCACCCAAGCATCTCCCAGAATACTATACCATGGTATGAAAGGAGGCATTGCTTGCTGGTATTGTACCCATCTCAGGATAATTTAACTCGCATTGCCACTGACTTAAGCGGACTTTAAGAGTCAAGAATCATATTCATCTTCTCTCTAATCTGGAGCAATAATAAATAGAATATATAAAAAGTAGAGGCAATATTTCTATATGGCTCCCAAGACAGGCTTGCTTAAATACCTGACCATCTCATGATCCTGTACTGAAAAGTTTCACTTGATTACAGAGCACCAAGCTAGACAGTTACTTCAGAACCGATTTCTCTGGGCTCTTCTATCACTCAACTGCATATTGATACTTGGCTTATTCCACTTGGTGTTTCGCCCCACCAGACTGATACAAAGGCATACATGACACCTACAACCCACCACAGAATTCTTTAAGGCAGTGGCAACTATGATTTCTTAGAAGTAGCTCCCACTCTTGGGCTCCTCATTGTTTCTCACACTCTGCACAGAGCACTGTGATTAATTTATGGAATTTGAAGTAACCAAGAAGCAGAACAGAAAGGGGTTGGCCAGAATTCTGACCACTTTATACTTGGATTTTTTTTTTTTTTTTATAAATGCACAAATGACCTATGAATAGCCCAACTTTTGTACTCTAGCACATGCAGATAATACTGCCAACCTCACGTCAGAACAACGTCCTTCTTGCTAGGCACAAGCAGAAGTGACCCTGGTAGGCACTAGCAGATGTCAAAGCTAAAAGAATCATGGCCTTCCTTTTCTGGTGTGCTGAGGTCATTCATTTGGAGTGGCAAGCTTTGTTCACCACCCTTTGTCCTCTGACTTGCTAGATCCACCCATCCATCTGTTCATTTGTTTTTTTTAAATGGAAGTTTAAGCATTTTTTTAATTTTAAAAACTGAATATATTATCTGTAGAATGATACTGGTCTTCAGCACTTGAATCACTTCTATAATGAAGCATTATGAATATAAATTAATTGCAAGTTCCATTTTTAAAACAATACAGCTAGTTCCCATTGAAACAGCATTACATACACTGCAGAGGACCTGAGTAGGCGATACTGAGGGAAAACTCAGCTCACATTTAGCAAGCTTCTTTCCACCTTTAAAAAAATCATCCCAAGCTCTTCAGAACACACCTGATAAATGGCACCCTGCCCTTTAGAAAGCAGTTGGTTTATAGCCTTATTGTAAACACAACACTAACTAGAATATAAGTGGGGTTTTAAACCTTCTTTATAAAACAATTTTTGAGCACAGATATCCATTTTGAAACCAATCAATCATTTGCTATGCTTGATCTTATTAATTAGAAATTTGAAACTTACCAGGAGGGACTTTTGAAATTAAATCCCAAATGAAAATATATTGTTTTTTCCACTGGTTGCTCCTGAATACATTTTAAACATTTTTAATGAAAACCAACTCACTACTTACCCGCTACCAATATGCCCAACTACTGGAAAATAAAGCTTACATAGTCATAATACTACAGACTACACAAGGCTTTAGGCACGAAAAATGTAAAACTGAAAAAGGCATTTATTTGTGTTCTTTTTCTGCCCTAGTAACCACATTTTAAACCAGTGGGGACAAACCTTTTTGGCAGGCAAGCCACAAATTAGCCCTGCAACCTCCTCAAATGCCCCTCTGATCCCCTTCCCATGCCCCATCTGCTGCTCTGCTTTGTTCTCTATCTGCCACTGTGCCACCTTTTTCCTCTTTGGTCTGCCATGTGCCACACACAGGCTGCCTGTACCACAAGTGGCACCTGTTCTGTAGGCTGGCCACTGCCACCGGTTTATACAATTCAAACTGAAAGCATATTTAAAATTTATAGCAAATTGGAACTCACCATTTATGGTGCCTGTCTACTTTTTTATTTTATTTTTTTACTCAGCTTGAACAATGTCTCTAGACTAGTCTCATTTTCTGGTACTCACTATCAAGCATAGGCTGCAAATCCTACAGAAGCACTGTCTCAAAATGAAAAACTGTTATCAAAACTTTGAAAATAAGCACACATGCAAGACTTAAGAACTATACTATGCAACTGCATTCCTTCTAGCATGATACTGTAGTGTGATTACCACAATTTCTCTAATAAGCAAAAATTTAAAATCATTTGGACATAAAATGCATCAGTTCAATATTTCAGAAGTATCCAATACCTGAATATAGCTCTGACTATGATGTGCCATACTGCTCACTTTAATAACAAAACTTTAACAATTTAAATAACAAAATATGGAGAGAACTTTAAGACATTAAAATATTTGCTGTTTCCTGCACATGAAATACTCCAAAAACCAAACAAACAAAAAAAACCCCAAACCCCTCTCTAGAAAGTGGTGGTAAATTCAACTATCATGTAAAAAGTGTTTTTTAAAGGGGCAACTACTGCATACATATTTACTATGGGTCTGATTTTGCAATTGTTCTTGTGTACAAACCTTATGGTGATTTTAGTGGAAATGTTATGAACCAGGGTTCAGCCCTTTTTAGGCCACTGAAGACCATGGTTGGCATGGCCACCAGCTTCCATGGGAACTACAGCAAGCCTCAAGTTGTTTGCATAGAAAAGGCTGTTAATCCTTAAAAACCAAGCACAGTTCAGGAAAGGCTTAAAGGAAACCATTCTAAACTTTTTTTCATGTTCCAAGAACAAGATATCTTAAGGAGTGCCACTACATTTTTCAGAGCATCTTAGCCAGAATCTGACAAAAAAAATATTTCTTAATGTAAATAAAGAAGGAAGTAATGCAACTCATGTTTCTCTAAACCATCATTCTTATTAATTACTTAGCTGCAAGTGAATGCTGGATTGAGACCATGAACTGGAATACAAAAACAACTTGCAAAGTAGGTTGCTACTGCTGTTTCTGTTTTGTTGCTATTCTCTTTCCATCTTCCCAAGCAGGAAGCAACTGTGACCACCTGAAACCTGAGATCCTGCTCCTGCCTTTGTTTCAAGGTAATTTGCATCATCACAGATCCTCACAGGAGGAGACAGGCTTCATACCAGCTATGAACTGACTGTCCAGAGGAGTTTTCCATCTATTGACTCCTATGTGAAATCCTATGAAATATGAACTTTCATTTCTACTCAGAAGAACTTTTACAATTTTGTCTCCAGTGCCTGGTAAAGGGTGTTTGTGCCTGAAAGCTTGCAATTAAAGATTTTTTTTTGCAAAAATCTTGTTGGTCTAATAAAAGATATAATCTCTACTACGAGTCCCGATTGCCTTTCTATTTAAAGAACTCAGGAAAAAATTTAACATTTGTTTTCCACACAGTATGTCCTGAGTGAGAGCCAGCTGTAGAGAAAGAATACCAAGACTGCACTATGAGTCTGCAATCAGTAGTTTCTTCAACTTGACTAGAAAATCGTGGTAATGGCCTGCAAAATAAATTTTAAAGAAGCTAACACACCAGAGGAAGGACATACATCTTCCTTGGTTAATGAAACTATGTATCACTGCAATGAACAGCAGACTTGAAACCCAATACATTTTAGATTTACCATGCAGTAGACATGCCTTAATAAAATCAAACATATATAACAACAAAATAAACAGCATAAACTCAGTTAGTTCATCGTATGGTATCCCAAAATGATCTTCATGTTTCATTCACCTTTAACTGTTCTTCTGCCAGTTATTGAATATCTATTGTTAGAGGTTTTAAAAAGCCCCAGAACTATTCACCAATTTACCCAAAACAAGGGGAGCTTTTGCATAAACCAGCTATTCAGCAAGTGAATACACAAAACCTTTTTGTTGGGAGTGCAGGGAGCAAGAAGCGGATCAGCGGAGGTTCCAGAAGACAAAGAAGTCTGTGTTGGCTCACAAGGCGTTTCCAGCAACAGCCATTTTCTTTGTTGTCAGCTCTCATTGAGACAAGTTTTGTCATGTTTGATGGAGAAAGGAAGAGACTCATTTGCAGAAGGATAAGCATGGCTAGTATAAACTGAATGAGTATTTTGGGTGCAACAGTATCCAGTATCCAGTCTACTGGATAGATTACTGGACTAGAACTACCTGAATTATGTTTCCAGCTCTTTCCGTAGCTTGCTGTGCAACCTTAGGCAAGTTACTTTTCTGCCACAAGCCTTAGGTTCCTGATGTGAAAAATAAACACTGGCACACACATTCTTAGTAAAGTATTTGGATGCTTTGTAATATACTAATGTTATGTCTCGTACAAATAAGAGAGTTAGACATCATTACATTATGCATTAGACCAGAAGTCAGTAAGCCCCAGCCCACGTGCCATGAGGCCATTTTGCTTGGCACGCCATGGCCAGCCCAAACTCTGGGTAGCTGGTGCCAGCAACAGAGCCCAGGCTGCTCCCAGTAGGGTTTGCAGCATCCCAGCTGCCTGCTGGGAGCAGCCTGGGCTCCCAGCTGGCAGCAACTCCCCAGAGCCGGGGTTGGCTGCAGCTGGGAGGCTCCAAACAGCTGTGCCAGGCTCTGGGCTCCAGCATCAGCTCCACACTGGTGTGTGCACCCCTGCGTTGGAGTGGGCAGTGATGGAGGGGCTCAAGGCAGCGCAGCCCCAGTCTCTCCCCTGCTCCCGGCACAGAGGTGATGGCGGGCTTCCAGAGCCCGGTGCAGCTGTTTGTAGCCAGGCTGGGCTCTGGGCAGCTGCAGCAAGCAAGCAGGAGGCAGGCTGCAAACAGCTGCACTGGGCTCCACAGCTCCGGCATCGGCTCCATGGCGGCGACTGCACAGGCACCTCGGGGCAGGCAGGGGCAAATGGCAGGAAAATGGCTGCGCATGGAGCCAGGCTCAGCCAGGGATAGTGACAGTAGTGCACAGGTTCCTGCTGCCAATGGCTGCTCCCCTCTTGTGGGCACACCCCCGGTGTCCCCTGCAGACCAGAAGCAGGTGTTGGAAGGATGAACCTGCCCACTGCTCCTGCTGTCCCCAACTGAGTGCAGCACCCTGCTCAGCTGCTTTCTGAAGCTTAAAGCTGGAGCAAAGCAAGAGCAGCTCTTGGGCTCCCTCATGCCTGCATCAACCAGGAACAGCAGTACTGCGGGCCAGGTTTTTCCTTCCAGTGCCTGCTCCCAGCCAGCGGAAGATACAGGGAGGGAATAACATGGAGCAGATGCAGGAAGATAAAACTTACCCACTGCTGCCACTGTTTCCAGCTGTGGCAGCTTGCACAACTGCTCCCTGCAGCCCATGGCAGTCAGGAGCAGATGTGGGGCACCTCCTGTGCCTGGGTCAGCTGGGAACAGTAACAGTAGCAGCAGAAGGGGGATATAACTGTACCACTGCAGCCTTTTTGGACATTTCTATCACACAGAAAAGGACTGGAAATATCCTACACAAAATATGTATTATAAACAAGGATTTATTTATTTTTTTAAACATGGGAAGTTCTAACCATACTTTCTATAAGGATATCAAATAAGAAATCATTGTTAATAAAGCTAAGAACATATCTCTCTATAAAACATTGTAATTGAATCTTCCTGTGTTATCTGGATTTCTTTTCTGCTGGAATAAAGGGACTATCTCATAAAACCTTCGCTGTCAAATGTTTCCAGGAGAAAATAAGAAAGTCACTGCTAAATGTTGATGGCTAAGAGTGTAAAATTAACTCCAGGTTGGCAGTTTTTGTTAACGTGAGCACAAATTGGGGCCCCCCTTACCTCAAGCATAGGCCGGGCACTATCATGAATTGAAAGAATGTGTGTAATATTGTTCCTAGTCAGTTGTTCTGCATCTCTGGCATCTGTAATAAAGGAAAAGAAAAAAAAGAAGAGAGAACTATTTTTAAAAAAGTCTCTAAAAAACTTGTTCCCATCTCTCATGCACATATTGAAAGCCACTAGTTTCTTGAAGTTTCATTAAAGCAAAATATAATTATTATATAAAAATATAATTATACTATAAACAACACATCTTAAAAGAGGGGATGGGGGAAACAACTAACTCCAAAGCAAATGATCTACTATATTAAGAACAGGGTTAAGTTAATAAGGAAATGTTTCCTTAAAATCAGCAGTTTCACATATTTTGCATCTGAAAATTAAGTTTGCATCTCACATACAGATCACACATGTGCAGGTGAGAACCACAGGGCAATCTCTATTTATCATATAATTCTGACTTTCTACCAGCTAATCTATCTGGTACATGAGGACTTTTTTGATCCTGTAGCTACTAAGCAGCTCCAAAACAGTCACTGTAGTTTTAAAATCAACTACCAAGAGGTAGTTGATTTTAAAACTACAACTAAAAATCAACTACCAAGAGGTTTTCCCTCCAGCCTCCAAATGCAATATCCACCCCACAAACTGACCCAGATCCAAGGTTAGTAATATAAAGTAGTGGATCAGTATAAGATTGAGAGATCTCTGTCCTTAAAAATCTTTCAGAATTAAACAGGAGAGTTACATCACAGGAAAGGAGAAATTCCTAACTTCCCGAGTACATACATGCTATTTGCTTCAACTCCTGGGAAGTAGAGATTCCCAAAAGAAGCCATAATATTTCATGACTAGAAAATCATTTTAAGGAGTTGTTTAGAGAAGTTTTAAATTTGTTTATATTGTTCTTCTCCATCTGAGGCTTGTTATTAGGATTTCTGATTAACTAAAGACATTTTACCAATGAAGGGGCACAAAAAAATACTCCTAATACCTTTTAAAAATGATAATATCTATGCCATCCTTAACATAAACTTCCCCACAATAATATGCTACACATAAAACATTAATGAACATACAATGTTATGTTGAGTCAACCTGCAAAATGCCATGGAAAAACTGACTGGGAAAAAGTTGGGTTTTTTGTTCTGTTTTTTTTAAAACACCCCTTTCTCTAGATTCAAGAGATCATGAAAATACAAGAGATATCTCATACTGAACTAATGTAGACCAGACCTGAAGGCGGCAGCACTGCATTTGAAAGCATGTTACCCACAAAAATCCTTGCTTCTTCCATATCCCTCATGGGCACAACAGCACTCCAACACCACTGAAATTGAAAAGATTAGTACCATCTCCATGGGATGCAAAATGAGAGGAAATTCATAGAAACTTCGAAGAATTTCTGAATTTTGATATACCCATTTCAACTATTTTTTTCTGGATGACGTAGTAATCCCAACTAAACTTTCATATCATAGTTGGGACTATCATGCATTTCTAGTACATTATACACAAACACATTCACACCAAGTGACACCGTCAAACAGAATAAGAGTCCTTGCTGGACATATTTAACAGTCCTCAGCTGGCACCAAACTTACAGCCTTCACCAAAAAAACAGTCTAGTGCTTGAGACAAGGATCTATTGACAGCATGTAGCAGTTTTGTCTTTTTGCTCCCTGCGAACTAGCCAAAGGAGAACGTAACACATTTAGTTAGTGTGTACATATAGTTCATCATCAACTCATTTGACATTTGGCCAGTATTTACAACATTAAAAAAAATGAATAAGGGAAACAGGGGAACAGTACCACACTACATCTTTAATTAAGATAAAACATATCTAAGTGCATTGACTATAACAAGATGGCTTTCAGTCTTGGATATTTGACTACAAGTGCTGACATGCTCAGAACTAGACTCCTGATTGAGACCACTGAAAATGTGGTGGTAGACATTTTAAAGAAAAAGCTTGGTTTCTTCATGAAAGCACTGCTAGAATCTGTAGTAGCCTGTAACCACATTACGACTTCCCCATAATAACCTTCTAAGATGCATGAACATGACCTAAAAGGAGAGCTTGTAGAGGGAAAAAGTTCAGCCTATGTTCATTTATTCCTGACCACTTTAGTGAGAAAGACTTCCCTCAAGTGTCAAATGCAGTTTTTTTTTCTCTCTGTAATGTGGCCACCTGTTTTAAAAAACCAAATTTTATGAGCAGTATATGTTAGCTTGGTTTTATACATAAAAAGAGTACAGACCACAAAGGTTTCAAACCAGCTCTTTCTTGGTGCAAAAATAACAATAGTATCACCTGTACATTCCTTATCAATCAGCCCCTCCTATATCAAGTCATTACTCTCTACTACAAAGTTTCAGTCCCCTTTCTAAGCCAGAAAGCAGAGCGGGCATTTTAATTGCATTACCCAGTATTTTAGTTATTTATTTGGTTTGACTTCTATGCCCCTCTTCCCAACACAGGCTCCAACTGGCTTATAATAGGAAAAACAGACATATTTATAAGACTGTCCTGTTTAAATAACAGGATAAAAACATAAAACAGAAGTCCACTAACAAATATCATAGCCTAGTTTTAATTGCAAAATGCCAGCTCACATAGGAAGGTCTTACGGTGCTCCCAAAAGATCTCCAGGTTCGGGCTCTGGTGGGCATGAAGAGGAAGAGTTCCAGAGCTGAGAAATGACTGAGACGGACTGCCTGTGCCTTTTTGCCAAGTGGATTCGGTACACTGATGGTACTTGCAGGAAGTTGCACTTGGGCAACCTCAAGGATTGTGATGGAGAATATGACAGGACCCAAGCCTTTTGTGGCTTTAGAGGTCAAAAATCAGCCATTTGAATTGTGCCCAGGAAGCTACTGGGAACTCTAGAACAGTAGTTTTCAACTTCCCCCCGCCCCCCCATGTGCACCACTGGAAACTGAGTGAAGGTGTGGACCCCTTTCAACTCTAAGTGTGGGTATTCACACACTTTTGATTGAACATAGTCATCTTTCACAGATGCCTTAGACAGTCTGCAGACCCCCCGGGGTCCACAGACCACAGATTGAAAACCACTGCTCCAGAGCCCTGGAATTGTGTGCTCATGGGGACTGACCCTGGCTGGAAGGCAGGCCGCCACGTTGTGCACCATCCGAAGCTTCCCGACAGTCTTCAAGGGCAGCCCCACCTAGAGGGCATTGCAATATTCCAGCCTTGAGGGTACAAAAGTACAGGTGATGGTGGCCAAATCTGAATATGAAAAAAAAGGGTGAGAGCCTTTTCACCAAACGGAGTTGGTCAAAGTTGCTCCTAGCTACTGCTGCCTCCTGAAGACCCGTGTGCACCAGAGGATCCAACAACATTCCCCAGGCTGTGAAAACAAGTGACAAGAAGGGGCTGAGCCCCAGTGACAGATGTCCTAGTCACACCAAGTGAAGTGGTCTGCCCACCACCATCACCTCTGTCTTGTATGAACGGTGCTACTGTCTCGTATAAATCCAATGGCTCAACTACAGCCAGGCAGTGGGAAAGGACTGAGACTGTGGGGCCCTAGTCAGATAAAAAGAGAGGCAGAGCTGGGTGTCATCAATATATTGATGCACCTTGTTCCAGATCTCCAGATAAATCTCACTCAGTAACCTCATGTACATATTAAGTGGTAGGGAAGGAGACATAATGGAGTCCTGGGACTCCACAGGGAAGGTCCTAAGGGGATGACAAGCACTCAACCATCACCACCCTCCCAGATCTCCTCGCTAGGAAAGGGCAGAACCCATTTACAGCAGTCCCATGAATATCCACTAGGTTAATGTTTTATCAGCATCTCATGGTCAACTGTATCAAAGGCCACTGAAAGATCTAGTAAGATCAGCAGGGCACAGTTTCCTCAGTAGATAAGATCCATACCAGCACAATAAGAAGAGTGCTAATAAATGCATCCTGTTACAAAAAAAATGACTTTCACGATGTTAATCTCTATAAAAGTTATAGAAAATCAAAACTGTAGTTTCACACACTACAAATCTAGCATGTATGACTGTGGTAACGGTATTTATTCACTTGATTTCTTATCAGTGTCAGACAAAAATCAGTTCCAAATACATTAAAGAATGTATATTCTCTTTACAAAGAGCCAGTTCTTTAAAAAGGTAATGCTAACTTTTGCTGGAACCGACTGTTCAATTTGTGAGCCCTTCAGCTGGGAATAATTTTATTAACATGGTGCTGTGCAACCCCAGTTAATCCAAGGTCTCAGAGACTGTCTGAGAGCTCAAAGAATAGGGCCAGTCAGGGGAGCCAACTGCATGTCTGATATCTCAGAAATCTGTACTATATGTCCTCCAAATACAGTTGCAAGCTTCAAAAGTCAGTGAGCTAGAACAGTTCACCATACAGGAAGGGACTTGGTGTTTTCTAGCAAGTAGAGCAATGTACTGGGACTCAAAGAAATGTAGCTTCTAGTCCAGCCTCAGCTGCGGACCAGCTTTGCACAGAGAGGTGAAGTGACTTGTTCCTCCTTCCCCCCAGCCCCCACTTCCCAGCCTTCACCTGCCTTTAATACTTTTAATCAAAGTTTTTCAGAGCAAGAGACCCTCTCTCACTATATGCTTAAACAATGTCTAACAGTAAGGCCCAGGTTTCCATCTGTGTTAGCATGTCATGCAAATAAATAAATACATAAGAGGCCACTAGTGACTTAGCAGAACCCATATGCAAGGTTCCCACAGCTGAAGACTAGTCAGCTTTAAAGCAGCTGTGGTTCACTTTAAAAGATGACTAACATACACAGAACAGCCCAAGGGGACAATTTAGTTCTTCAGAAGGCTTAGGGTCCAATGAAGTTCAATGAAGTTCAATGAATCAAGGTTATACAGCCAAAAAATGAATTGCTATATTTCAAGAAGTGGATGTGGGGAAATCAAGTATCCTGAAGCAATGGATCTTGGCAAATAGCTGGTTATAACATATTTAGCAAATGGTCTTTCAAATCATAGAAAATATATAACAAAAGGAAAAAAAATAGGGTGCCTGGTTTGAAAATAAATCGTTAAAGATTAAGGCCAGAGAACAGATAATTTAGTGAGGGGAAATTCCCTTGCTTCCCCCCTCTACAGGCTGCTGATATTAGAAGCACGTTTTAGCAGCCGTCTCCAATAACTACACAGATAAGATATACTGTCATTCACAATATCTACGCAAGAGGAACATGGTCATTTTCGTATCGAAAATTATCACGTTAAGGAATGAAAAGGCAAAAACATTTAGCGCTGCAACAGAAATTCCGACTTGTACTTTAGCACAACGCAGCAGCAGCAGAATTCACATTTCAAGGTCACTGAAATAATGCATTTAGCTCTGTATTTAGACACGAAAAAAACTTCTTAGACTGCATCCAGCTTGTCCCTTATGTCCATCCAGGACAGGATTCATATTTACAGTAGTTTGTGTTATGCTTTGTCCAGTGTAGTTTAAAACCTCTCTACTTGAAGTCCCCATCAGTGGTTTCTTCAGAAACGCCTTCCCCTCATAACTGAGACATTTCACCGCCAGGAAATTCCCCATCTCCTCTATATACCGAGTGTGATTCTTGGTTTAATTTCCTCTTATACCCCCTAGCTCTAGGCCTTCATGTCATTAGACAGCCACTTTCCCAAAAGAAGCAATATCACCCCTGTGGCAAGGGACCTAGGAAGGAATTTGCAGTCTGGCATCGTCTCCCAGCTGCACCACAACCTTTCTGTGAGTCTCTTGATCAAGCCACTTAACATCAGTGCCTTATTTCCCTTCTATGTAAAATAAAGATGACACTTCCTCAATTCTGTCACTGGGTTGCTCTGAGGATTTATTCAGTTATGATTGTGACAAGTTCCAGAAACCAAGGTGATGGTCCTACAAGCATCTAAGACAAACCACAGGTTTATACTAATTCCTTTAAGAAGTAGACGAGAAGGAAATGAAGTTAGATAGTGGAGGTCATGTCACCCCCAAATATCTCGTTTTCCCATTTTTGTATAACAGTAAAACCCCGAAAACTTCCAGTGAAGAAAGCCCATTATGTTGAGATGAGGTATGGGTATGCAACATTGGACTGAGATTCATCCCTTAGCTAGGAAAAGCTGATAACTAGAATCTGCTCAGGCTAGGTATGTATTTCTTGGATATTTTCCCTTCCCTAGTCACCTCCTCCAGCCTCTACTTATTCCCTCTCTCCCCTGCAAACAGCCCTGTCGTAAGGAGGAGGTTACACTCAGCACAAATTATAATTCTGGTGAAGACAAGGCAGTTGTGGTTTTACTATGCATTGGTAGCCAAGGTAAACTCTGACCTCCATCCTCCCACCCAAAGTGTTTACCTAAACCTGCAGAAAGTACAAGAACTACAAACTGGCCTGTCTTCAGGAGGATTTCAGCCACCTCATCTTTCCTTCTGCTGCAGACACACCCTGCACGTGTTTTTGAGAATAACCGGTTTGAGGCTTGGGTCAAAACTTTCACACTTCAAAAACTAGAGTCAAACGCCCTGTTTTTCAGAGGTATGGGTCACCAATGGCTTCCTTTGGGTTCTGAAAGGAAAGCTTTGGTCCATTCAATGATGCCACCAAAAAGAAGGATCCCTGGGCAAAATTCCCACTTTCCTGTCCCTAAGCTTAACTCCTGCAAATAAAAGTTACTCAGAAGTCTCAGAAATACCATTTTGGGAAGGTGGAGGAGGAGGGGGCTAACTAGCTATCTAAATACACTGTCTCTGACATGTCATCTTATCTCCTTGCTCATCGGGTATTAGTAGAGATTCTGTATTTTCAGAATGGCAATAATGAAAGGTATTAGGCCTCAAGTGAAGCACTAGAAAGGGATTTTTTCCTGGAAGAACTTTACAGACACCTATTTCCAGGAATGACATGGCTCAGTGAATATAAAAGAATCATTCAGCATGCAATGTACCTTCTGCTGAGCAACAGGAAGGGCGGAAACTTAATTGAAGCTCTCTACCTCATCCATAGCACCACTGGACTCTTTGGGGGAATTAAGCCTCAGATTGTGGCTTTCCCCTTAGAATCAAAAACCCCCTGAATATTCCATTGGAAATACTTGAATCTTTCACATGGTGTTTAAAGCAGAAAGGAGACAAGCTGCTTCAAATTCAGGGTTGCAAGACAGCATGACTTTTAACTAATAAAAGTTACAAGTAGCTCTTTGGAATCAATTGTACATAAATGATCCTACAGATATTTTATGCTGCAATCCCCCAAAATGTTTCCTTTCCTCCTGCACAGAAAGAGGCACAGGAAGGAGGAGCAGGGGGAAGGTGGGGAGAGACCTGCTATTCAACTGATCTATTTGCAAACCAAGAAATTTCTTTCGACAAAAGGAAAAAGCTCTCAGTGATCTTGCAAAACACTTTCTTTTTATACTGGGAATTAGAAGTATATGGAACTTTCATCCCCCAGTAGTCAACTGACAGCTCTATCCTGCAACCTGCTCACTGCAACTTGCAAGTGGCTTTGATTTCCATTTGGAAGGAGAAAAAACACTGACAGGCCAAAATCTTCTGAAATAAGAATGGAGAGGAAGGGTTGATTTTGACTTGCATTTCTTTCCACTCCCTTTCCAACCCATGTCACTCCTATGGAATTTACGCTGAAACCCAGAAGACAGTATGCAAAAATATTTTTTTCTGTTCCACAGGAAGGGCAGTGGATTTTGATATTCTCAGCCTACGTACTGCATGTTTTTAGATGAACTTTGTACCTCCGTAGTACAGCTATGATGGATTACTAGCAGATAGCAATGTTCTGCAGAGATACCAATTCATCTCCAAACATCTCATTTTCCTGCCTCTTGCTACAAGAGCAAAGCCCCCAAACATTCCAGCAGAGACAGCCCGTTATATGAAAATGAACTGCAAGTGTGCAGTATTCAACTTGGCTAAGAAAAGCCGATTAATGGGATCTATTCAATCCTATCCAGGAAGACACAGTGTGGCCTATAATGGGATTCAAGAACTTACTCAGGTGTGAACTTACACCTAAGTAAGTTCACAGAACTCTGTATCCCAAAGGATCCAAAATGCTTTAAAAGCAGTACTCCTGAGTCCTGGTCCCAAGCCCCACCACATGCTTGTGCTACAACCATTTGTAACCTGTGCCTCAGTTTGCCCAAACACCACACACATATAAAGATTTATCTCCTGTGGGCGTTCTGAATTTACTGGAGTCTAGGAATCTGTAAAGAAGTATTTTCTCTATATACAATGAATAAGCACTATTCTGGTAGAAAAGCCTGCATTCAGGAGATTAACTTAACATTCATTCCAAAGGGTGAAACCAGAACAACAATAACAGCATCCTCCAACATCCTGTTCTGCTGGATTTGCACTAATTTGCATCCCCAAGTCATGAATATCATTTTCAATAACATCTGTTTCTTTGATGGTTTCCCAGGCAATTACTAACAGGACAACTGTATTCACCTTGTAACCTTGATATACGTTCAAGTTGATATGCCACCTATTTCAAACATCATATCACTTACTAAACCCCCAACATACTGTAACTTTATGTCCAAGACCTTCAAAAGTGATGAGTAATTTGGGCACCCAGCTTTTTGAATACCAGAAATACCAAGTCCCAGCTCTCAGAATTCCAGTCTTGTTTTGGGATGCCTCAAGCTAAGCATCCAAAAACTCCATCAGGCATTTTTGAAAGTTTTGTCCCATCTCTCTGGCCTTGCAAATGACAACAAACAAAAGACAAGCAGAAGGACACAGCCACTGACTTTCTCTTGGAATTATGACAGCAGTCAGCTGATCTTTGCCTTGCTCGAACAGTGGATTGCTTTGCAATATTGACAGCCTATCACTATTACTATTAGGAAAGTTAATAATAATCTCTCTACCTAAAGTTTACTTCTTAAGAAGAGTGTTCTACTAGCAATGGCTAGCTCTCTCCCCAGCTCCAGGCATATAGCTAACTCAAAAGATCAATTTTCTATCTGACAGAATGGTGTGACGGTAGAGAGAGAATAGGTTACATAGAGAGAGCAAGGGCCATTAAAAAAAAAAAATGAAGGGTGTGAATTTTAACTTCAGTAAATGCAGCCTTTGAAGCACTCAGTCAATCTGACTTAGATTGACATCAGCTCCTCTCCTTCCCTCTTTTACATGAAGCAGCTGAACACTTCAGCTTCAGTTTATTTTCAGCCAAAAATACTAGTGCTCACAGCATCTTCCTTAATACCACAACTTTATCAAGCTAGATGTGATCTGACATACCATTTATAGCCCATTTTGCAAGATATGGAGCAGAATGGTTATTGCCACAAGAGCTAGGAGGACCTAATCTGTGCTGAGGTGCTGACTCACTCTGCAACCATGACCAACTCCCCTTCATCTTGCTGCATGGGAGACAAAAACAGCACCATGCTGAGAAACAGATGCTGCATCCGAGTTTCACTCTCTTGGGCGTACTGTCAAAAGCTTGCCACCAGGACCGGCATGACAATGGCAACAGTTTCACATTCTGTGCACTCAGGGCAACTTGAAGGGACCACGTCCTTTGCTTTTAGAAATGCTGAAGCAATCTGGGAATATTCAAAGTGAAACACAAGGTAACATTCATAGTTTCATAGCTGGTAGGGCCAGAAGGGACATGAGCAGAAGGGTCATCTCCCTCCACTCCCACTTTATCCCTTATTCTTCTCATCATGGTATGTGGCCAGGTACAGACAGGGAGTACAGCTCAAAAGTAAACTTGTCACTGATTGTTCTCGATTTCCATCATTTTCTTCTGTTTCATGTACCCTCATCCTAACCTCACCTTTGTGCATCCTTACACGTCTCTCCCCCTACTACCCATAAAGCTGACAGTCAACTCCCCCCAATCTCCCCAGATGCTCCAGCACCATCCATAGCATCCTCAACTATTAATAACACTACAGCACCTCTTAAGTTTGACTTACAGACCAGGGCTGGTTCCTGAGATACTCTATACCAGGGGT
>NW_017728886.1:147164161-147190067 GCF_001723895.1 Crocodylus porosus
ACTCCTGAGTCCTGGTCCCAAGCCCCACCACATGCTTGTGCTACAACCATTTGTAACCTGTGCCTCAGTTTGCCCAAACACCACACACATATAAAGATTTATCTCCTGTGGGCGTTCTGAATTTACTGGAGTCTAGGAATCTGTAAAGAAGTATTTTCTCTATATACAATGAATAAGCACTATTCTGGTAGAAAAGCCTGCATTCAGGAGATTAACTTAACATTCATTCCAAAGGGTGAAACCAGAACAACAATAACAGCATCCTCCAACATCCTGTTCTGCTGGATTTGCACTAATTTGCATCCCCAAGTCATGAATATCATTTTCAATAACATCTGTTTCTTTGATGGTTTCCCAGGCAATTACTAACAGGACAACTGTATTCACCTTGTAACCTTGATATACGTTCAAGTTGATATGCCACCTATTTCAAACATCATATCACTTACTAAACCCCCAACATACTGTAGCTTTATGTCCAAGACCTTCAAAAGTGATGAGTAATTTGGGCACCCAGCTTTTTGAATACCAGAAATACCAAGTCCCAGCTCTCAGAATTCCAGTCTTGTTTTGGGATGCCTCAAGCTAAGCATCCAAAAACTCCATCAGGCATTTTTGAAAGTTTTGTCCCATCTCTCTGGCCTTGCAAATGACAACAAACAAAAGACAAGCAGAAGGACACAGCCACTGACTTTCTCTTGGAATTATGACAGCAGTCAGCTGATCTTTGCCTTGCTCGAACAGTGGATTGCTTTGCAATATTGACAGCCTATCACTATTACTATTAGGAAAGTTAATAATAATCTCTCTACCTAAAGTTTACTTCTTAAGAAGAGTGTTCTACTAGCAATGGCTAGCTCTCTCCCCAGCTCCAGGCATATAGCTAACTCAAAAGATCAATTTTCTATCTGACAGAATGGTGTGACGGTAGAGAGAGAATAGGTTACATAGAGAGAGCAAGGGCCATTAAAAAAAAAAAATGAAGGGTGTGAATTTTAACTTCAGTAAATGCAGCCTTTGAAGCACTCAGTCAATCTGACTTAGATTGACATCAGCTCCTCTCCTTCCCTCTTTTACATGAAGCAGCTGAACACTTCAGCTTCAGTTTATTTTCAGCCAAAAATACTAGTGCTCACAGCATCTTCCTTAATACCACAACTTTATCAAGCTAGATGTGATCTGACATACCATTTATAGCCCATTTTGCAAGATATGGAGCAGAATGGTTATTGCCACAAGAGCTAGGAGGACCTAATCTGTGCTGAGGTGCTGACTCACTCTGCAACCATGACCAACTCCCCTTCATCTTGCTGCATGGGAGACAAAAACAGCACCATGCTGAGAAACAGATGCTGCATCCGAGTTTCACTCTCTTGGGCGTACTGTCAAAAGCTTGCCACCAGGACCGGCATGACAATGGCAACAGTTTCACATTCTGTGCACTCAGGGCAACTTGAAGGGACCACGTCCTTTGCTTTTAGAAATGCTGAAGCAATCTGGGAATATTCAAAGTGAAACACAAGGTAACATTCATAGTTTCATAGCTGGTAGGGCCAGAAGGGACATGAGCAGAAGGGTCATCTCCCTCCACTCCCACTTTATCCCTTATTCTTCTCATCATGGTATGTGGCCAGGTACAGACAGGGAGTACAGCTCAAAAGTAAACTTGTCACTGATTGTTCTCGATTTCCATCATTTTCTTCTGTTTCATGTACCCTCATCCTAACCTCACCTTTGTGCATCCTTACACGTCTCTCCCCCTACTACCCATAAAGCTGACAGTCAACTCCCCCCAATCTCCCCAGATGCTCCAGCACCATCCATAGCATCCTCAACTATTAATAACACTACAGCACCTCTTAAGTTTGACTTACAGACCAGGGCTGGTTCCTGAGATACTCTATACCAGGGGTGAGCAAAACAGAATCCCTTGGCAGGCTGAATCTAGTCCATGGGATATATCTGGCCTGCAGTGGGTACCTCGACCCTGCCTGGCCCAGGCACAGGGGCAGCTTAGGCCTGGCGGCTGTGGCTGGTCCCTCACCCCTGGGTGAGGGGCAGAGCAAGGGCAGGGATGGCGTGGTGACTGGACTCCACTTCCCAGCAGCCCCCACAGCAGCGTCTCCTTCAGGCTGCTGCTGTTAGCGTCTTCACCGCCACCAGCTACAGTGCCACTATCTGGGCACCCCGGCCTGTCTGCCCCACACCCTCTGCCGGGGGTACGGGACAGAGCACGTGGGGGAGCAGGCAGGATCTCCATGGAAACTGGCTGAGGACCTCCGTGGGCAGGATGCAACTCAGCCAGGTGGATGAGATGGGGCTGCAAGCAGTCAGGGAGTGGTGTCTGGGGACGAGATCACGGGGCAGTGACGGTGCAGAGCCAGGGCTATCACTCCCCACACATCCCTGCCCACAGAACTGGTGCCCGTTGCAAGAATATGCAAGGAGCAGATGGTTGCTCTGCCTTAGACCCTGGCCCCATACTATCACCTCTCTCCGCAATCCTGGTACCCAGCCACCATCTGCCTACCACTCCCCACCTGTCTACAACCCCATCCCATCCACCCAGCTGACCATGCCCTGGTCATGGTGATCCCAGTGGTCTCCAAGACCCTGCCTGCCCATTTCATCTGGTACCCCTTGGCAGCAGGTGTGGAACAGATGAGCCCAGGCCAGATGGAATCAATTGTCCCCCCACACCCTGGGCCAGGCCAGCACCCCTCCCAGCCCCTGACCTGCAACAGCTCACCAAAATTGGCCCTCCAGCCAAAATAATCGTCACCCCTGCTCTATAGGACATCTCTCCCCACATAGAGGAGGCAGCAAAACACTGATTTGCTGTGAAAGCAATGTGGGATCATGGAATGCTTCACAGGCAGACAGAATACACTGACCTATGCCCAGGCCACCAGATACTTTGTAGGAGAGGGGAGAAAGCAAAGAACAATATTGCAACACCAGGTAAGTGTGAAATGGAGAGGAAAAAAACTTGCCCAGGGATGTAACAGATCAGGTAAATGGAGGAATAGGAGATCCCTGACCAGCACCATACTTGTGGCTCACAACTATGACTAGCTGTAGTCAATGCTGGCTACATATCACCAAAACTATTGCAGGACCATCTGCAGGCTCATCAGACATCAAGGTCCCCATTGTGACAGGCTCAGAAAACATGTGCAATTAAAAGATGGCCGCTGCCTCAACCCACTTACACTCTAAGTTACTAGTCAACTGGAGCTACTGAGTGCTGTTTTGAAAAACAGGCCACATATTCAGATACCTAAATATAGGTTCAAAAGCCAGCTGTATGTTCTTTTTTTTTTTTTTTTAATCCTAACCTTAGTTTTCTTAAGAACCCGGGTCTGAAAGTACCAGATAAAAACCTGAATGGCACCCCTCCCCCTCCCCCTCCTCCCTTTACAAACACACACACACACACACACTCAAGAACAAGAACAGATCTAAGTCTGCAACATGGACAGTGCGGGTACTGTGATTCAGACATCCCAATACAGATCTCTCGGTTTCACAAGCAATAATAATAGGGGTCCTTAACAGGTGTCATAAATAACCCGGACAATGAAAGCAATGATCTAATGGGACAGCAAGCTACTAATGAGGAGGGCTTGAAATACTTCTTACAAAAAATCTGCATTGCCCACATACAAGCCTGGTAAGGCAGGACTGATTTACAGCATAGGCCAATATTTACGGATTCCAGATGAAGCATGTCCTTGTTAAACTGCCCGTTTTAATATTAAATATTTTTTAATATTACAGTTGTACTGTGCAGAAGACTGAGTAAACTGGTTGTCCTTTTCAGTTCCAGGAGGTGGATTCAGAAATGGATTAAGAGAGTGAAAGAAGTTGTCCAGCTGTTAGACGATACTTCAGGCCCATAACCGTTAAAAAAATCCTAAATTATAACCATAAAACTAATCTTACCTTTAAAGTTGCCAATGAACAAGCCAGGCAGAATCTGCGAGAAAGAAATATAGTATCAAACATAGATGTCTTGTGGTACCTCAATTTGGCAATGTTCAATTTGCATACAGGATGGAGCATCTATAGCAGCATACTACTAAAGCAAGCTAAAAAACCCATGTTTCTCCTTGCAGCTTTCCTCATCTGCAATATTTCAGGCAGGCAGCACTTCGAATGGTTTCCCACATGGGGCAAGGTGGTAGGAAGTGTGGATGATGAAATATTTGTTTTCATAGAGCCACCTCAAAAGTGCTTCACAAATATGAAGAGGGCCTCACAAATCCCCTGCTGTAACTATACATGTTATCCTTAATTATTCAGTGGGGAAGCACAGACAAGCATAGAATAATTTGCCTGAAGTCAGAGATCAAGTCAGAGAAAGAACTGGGGGTAAAGAGGGGAATCCAGTGGCTCTTCTAGCGTTTAAAGCAGAAGCATGCAAGTCAGACTACAGCTCTACTGTCACTCAGGCCATGCTCCACCAGTACAAGAAATCACTGTAAACAGCCGCTACTTGTGCGAGCGAGAATTGATGAAAGTCAGCCAGTTGCATTTTCCCCTCCCAGACCTATGTGCTCACAGCAGCGTTCCTATCAGCTCTTGCTGTTCTCAGTTACAGGACTTTCTTTAACTTGCAAGTTTCAAGGTTAGTGTAAGGGCCAGCTCGGAGTACACGTGCATTCAGACAGCGTAAACATTGGGCCGCTGCCCCTCCCCACTCTTTCAGAAGCCTCTTCACCTTGGAACTGCAACCAGCACACACAAAGGAAGCACACATTGAAAAAAGAAAGAAAAATGCACGCCGCAGCCCTAGACCTTACTCTCTGCCGCTTTGAAGCCACCCACCTGAAAATCTACCACTAACACCAAATCCTTTGAAACAGCTAAAAACAAGGGAGCCAGACTGTGTGCTCCATTCTCCTGCAAACACATGCAGAGCATACCACCATCAATGACAAGTCAGCAGGGACTTCCTACTGCCTTAGTAACGCCCCAATGTCATCACAACAGCATCAACAACCTCTCTAGCAAAGCTATTTAAAGGAAAAACTCCACCCGTTTTGCTCACTCCAGCAATCTGAAAGCCCTAAAAGTTATGAAATGCTTTTCAACAGGGATTAGTGTTCAAGGCTCTTCTTGACAACTGCGAGCGTGTTGAAAAGTGATGTGATTTGTGCCACTCAGAATGGTGGCCCAATGCAAGAGCCTAAACAAGTAACCCGATTTCTAACTGGCTTTGTCAGAATGGTTTCTCAAGCAAAAAGAAATCTAACCCTTATTGTTTCACTGCCAAATTGGAGAGAAATCAGAGAATCCATAATAATCAACACCTCTCCAGTCAACTTTGTGCTATATTAACATCTCTGCCATCCCGATTGCCTTAGTTGCCTAGTCATGTCACCTCTTATCCCCCCAGAGGTCTAACCCTGAAAACACTCTGGGTTTCTGGGCCCTCCGCCCACCACCTCTCTCCTGGGATCACAGGACCTTTGTGATCCCCTTAAATGACCTATGATGCTGAACACCACTTACTTGCTCTTTTTTCATTTTTCCCTTTGCCAGACTGGGATCTGAAGGACTGGGAAACAGAAGCAAATCAAAGGCCATAATTTTTTTTTTTTAATCACATAAATCTGAGCCTATGCTTAACCAAACCTAAGCAAAAGGAGACCTAACTATCAATATTTTTCATCATGATTTATTCCCTCCATCTCTGCTTTTACTACGTTAATGTTCTTTACAACAGGAAAAAAAAAAATTCCTCCCCACCTTGAGTTGTCACTTCAGACAGACAATCACTGAGAGGGAATTACTCTTCCAAGATTTCTCTTTTCCTCATGACTGATTAAATCACTCAGTTTCCGATGTCTCTCAGAGAAATGTCTCTCAGAGAAACAGATATGGAGAAGAGCCATCATCTCTGGGTGCGAGGGGAGAAGGAATACGAATACCTGCTCCCAAAGTCAATACACCTGCCGTATTACTGAGGGACCAACATTAGTTGGCAAATGCTCACAAACAGATGGAAATAGGAACAAACTTCACCTGCATGTCTGTGCTTAGAAGCTTTCCTTACATTTTTAACTACAGATAATTTTGTATTTGGAGCAACAAGCTCAGGCCACAGTGACCCTACTGTATACTAGAGCATTTTAGACCATACAGTAGTTACAGCAGTTCCCAATCTGTGGTACAGGTAGCACTAGTGGTACGTAGACAACTTGTCAGTGGTATGCATTAACAGATTTATTATAATTACTTTTTATGACAAAAATTTGTTGGTGATACTTAGGTTGAACTGAAAAATGTGCTGGTGGTACTGAAGCTTGTATCATTTTAAATTGGTGGTATGCAATCTGTCAGAGTTTGGAAACTGCTGCAGTAGTACTTATATACCCTGTGTATATTCTCAAAGGCCCGTTATAGTTTAAAGGTAGACAAGGTCACAGGGGTGTGGGGGGGGCGGACTACAATGAAAAAACTAGTTTTTCCTGGAAAGGGGATGAAAGAGGTTGACACTCCTCAAATCACCTCCCTACAGGTGGAAAATAAGATGGGTGTGGAGCTGATACTGACAGTTAGATAGAAAGTTAGGACATCCTGCAAGCAGAATGTCTGTTACCCTTCCTGTACCAACATATAGGAAAGGTGAAAGCTACTTGGAAAGAAGTGAGTCTTCTTATAATACTCAACGATATTTCAACGCTACACTGCGGGTGGGAAACTTTCAGCCATGACTTCTGACAGCCCTCAGCAACTGTAGTGTCAGACAACGAAAAAGATGGAACAAAAGCAAAGAGGAACAGATGGGTGTGCCTATGCACATAAGAGAAGACACTGGGATAGCACGGGGGAAAAAGGTGACTATATGATGAACAAGTCAACAAGCTCTTCATATCAACTGAAACATAAAGCAAATACTATTTAGTAGATGTGACCAGAGACATGTTCCTTTGCCTTGCAGTCAGCTTTCATTTCTTTCTTTGTTCATAGTAAAGTCTAATGGATAATGGTGATGGCAAGGCTTCCAATTTCCTCAGTGGACACGTGCATGCAGGCAACATTAATATCTTACGTCATGAGACTATTCCAACTTATATATATTAATACTCCACGTACATTGATTTCAGTATAATAGGTTTTGTGCAGAGATTAAGAACTGCAAGGCGCAGCAAGAACAAGCAGATCAGGATTAGTCCATTTCACTAAGAAAAGGTCACATAGGTAAAAAGGCCAGATCTTTCCCTGCTGTAAACTGGCATAGCTCCACTGATTTCTGTGGAACTATTTATATCAGTTGAAGCTATCCAGACCGATTTCCATTGCTGATGAATCATGCTCCACACCAAATACTACTTATAGAATCAAGGTTGGAAGAGACCTCGAGGGTTATCTACTTATCTATTCAATACATAGAGATGCTACTCAGCTAACCTCTTCAGAAAACCTGAGTGAATAAAGAGATCTTGAAACATACCCTGATGTCAGTTAACCATAACAGATACAGGAAGGTGCAAATCCCAGTGGAAGACTCTTCACTTAGAATACCCAGCTCATAGACAATTCTAGGTATTATCAGCCTGAGTGTCATCTCTCATCCTTTCTCTTTTTATCATCTTATTTATCATCTCATTTTTATTTCTTTAACCCATCAGGAAGAGAGACCCTCTATTACATCTATTTCGCATTCTTTATTTCAAGAGAAATTTTAAAAAAGGAACCGAAAAATACCTGCAGCCAAGTGACAAATTGGTCATTGCAGCGTGCTTGCTATCCATTTTCCCTTTTTTGTGTGTTGGATAGGAACAGTTATTGTGAATACATGCTTCCAGTGCAGTTTTCCATAATCAGGAGGTGACATGCTTGAGAAAAAAAGGTGCAGCTAATTTTACAGCAAAGGAAAAGAAGCAACAAAAGGAATAACAGGCAAAAGGGAGGACCCCTAACCTTCCTTCATCCAAACACTAATGTCCATATAAAAACAGATGGACTTATTACAAGCACGTATTACATTTCCTATAACATAGAAAAGTATAGGAGCTGATAGTGTCTTTGTCCTCATGAGAAGGGCCAGCACAAGGGCTAAACCACCAGTGGCAGTGACAGCAGCTGTGGCAGTCTCTAATGTCTTTCTTTCTGTATCAGAACCACTGGGAGCTACAACTAATCCTTCCCTGGCTTCAAGACAAAGAGATGTTCTTAACTGAAGTAATCCACCACCTAACGAGCTACTCAATTCCTTCTGTAGCCTGTATCATGTGTGGCTAAACCACAAGAGGCACTAAAGTTACAAACTAAGGTCATGCATACTGATAAACTATGCCAATCTAAAGAGGTCTGTTGGATCCAGAGTTAGCTTTGAAGATTGCCAGCCTCCCTTTTTGTCACCATGCTACAGCTGGGTCACCAGGGTAATAGAAAAGGCAAAAAGACAGCAAGACCACAACCTATCCTCAAGATCATCAGAACTGCTCTGATGTTTTGGGGACCCAATTTAAGACACCTTAAGGAAGACTGCTTCTTAAAGTGCTGAACACTGATTTTTTTGTGTATATATAATTTTAAGTTTCTGCATAGCCTTGCACAGATCGTCACAAGGACAAAGTAATTATCACACAGTAAAAATGACTATCCAACTCTAAAGAGATCCAACTAGCTATAAAAGTTAATGCCTGACAATGTGTAATGACTCTATAACTGGTTTCTATCCAGCCTTAATTTGAACGCATAGCAGGGCTCTTGGAAAGAGCCAAACTATATGGGATTTAGTACACGCCCATATTCTTCCTATGTTATGTTTTGCAACTTTGATGTTACTCTTTTATGTCATGCCACCTGGGATTTCAAACTTTGCAAGAAGCTATTAAGAATGCCTACCCAACCATGTTTCTGCTTTTTCTCTCTCCCCCACACTCCCAAAGACAGCACCTCAAGAAGCTTTTCTCATCACATCAGCATCCATAGATTCTCAGAGGAAAGGGTCATTACAGATTTCACCTTGACAGCCTTGTCCACTGGTCAGTCAGAAAATATTTATGCCCTAGAGTGCAATTTTCATAATTTTTATATTAACTGGTTTGTCCATGTTCTGAAGATGCTTCTCTTGTGAGGTGTTAAACAAAAAAAAATTGTACATGTTTCTCAAATGAGCTTCCAAAAGCCTGAGATGGTAATCAAATGTTTTCAAATATACATCCCAGAAAAGGGGCTATCTAGTGCCTTCTTTTCTTTGTAGTACACTTAACACACAGTTGAGCTGGTCACCCTAATGCATCTGTGAGATATATGTTGGCAGAAAATATTACTCTCCTGCTGATTTTTCAGTAGTACATTGTATAAATAATTTCCTGCAGCCATGCACTTACATCTGTGTTGAAAATAGAAGTGACAGCACTGAAATGATTGTAATTCTCATTTTATGACCAGCGCATAAAAAGCTAGTAAAGTCAGGGTTTAATTATACAGCGAGTAACACTAATCACAGAACAGATTCATCTTTCTTCCTCAGAGGGCCAGATCTTTTCGTCACTGACTTCACTGAACAGGTTTTGGCCTACTAATAGGTGGTATTTACTTGACACTTACATTTTCAAAGTGCTTGCTATCATTCACTAGACAGTCCTAACACCTCTCCAAAATAAAGCAGGTAGTATTCACCCCATTTCATAGATGGGGAAGAAAATATAGACGGACTAAAACCCCAATTCTGCAGCCACCGATTTCAGTAGGCACAGGATCACATGCAATTTGCCTGCAGTCATAAAGCAAAGTCAGTGGCAAAACCAGGAAATTCTGTCTCCCAGCCTAATGTTCATTCTATTAGACCACCTGCCCCTCCAAGGCTAGGCAGATATACACTATCACCCTGTGTAAATTTGTTGCAACATCTTATTAAAATTTCACCCAACAGTGGCCTCCACACATGAGAATTAGAGTTGGAATCTAAGCCTAAAGACAGAAGATTGGGACTGACTGCCCTAGGTTTTGACTTGTATCAAAGCAGGCTGGGACAATTGTTACACAGGCAGCTTGACCCTCAACTGTCCCCCACGAAGTATTTGACGAGATACTTCACCAGTACTTGAAGTGAGACACTGGGCTAACAACATGGGCAGATTTAGGATTTTGAAAAGTGGGGGAGGAGGAGCAGGCAGCGTGGTTCATCATTCCTATACAACACAACACCTTTCTCCAGGTAAAAAGAAACTAGAAGCTTTACCACTATGCTAGGGCCCTAGGGCTGTATTATTCAGTTAAATATTTGTTTTTGCTTTGATCAAACTGCATTGGAACAAGTTAAAAAACAATCTGCAGGGCTGTGAAACAGGAGCTTATCACCGGGAACAGGATGGCAGAAGGGATGTTAGGCTCACTGGTGGAACAGCAAGAGCGTTAAAAAGGAGAGAAGGTCATTAACACCTGTGGAATGAAAAGTTTAGAAGGAAACAGGTAGATTTTAGTGAGCCACCAATTCAATAGAGTGCCTCACTATTGCCTGACTAAAAATGCTGCTGTCACTTCCAGGCAGGTGGTTTTACACTTTGGGTGGAGCAGCAACCACAGGGGGGATGGGGGCAACTGCACCAGTGCAGATTTCCTGGATCCACCCGTGGGTTTGTACATTTGTAGGACCCCAAGGTAACTGGCTTTGTCCCAGGACAAACCAGTCAACTCCTCTTAGCTGGAGCCAGCCAGATTCCAACATCCTGAAACGTGCTTGCTGGGAAAAGCCCAATGGACTTATTGAAAGGGAAACATATCCTACATAACAGGGGTAGGCAATTCTTTTGGGCAGAGGGCCGCTTACTGAGTTTCGGCAAGCCATCGAGGGCCGCATGACAGGCAGCCCAGGGCAGATTAATATTAATTTTCCAAATTTTTTAGAGGCACCGCGACCCGGATAGGGTGGCCTGGCGGGCCGCATCTGGCCCCCAGGCCGCATTTTGCCCACCCCTGCTATAGGATATACCTGTTTTAAAACAAACCTGCCAGCCTACAACTGGGAAGGCCAGCCTGGCCACAAACAAGCTGCCTTCTCCAAGGGCTGTAGCAGCACCCAGCCTGCAGGCAGTGTCATAGCAAGGGGTGGGATGAGCGGGGAGACCACCCTGGATGCTGAAGCAAAGAAGTGCCAACAGGCACTACCTAGCCAGGGTGGGGTGCAGGATGTATCCGTGAGTGGCTCATTTTGGGGGGAGAGGAGGCGGGGGACAGGGGAAGGGCAGCTCCCACCGCTGTGTGCACTCCAGGATGTACGCATGGGGCAAGAGGGGGCTGCCACCGCAGACTTTTCCCCGGGTGCCAAACTTAGTTACTATGGCACTGCCTGCAGGGGCAGGGAGGGGAAAGAAGCCAAGTCTCTGGAGAATGGTTAGGGGTCGGGGGGGGGGCTGCAGGCAGGCAGGCAGGCAGGAATGACCGAGTCTTTTCCCTGGGGAAGACTTTGAGTAAGATCCATGGCTGTGAAGGCAGAAGAGGGGCTTGGGGCTGCACGAGGCATTTCCACCTTCTCATGCAAATAAAAGAGGTGAGGGAGGTCCACAGGGAGGGAAAGGAAATGGCAGGAGCCACGGGTGGGGCGGAGAACAGCTGGGCCAGCCCTGCCCCATGCCTCCGCAGCAAATGTAGTGTCCCCCCCCCCCAAGTCCTGAAGGAGGGGGAAAGCTGCCAGGCACCAGCTGAAAGCAAATCATCCTGCAGCTACGGCTGCTAGGGGGGAGGGGAGGAAACCAGCTACCGCCTCGGGCCCTTCAAACGAGCCAAATCCGACTTGAGCAGAACCCCCTTCTCCTCCCACTGCACAGCAGGGCACAGCCCTATGTGCTGCTGACCACCAAGGAAGGGAGTAGGCATCTTTTGCAGAGGGGTGGAGGGGTAGCCTGTCTTTTAAAGCAGGGTTACAAATATCATCGTCACAGAGAGAGACTGAGACAAAGACAGACACAACAAGGAAGCATCTTCTGGGGGGGGGGGGGGGCACAGCCCTAGCGGGGTTGCAATCATCATCGTCATCATCACACACACACAGGGAGGCATCTTTTGCAAGGGGGGGAGGAGTGGTTCAGCCTTCCCTTTCTAGCGGGGTTGCAATCATCACACACACACACACACACGCACGCAGAAATAACAAGAAGCAGCTTTACCTTGTTCATCCCATTCCCCATGGCTCTAAAGCAGCCTGAACCTCAGCACCGCGACTGGACTGCTCGGTGGGCTGCTGCGGGTCCCCTGTGCATGGGGAAGGGTGTGCCTCGCGTGCGTGTGTATGCGTGGGCGCGCGGGGGGGTGTAATTCGGATTGCTCTGCACTGGGGGGGGGTGGCTGATGCCCTCCCCTTCAGCCCTGCCTGGGCTATGCTGCGGCTGCCCTGTGCTAGGAAGGAGGGCTCCTGCTCAGCTGGCACTGGACAGCACAGGGATGAACTACTTAGCAGGATTCATCGCCAGGAACTCGCTCCTACCCTCCCAAGCCGCCCACTCCCACGTGGGGATTAAAGCTCAAAGCCTATGGAGCGCCTTCAGCCCAGGAGCTGGGCACGCTGGGGCTTGTAGTCCCAGCCTCCGCCGCCGCCACCCAGAGCCGTGACGGAGGGAACTACAGCTCCCAGCGTGCCACGCGGCTCAGCCCACTCCACCTGTGGAACACAGAGACACACACCCGGGCACGCTGGGCTCTGTTCGCTCTCATTCCTGGAAGGATGAGTAAGCAGTGGCTGCTGCTGGGTGGGGTGTATATGTGTGTGTCCAGACTACCGCCTATAACTAATCGAACCTATTTCTTGCTCTGTTATGCAAATCTGGGAGTTTTGTACCAAAAAAAAAAGGAAAGAAAATTAGCAACCCCCCACCCCCCCAACGAAGCCCTGCATTCGGGGCTTTTTGCCAGGAAATTACTGCTGACTCACTTTTAGGCTGGTCTCCAACAGCTTCTGAGGGACTGGGTTGCTGTGAGCTCCACCACGGCTTTCTGTGACCCTTTATGGTCTTTACTGGCATAATCCAATATCTTTGTGTTTGCAGTCTTCGGTGTGCTGATAGCTTTGGAAATACAGTGTCACAGAGTAGTGCTTTGATATACCTTGAAGAATTTGCACTGATCTGATAACCTCTTGCCTCTTCAGATGTTAACCTGCAGTACACATCTAAGAAAGGGATTTGGCCTTTGGCCTGTGTACGGATACTGGTGAGCTACAGTGAACTGGAGTTCCCTTTAGACCCCAGTCTTACAACTGGATTCACATGAGTAGAGGCATGGTGGGATGTAAGTGGGCCTTCACACAGGTTCAGTGCTGACTTCTCATGAATTGATACAGTTTGACCCATACTAGAACGTGGGTTGCGCCAAGTATGTCTTACAATGTAGGCTCCCTAGTAACTAGAAATAAGCACAAATACATGGAAACTGATCATTAAAGAGAGGCTATGGCAAGCACAGCCAAAAAAGTTTGATTCTGTTCCAACTGAGGTTAGTGGTAGACAGCCCATTGACTTCAAGGACAACAGAATTAAGCCTGAAGGAGTTGGCAACCTTTTGCCAGTGCAGACCAGCCTTTGCAATACAAGTCTCTTGCTTCCTGGAGCAAGTGGGTATGCTGCCTGCATTTACCCTCACTTCTGATCCCTAACCCCTCTGTAGCAAAGGTAAGCCCAGATGCAATGGAGCAGCAGACTCTGAGGTAGAAGGAAGCACAGTGGAGGGGATGGGTGGCACAGCTCTGTAGCATAATCCCCTGTGCCAGCTCAGACCTTCCTGGGCTAGATCGGGCCTCCTTGTGACTAGATCTGGCCCCTGGGCTGTAGTTTGCCAGCCCCTGCCTTTGATATATTGTCACAGTTGCTTGGAAAGTTTGAAAATCATTGCTTGAATTCGGTCACACTAAGGCCATAGCTGCTTGAATGCCCTAGGGCATCATGCCTTGCATTGCTGCCTGACAACAGCAGTGCTGTTGAAGGAGAGCATAAGTCAGTGAGTGAAGAGAAGCTAATGCTTCACCCTTCCCAAGCCTATCTTCTAAATATTGTCAAACAGCTACTCCACCCATGGAGGTTAGTAGTGGTCTTGAACATTTCATTTGTAAAGCTCTCCAAAGCATACATTACTGTAATATTTTTGTGAAAAAGAAAAAAAAAAAGTGCTTTGCCATGATAAGCACATTCTGTTTCAAAAAAGGAAGAATCATTTACAACCAGCTATACAGCAACAGTTTGTATGCATAAAAGAACAGGCTTCAGTGAAAGTTATGGACTGAATGAATCAAACCTTTCCCTAATGCTGTATTTAGAGGTCTGGTCTGGGATGACTTCAAGGCCTAGTGGACAGAGCAGCAGTTTGGGACTCAGGACATCTGGCTTCCATTCCCATTTCAGCCCCTGATCACCTGAGTTATCATGGAGAAGTCACATTACCTCACTGTCTCAGTTTCCTCTAGTGTAAAATGGAAATAACAATGTTTTCCACCTTTGAGATTGATGGAAGAAAAGTATTGGATGAAATCTGCTTGTTGTTATGTTACACCAGTCATTCTCAGACTTTTTTTTAGACTCGAGGCACTCCTTGGAAAATTGGAACTCTTAACTGTTACTTATTTTTTACTACAGAATAATAATAGCACAATTCTTCTGTTGTAAATGACTTAGAAAGACCACAACAAGTCAGAATGTTTTGGACACTATGAGTTCCTATTTGAGATATCTGGGTTTACTTGTGAATCGTGCGTAGATGTTTGCACACCTAACAGTGCTTATATTGAGCATCACCCTTAAAATGATCTCATGGCACCCTGGGGTACCACAGCCCTCTGGTTGAGAATCACTGTATTAGACTGTAATGTGGAAAAAAATAAATCTAAATTAGCTTCAATATTTTTCATTGGGAAGTTTATTACTGTTTGTCACTGTTGTCTTATCTTTTCTGTCTATATTTTTCTATCTCTTTTTAGGATTCATGATTACTCTTCTACTTCAGATCAAAATTCTTTGTCTAGTAGAATTTTGCAGCACACAGGTAGCCTTTTCTGTTAGAACAGCTAAAGTTGGTTTGGGGTTGTGTCCCCGGAGAGTGAGATATGCTGAGAATTGAAAACTCTTGTTGACAATGGAGGAAACCCAACCTATAGATTATCTTAAAATTTACTTTCGTGATCTACCTTGACTCCTCTTGCCCCAACTGCATACCTAAAGGTATACAGAGTGGGAAACCCCCAGATTGTTTCCTATATCTCTTGCAGATTTTTTCTGAATAGTTTTATTCTTTACTGATTTTGTTGTTGTTTAATAAACCATGGTATACTGCATGCAAGAGATATATATTTGCACAGTTGCATTACAGTGAGTGGACCGTATTCTGATTGTCACCTGCTAAGGACCATAATAGTGAATATATACATCGTTTTAAAGCTTTTAAAAGCCCATTTTAAAATAAGATAATTTCACATTGATGTGATTAGATTAATTAAATGGATGCAGCAAATGAGCGTAAAAGCACATACTGGACCAGGTAGCTTACAAGTTCCCTGAGAAGCAGAATTCTTTTAGTACAGCGTGTAGCCACACAAATCCTACATTGCTTCTTTTTCTTCACATTGCCAGGGAAGGTAAGAAGGGCAGGCTGATCAATAGCCACATTTTAACTTTGTATATAAAAGACCATAGTGATGCCAAGTTCTCCGATTATGGCAACTGCCTTTGACACAATTCCCTGGATAAAATGTTGGAGAAAAATAAGTTAAACTGATCTTTTCTTTTCTTTAAAAAAAAAAGAAAGATCAAATCCTCCTTAAGTCATCTTTTAATTGGAAGGTTAGTTTAATAATGTTCTTAAAAGGAAATAAATAAATAAATATTATTTTCCAGTCTCACAGTCGGTAACAGTGTGTGGTGTTTTGGTAAGTCAATACCAGGCAAAAGGCAACGTCATCCTTCCATGATCTGCTAGAAACTGATAAGAATGGAGTTGAGTTCCAGGGGAAGTGTGTCATGACTGTGCACAGCTGGCAAGGAGGGAGATAAAACACAAGAGCTGGTTTCAAATAATCCAATGGAATATCTAATTGTCAGTCAGAAAAATGCTGATTTGACAAAACTCAATTCTTTGCTGAAAATAAATAGCATTTAACATGAAATTAAACAACAACAAAGGATTTGGTACCTGTCAACCTGGGAGATTAGTAGTATAAAGGAGAGATCATGGAGGCAAATCTCACATAATTCTGGGTTTCCTGATAGATAGTTACAGGGAATTCATGCTACATTATTAATGTAGCACACAGCACTTACTGAAGTCAGTGGAGCTTCTCTAAACAATATACCCCTGTAACTGCAGAGGGTAAAGCCTGACCTTTACAATTTGTTCCAGAGTGTAAGAGCTCCCAAACAGCTGTTCTTGCTAGCCACAGCAGATAAAGCACATCCTTCACTAACCCTACTCCTATCATTCCCCAACATCGGAAAACACAAATGGTGGTGGAATTTGACATGAACCATCAAACAAGGAAGAAATGGCAGAAAGGAGCTCTACCAAAGGCCAAGTTCCAAAATGAAACTGATGAGTCAGAAAAGAGAAACAAAACCAAGCTGTTAATCAAAACACCATTAGCTGACTCTAAAGAGGAAAGAACAGCTCAGATTTATCAAGCTGTTTAGAGGAAGGTTCAAATCTATTTGAATATAGATTAGCTGCCATAACAATCTTGTGCCAAATAATTGTATTCTTATATCTCTAAAGCTCTCAACAAAGATCTTTGTTTTTATATACCTAAAATAATTTTAAAATTCACATTTCTGGGAAGTCCATCTGGATGTCAAAAGAGTTGCAACTAATCTGCTTATACACTAGCTGTAGGTCTCTTAATGAAAACATTTATGAAAACAGTATTGAAAGGAACAAGCCTTGAGAACTCTGATTTCTTGTACTAGTTAAAGATGAATCATTGCTGCAACCTTTACAATAGTAAACTGTAACCCATAACCTATAATACTGTCATTTAGGTGTATGCACTTGCCTTCACTTTTGCTCATGGAATTACTCTTCACAACGGTTTGTTTATCTTTCACTATTAGATACAAAGAGTTACAAAAACAGGAATGCATATTCTGTCAGCTTCAAGCTTTATTCCACTATAATAACCTATTGTGTCCTGGAGCTCCAAACTCTTCATAACATTAGACACTTTCAACAGAAACAATATCAGAAACTGAATTGCAAGATATTAGCATATAATGAAATACTATAAATAATCCATTGTTGAGTGAGAGTGAAAATACCAGAATGTACTTACTGTATGCAAGCACTGTAAAGGAAAACTGCTTTTCCTATTGGCTAAACAGTGTTCTCTGTTTACACCTGTACAATCCCACTGAAAGTAATCTTCAAAACCTCCTTGTACAGCATGGAAGTAATTAACTTATTTGGTTTTCAAACTCTTTTTTAAAGTTTCCACTGAACATCTTTACACAACACAGCTCAGGTTGCTAGGCAGAGCAGTAAAATTAGCATACATTTTCATAAACAGTTCAGCATTCCCACAGGCAAATCAAGGAACTGGAAAATGGGAGTGCAGGAGATGCTATCTGTGCTGCACACAACTTCCCTTGCACCCCATCCCTCTCCTCCCCTCCTTCCCCCCAGCCTCTCCCTCCCCACCGCGCAATGGACAGACTGTACCATGGCAGCAGCTGTAGGGGACTTCAATGTAGGCAGCTCCCCTCCCATTTCCCATTCCCCATTCCCCTTCTCCAACAGGGTTTGCTTCTGGGCATAGGGGAGGGGGACCTGTCCACCACTGTCTCCAGATGACCCAGGGGTGAAGGGAACCCCACAGCTACTAATGCCCTGCTCCAGCTCGGGCTTTTGTGAATAACAAAATGGGGTGCTGGGCTTGGTTGGGAATGGCTGCAGGTGGGTCCCCCTTCCAGGTGTTCCTGCTCCCTGCCCAGTCCTTCCAGATGTCCTCCACTTATCGGAAGCAGACACTGAAAGGGAGGACCCCCTGCAACTGTCACCATCCCCAGCCAAGCCTGGTACCCCCTGTAGCCTCTCCCTACAGTTGGAGCACCTGGAGAAGTGATGACAATGCAGTGGAGGGGGAGAGAGCAGCTGCTATTTGCCAAGCCCAGCACCCTGCACAGCCATTTCCTACAGCCCCTGGCTGGAATAGGACAGGAACTGTTCTGGGGTTTCCATCACCCCCAGGTCAGCCAGGGGCAGTGGCAGCAGCAGATGGGTCCCCCCTTCCTCATCAGCTCCCTGCTCTCACGTCAGTTCGGGGCTCCAGCTTGCCTTGGACTCTGCAGGAGACCTAGGCATCTGGGACCACAGGGAACTGGAGCTGCCAGAACATGATTTACATGTGAAGGGAGAAAGGGGCAATTGACCTATTGCACCTGTCTTGGATCTGCCTCTGCTGCATTCCTATTTATACCTTTCCTTGTCTGTTGGTTCAGCTATGTTGATGAGGGCTATAACCTTTTTGTCTTAACTTCTCTCTCAAGTGTGTTATTTCCTCTTCCATGAAATTTATAATTGTGTTACACTGAACTCAGCAGTCCTTGCTCTTTCCAAACTGGCATCCTTTGACCATCCTCATTTACTGTTTTTCCTTGGGTCAAAATCTCCTTTCTATAAACCTCGATTGCCAACATTTAGTTGTATTTTCTGGTGAAGAATCTAAGGTACAAGGCAAGTACAAGGCATAAGGTACAAGGTAAAGTACAAGGCAAACACCAGATTGAAGAATGAGTATCAAATGTGCCCAAATGCATGATCCTTTTTTTCCTAACCTTCCAGAACGCTGCTGACCCATGCAGTATAGAGAAATATTTATCATTGCCCACCCCGTGCTTGTATTTACAGGTAGCAGGAACTGTTCCCTTTCTGTATTGGTGTTTTTTTTGGGGGGGGAGGGTTGGAGCGGGGGAGGGCAGGAGTCTATGGAAGTGAAAGGTTCTATGTTTGTTTGTTTTTTCCCTGAAGTAATTGTGTGTGCCTACTTTGGCCATGTACAAGCATTATGTTTCTACCAGGAGAATTGTGACTCTCCTGGTAGAAATTGCCAGTGTACAGGTGTTCCTACAGTTTCTTGTGGAGGAAACATGCCCCATCCAGGAGAAAAATCTTCCACCTTGACACCTGAAAGATCTCTCCTTCAGGAGAGTTTCTCTCAGTAGAGTGAATGCCCCGGGTGCTCCAAATGCTTGACTCCTTTGTGATTGGGAGCAGCTGAGCAGTAGCTTCTCCTGTTCCTTCCCTAGACCAGGGGAGTCTCCAGTCTCAGGAAGGGGTAGGGGCAGGGGCATTTCCTTACAGTTGTACTCCTGCCCAAGCCTCTGCTCCAGCTACTCCAGCAGACTGGTCACCCCAGTCTGGGAAGGCTGTGGGGAGAGGGGGTATCTTCAGGCTGCCTGTATGCTCCCTCTCTTGGAAAGATTCTTCCACTGCAAATTTCCTAGAAATTTCTGAAAATTTTCCAATCATAGAAATGAACACCTGCCCATGGCTTTTTTTTGTTTGTTTGTTTTTCTACTTGTTCTATGATTCCAAGAGCAGTGAGTCTAACCAGCTTCTCTTTTAACTTCTGTTTAAGGGCATAAATTATGGGGAAGTTGGACTCTCTATGAGCCTAATGTGATATCCATGGGTATCAGCTACTAAATTACATCTCAGCAAATTGCAAGCATATACTTGGTTTCAGTTTCAGTGATCTTATGTCCTGTTTTCCTTGATGCTTCCTTCAAGTCTCCAGCCATCCTTCTGAACCACATCATCTGCCTCTCTCATAATAACCAAATCATCTTAATAACCAAAGAGCTGCTAAAGGCCATTTAAACTTGACCATATAGATCATAAATCATATATTATATGTATGATAATATTATACATATCACCTATTCTATTACAACTTACAGAAACTACACATGTATTCAGTTCTTATCATTGTTTTCTTTAGCGTCTGATAAACTGAAAACATTTGATCCATCATTGTTCATTTGGATTCCACACAGATATTCTCCTACTCTCTTTTATTAGACAGGAGATGTATAAGGGTGGCAGAAAGTAAGAATTATTGGATTCTTGGATTATTTTATATATATAAAATGAGCAGGGAGATGCTCTAATAATAATAATAATAATTGGAATGTATATATGACAGAGATATAGGTTACCCTCTATTTATGCAGTACATGCGTTCCCAGAGAACAGCACATAAATCAAATTCACATAAAGTGAACTCACTTTAAAATGTAAGGGATAGGTTCCCATGGCAGTGAGGGAAGGAAGGAGTGAGGCTGGGGCTAGGGAAGGGTTTGGGGGAAGGGTGCTGCTCCCAGGCCTGCACAAGGCAGCAAAGCAGAGGAAACAAAGAGGCACTCTCCCCAGCCCTGGCTGCAGTCTCCCTGGGAGCAGCTGGTACGAGCTGCCTACACCATGGCACACTGCAGCCCAGAAGCTGGGGTGAGCCCAGGCATGAGGGAACAGGAGGAGCATGGTGCAGCCCAGTGGCTGTAGGCAGCTGACGCCAGCTGCTCCTGGGGCCGCTGCAGCCAGGGTGGGGTAACTGGGGCCACGGCCCTTTCCCCTCCCCCCACAGACATACCTGCTGGGGGGGAGGGGCACATCCACGCTGATCGCATAAGAGTGAATTTACTTCGCATATAACGAATTATGGGTCTAAATATGCTCATCGCATAAGAGCAAATTCACATATAAAGAACCTGCATAAATCAAGGGAAACCTGTATCTAGATATATATCTATAGATTTCATAGACATTAGGGCTGGAAGGGACCTCAGAAGATCATCGAGTCCAGCCCCCCGCCCAAAAGGCAGGATATATATATAGATATACATATTAATAAGCAGGGAGATGCTCCAGTAATTCTTACTTTCTGCCAACTTCTCTCCAAATTGGTCATGTAACTCCTCCTTCCAAATCAATACAATTATTTTGTAAAGTCTTTGATTTAACTTATGTCCCCAAGAGTTCAACTGGGACATGAATAATACCTGACACTTTGGTGTTCCTGAGAGTGCTGATTGTCTCTTGAACCTCTTAAAAGTTTGCTTTTCCCACAAAGAACTCAACTGATGGAGAATGGCTGTTTGTTGTTCACTTGCATCAGCCTCATTAGGGAGCTCATTAAAGTATTCCTTCTATCCTTCTGTAAATGCATTGTAACTTAAGATTTCCATTTGTGTCTCTTATCGCACTTGCCCACAGTTGACATTCTTTCTTCCGTACATTAAAACCCTTGTGAGATCCCTGTGGTACTTTTAGAAGGCTTCACCCTCTCCATCAAGGCATGTAATTTCTTTTGGCCTTCTCATTACTCACCTGATTCTGGTTCTGATTCTGAAGCCAAAGTATCCTTGCCATTGATCCTCAATTTCTTTCCATCTTCAATGAACAATATTTATATTTTAAGTTATTCCTAGAGTCTCTTCTGTGGTTCTCTACACCTCATTGCTAATGTTCTCCCTCTTGGTAGCAACACCCTCTATAATCTCCACACAATCTAAAGCCTCAAACATTCCTATCTACCACCTGATATACCTGTCTATATTTTGTATTCCCCAAAGATTCTGTGCCACATCTACAGCACCCCTGTTTTATTTATTTCCTAGTAAATCCCTCTTTTACCACTGTTCTTAAAAGATACACTTGTTCAAGTCAGAATCATCTCCCCTTAGACTTCTGATATCATAGGTACTTCTCTTATATCTTGAATGAATAAGTGTACTGTTGACAGTAACCCCTTCTTTGGGTAGCCATGAATGTCTGTGAATATCTGAGTAAAGAAATATGGTGCATTTCACAAACACATCTTGATATGTGGCAAAGTTGTTTAATTTTGTTTCATTGTTGTTAGTTATATCATCAGGACTCTCACTTCCCATAGTTGGTGACCACACATTTGTCTTTCCAACCTTAGCAGTGTAGTTACCCGGGACAATTTTGATGCTGTTCTTTGAAAAACTATATAAGGTGTTTTTCTTAGTTAGTATTTGTAATTTTTCTGCTCTGTTATTTACCCATGTGATTACTTCACATACACCTTGAGTGGCAATATGCATACCATTATGAACTCTGAGTTCTACTTGGGCATCCTCCATTCCTTGTGGCTTTATTTTTACTGCTAATATCACTGTTTCTGGCAACACATTGCTTTGTACATTAGTATACAACTTAAAATTAATAAATATCCCATTTGGTCCCAGGTGTTCATCCATTCATTTTCTGTGAAAGTGGTGTAGCAGCAGCAGCAGTCCCTCAATTTGACGATGATTTCTACCATGGCTCATTGATGGGTCTTGAGATGACTTAAGGACCTTCTTACACCTTATGCTGTGAGCTGCAGACATATTGATTAGCGTTACTGTTAACTTTAAGTTTGAAGCAGTCACACAGTCTAGAAACCTTCTCTGACTGTCTCCCACCTGCACAGCTGTGACTTGCCATAGGGATAGGACATAGGTTGAAAACTACTGCGCTAGAGGGCTGATGAACCAGGCCAGACTTCTATCCTTGTGTGACAGGCTCATGCCCAGCACTGCTGCCCAGCATCACGGGTATGTCCTGCATCCCTGGGCCACATTACACCTGACCGTTTCACCCGTCATGACATGCTGTTCTAAAGATGACCTTGTACTCACCTAGAGGAGATCCAGTGGTTCTCTGTGAGCCAGGTGTGACAGTAAAGGTGCATCTTCTGTGGGGCTCCTCTTCCTCTACGCTCCACTCCTTTCTGCTTGGGTGTTATTGCCATTCATCGGAACATCACAGGCATCTGCCATGTGGGCCACAATGTTATGTTGGGGCTTGAATCCTTAGGGGTCTGTCCCCTGTTCACGCTGATGTAAGAACATAAAATAATGACAGCTAAACAGATAAAATGAACTAAAAAAATGGCTCAGCTTGACAGGGAGGCATAGCACTGGTGCCTCACTGCTGCAAGCTTTTCCTCCTTCTTGGGGTGTGAGTTACTTCAGGCCTTATGGCCCTCTTCGTTCTCCTTATTGGGCTTCTTGGGAACGTGTCCTCTCCCGATGGACCCTTCCCAGGTAGGTGCCAGGCCAGGTCTGGCTTTACCTCAGGGTGGCCACTCTCATGCCCCCATGAAGTCCATGTGGTTTGTACACCACTTGAGGGAGGTCTTCCTTGGTTACTCCCTGTGAGTGGCCCCTGGGTACCTGTTGCCAGCTCTACTTGGCTAGGGTCCTCAGGCAGGGGTCTCTTGGGTATGTGCTCAGCCCCTGCTGCACTGTAGGTAGGGCCTGGCTCAGTGCTGTCTGAGGAGGAGCTTGTTGATGGGATTTCTTTGGTGCTGCTGGCAGGCATGAAACTTCCAGCTGCCCCATGAGGCTCCACCTGGAAAGTTGCAGCTGGTTTCCCAGGGCGCAGCCAGCTGCCTAGCCCCTTGTGACTGGCTCATGGCTCATGCCTCCTTGGTTTCCCCCATAGCAGGGAGAGTGTACACCTCTTCCCCAGATGCTCTGATGGGGGAGAATATGGACTGACTTGCTTCCACTCCCCTGGCTGGTGTTCCTCCCTGCCCCTGCCTCCAATGTGCATTTAGCCCATTGCCCTGGGATTGAGGCCAATCAGGAGTGCACTTCCACCCAGCACGGTGCTGGTTTGCCCATGTGTGCTCTGGCCAGCTGTGGTGCCATGGGCAGGTGAGTCGGACAGCAGGCTGTCACATACTGCTATACAGGCAGGGGTGTAAGAGATTCTGGGATACTGAAAGACCTCAACTTGGGTGGTACATTTGTGGGGAGTGGCCTCACCTTAATGGAATAGTAGCTGGGTAATGCAGATCAGAGATAATCCTGCCCTGGATAGGCATAACTTTGAGCCACATAATGAGTGCTTAAGACCACTTTAAGGTGTTCATGTAGGGACAATCCAGGAGTTAAGAGCTGCAGGAGCTGCCCAAAATTACTGGGTAACAAGGCCCTAAGAGTCCAAGCCCTGAGCCACAGATGTGTTGACAGAAGTTGCAGGTTTTTTTCACAGGGGAGAGAATAGGTTGCAAGTTGGGATTCCTCTCCTTTTTCTTCCTCTTCTTTTTTTCTCTGTTTTGAAGTCAAGATGCTTCACCTTGAAATGGGCTGCTGCTTGGTGGAGGTTGTGCCTCACTGGGGTCAGTTGGCACCCAGCTCATCCCAACTCTTTATGTCAGCATCTGTTGTCTTGAATTATGCCTTTAATGTGTCCTTGTAGTATTTTCTCTGGCAACCATGAGATCTCAGGACATTACTAAGCTGGGAGTAGAGCACTTGTTTTGGGATTTGAGTCAGGCATCCATACACAAGCACTTTTACATGTGCTCCAGGCATGGGTGGCGGCAGTGCTTTAATTAGAGTGGCTCTAGGAGCCACTCTAAATGCCACAGCATTTTGTGTATCAGTGTCCCTCCCTGCTCTTCAAAATGGTAGTGGGGATTCTTGAACTCAAGCAAATATATCAAAATATCAAAATGCAAATTTCAGGCAGGTCTTCCCAAAAGTTTAAAGGGGCAGAGGTTGATGATAAAGATTATTTTAAGTAGAAGGCAGGGTAGGTTTGCACCTTGTAGACTAACCTAAGTAGGTAGATCTCTCTCACCCTGGCTTCTATTTAAAATAACCTTTGCCAGCAACCTCCACCCCTCTAAATATCTTGGAAAGACTTGGCTGAAATTTGTGTTTTGATATGCTTGCCTAGCTACGTTTTGTATTCCATTCCACACTAGAAAACACAACATAATTTGCTTTTTTAATTTTTTTAGATTCCTTTCCATCCATTCTGCAGCAGTGAAGGAGCTGGATGAAGTGTTTTCATTCATTCAGTTTCTGTGATCACCAGGCATTTGAACAAAACTCCTTAACTTGTGCCTACAGTATCCAGCTTTCCCAGACATCCCGAATCCAAGCACAAGCCAGGCCTGGGACTAACTGCTTTTGCAGATGAGCTCAGATCAGATACAGTCTGTCCAGTATGGCCATGTTGCTTTTAAAATGATCCCTAAGCCTTTCCCTGAGAAAATGGTGAAAAATCAGTGGTTGTTTATACACATGCTCTGGAGTGTCGTATGTATCAGCATCCCCATGCTGAAAAATGGTGGTGGGGGTGCTTTAACTGAAGCTCATTCAATAAGCTTTAGTTAAAGCACCCTTGCCACCATTTTTCAGCATGGGGATGCTGATACACATGACACTGGAGTCTGCTGCAAAACAGTAATTACCAGGCTCCAGCAGACTCAATTAATTGAATCTGCTCTGACACGCTGTAATTATAGCACGTCAGAGCAGTCTCACTGCACATGTATAGGTTCCCAGTGTTGCTACACTGAAGTCAACAGAAATATTCTAATTTACACCAGCTGACGATCCAGTCCTTACACTGTCAGCAAGTTCTCTCGTCTTAACTCCACCATGTGCCTATGGGCTAGAACTTGCAAATATGGACTAAGTTCAGTGAAGTCTTTGGAGATATGAAAGACCTATATTGATGTAAGTCAGGGATATCAAACTTACCTTGCCACCCCAGGCCAGATTCAGGCTGTTGGGTTCCTTCTGGGTTTAATATGGACCTGACAGTGGTGAGACAAGTGGCGGTGCAGTGAGTGGCATCAGTGAGGCAAGTGACATCATGTTGCCCAGCTGTTGCTGAAGGTGATCCCCAATAAAGCTTTAGAGCCCCAAATTCTACAGCAGGCCCCATCCTCAAATTCAAAGACCGACCAGAAGCCCCACAGCCCAGAGGAAACAGCTCAGCTTGGAGCCATGTTTGACACCCCTGATATAAATGAAAGCAGATTATGATTTATATTCTTTATAGATTCATAGATTCATAGATGCTAGGGTTGGAAGGGACCTCAATGGATCATCGAGTCCGACCCCCTGCATAAGCAGGAAAGAGTGCTGGGCCTACATTACCCCAGCTA
>NW_017728886.1:147190078-147201909 GCF_001723895.1 Crocodylus porosus
GAATCTTAGCTCCAGGCAGGCAGTAGACCTCTCGTGCTGAAGGGTCCTGGCGACAAATGGGCCCCTCCGTACCTCTCAGGATGGAATCGCCTATGACGAGCACTCTTCTCCTCCTTCTACTTTTGTCTGGGCATAGCTCCTCCTCTCATTGAAGTCAATGCGTGTTTTGCCACTGATTTCAAGAACAATTGTCACAAAAGCATCACTTGAACTAATCTTAATGTAAATGAAAAACCAGACATTTCCAGAAATTTCACAATACCCTTTTTTCCATTATTATTATTATTTCACCTGCTTTGATGATTACTTTATTTGTCATTGTCTGGCAGAAAATGAAACGCATCTTAATCTTCTTTAGTATCTGAGTAAAGCTGTACTGCACAGAGATGGGTTCCTAGTTAGGAATGGTGCTAACTTTGAGTAATTTTACTCTTTAATATAGTTGATAATATCTGACCAAATACTCCAGAATAAGTCACTATAGAAATGAAGGTAGGTTTCCTGTGTGGCTTTACACATAGCATGCTAAAATACAAAAGAAACCTGTCTTAGTTTCAGTTATGAAATAATAAATACTGAGCCATTTTCGGAGCTCCTCCATGTTTTCTGAATTGTTGGAACAGGTGTGTTTCTCAAACTTTGTGAAACACAAGCTCAGCTGAAAGCAAGTTGACATTAAGAAGCAAAATCAGAATTGAGTGATAGTGCTTCAAAACTGAAAGCCAAGAGCAGTCTCCAACAACTGTAAAGATACATCAGCATTTAAAAAATGTAATTTTGTACATATTAATTATATTCCCAAGAACTATAGTTTATAGTAATATTACTGCAATGATTTGCCTTACAATTTTAGAACACTTTACTTTTATTTTAAATATAAAGATATTGCATTTTCATACCAGTGGAATGCTTTTTAGAGTATGAGTTAATTTTCAAGGTCATAAATATGAAACACCCTTGTCTGTTATGAATATTAGCTTTGTGCATGTGAATAGGGAAATGTGGCAACAGTCCTTAAAAAAAAAATCTTCCTACTACTGACAATTATACTACCAGTTTACCATAAATAGGGATACTCATTACAGTGAGCAAAGGAACAGTCAAATTCCAGTCACACTGAAGATAAGTGACACTTATAAGAGGCAAGAGCTCAGCTTAAAATGTTCCAGGTCATTAAACCACTGTGAATTGACCTCATTTGATCTTTGAGAGAAATGACAAGGTCTCTCTCTCTTAAGCAGAATGAGACACACCAGAAGCAGAGATAACAGTCTGACCAACCCCAGTTCTGTCCTTGAATGCATACATTTTATCCAGCCAAGGCAAAGGTTGGATATTATGATAGGATGAGAAATTTTTTGTAAAATATATTAAGTCCGTGTGACTGTAGGCAATTGCTGTATTATTGAATGTCTCAAATTATTCTGGATTAGCCACCTGCTAAAATGTTTTGTATCACAGACTTCACAGACCTGAGCTAGGAAGATTTGAGAAGAACAATGCAGTTGTTAACCTGGATAGTCTTTCATACAGGTTGGAAACATCCTGGAACTGTGAGATGGCTACAGTGTGGAGAACTTGGTTCATTTTAGGTTGACTGCAATAGGGTGGACTCGGAAAATGACTGGCAGGAAAAAAGAGAAAAAAGAGCTGAGGCTGAGAAAGCTGGGCCTGAATCAGTGGGCCAGGGCTGCAAGCCTGCAGCCAAAGTAAAGGGGCTAAAGCTAAGAGGACCAAGGCCTCTACAAACAGATTAAACTGTGGACAGAGTTACATCTGCGAAGCATGGGTATGGCTGTAGAGATGGCATTCCATGAATTTAGCTCTAAATGCAACTTGGGCCAGCAGGGTCAGAAGTCCCAAGGCCAAAAGACTGAGAGTCAAAGGGGAAGAGCTGAAATAAAAAATGTAGATGGGCTAAGTTGGGCCTAAGTGAAGGACTGACTACAGAGAGAGCATCTTGGGCTCACCAGCCTTTGAAGGCAGCCTCCCCTTACTATCTCTAACACCAAGATGTTGCAGGTGAGGAAGCAGGGTGAGACCCTTGGAGGCTGGAGTGGGACCCAGGCAGGATCAAGGCAGCCACTTGGGGGGCATCACAATTGCCCTCGGGTAGCAGCTCATTACAGAGCTATTTAAAGAGAGGAACAAAAGTTGGTATCCCCACATTACCAGCCACACTGTTTCCTCCAAAGTGAAACCTGCAGTGGGGGAAACATGGACCAGGGGGAACAGTCAGTGTGTGGACATTGGGATTCACAAGAGATAAACCAGAAGATCTCAAGTATGTGCCTCCTGCCTTTGTGATTCTGCCATTCCCAGCTTCTGTGCTGTGGTTTAGACATGAGACATGTCTGGTCTTCAACATGTGTGGATATCCCACATTTATGGTCTCACAGTACTGGGACTAGCATTGCTTTAAATGGCAATGACTTATGGCACCTGGAACATAACAAGTTCTGCAGGAGTTCAAGGGAAACGAGTCATATAGAACCACCATGCCACTGACTCCTTACCCCTTCTCTTGCTATGGTCCCTCTCAGCCATGTGGGGATAAGCCCTTAAGACAACTACAAAAGGTGGTAGGACCATATGCTGGTGTAGATGGAGTTCTACTGTGTGGCCAGACAGTTTCTGAAACATTTCTGTCACTACTGCATTTCCCCAGTGTTTCATTCTGCAACTGTAGATTATTTCAGAACACGAGAGATGGGCAATAAAACCTCACATTTTTCAGAACAAGCTCTTGTTTGAAGAGACAAGAATTAATTTCTTTTAGTGCAATTCTATCTGTCCTGTAAATTCAGCAGGCTTTTCTTTCCAAAACAATTCTTAAAAATTCAACAGAGTTTAAAAGTTTAAAAAAAACAAACCAAAGGACAACAACTGGATTTGGTACACTGGTGTAACAGCACTGACATCAGTGGGGTTGCAGCCACTCCCACCACCTCTGAATGTTTTCCAGCATGTCTCCATCACCAGAAAGGGCATTAAGCCCACACCTGGCAATCCAAAAAAGCTGATCCCCTCACCCCTACAAGTTTTTCCCTAATGTTGGCTGCACCTTGGCAGGGTAGTGCTCAGGAAATGTGCATTTCCTCTACTTGTTCAAGATGACTCTGTGGCTAGGTGGAGGACTTCAGTCTGGCACCTTCCATGAGCACTCTATTCTCTTTTGAAAAATGTACAATTAAATCTCAAAATGAAGACGACAGCTTCCCCTACCGGTTTGGTTCAAGGTTGCTAGAATGGGGAAGGAAATGTAGATTTCTATGTTCTCACTCCTTTTTCAGTTATGAATCATTGCTTAATTGATAGCCAGTGTACTGGTTCTCTGTATGTGGTGGCATGGGCTTCTACCAGAACTTTTACCCCTCCATTACCCTTTTCTCTGATACACATTTCTCCATCCTCCCACTCTTCATCTGTATTTCCCATGCTCTTCCCTTTACTGCTAGTCTCACAATCCCTCTGCTGCACTCCATACACAATTATTCCTTCTGCCATCTCCTTCACCTTTCTATGACTAGAAACCAAACTACAGTGGGGTGCACATCACCAGGGTAAATTGTAAGTACTATTTAGGTTCCCCACACAAGCATCAGTTACAACCTACTGTATTGAAAAAACTGAGGATACACAGATCTTTCTATCTTCAGCGATACAGTGCTGGCTTTCCTCTGTTTTCCCTTTTTCCAGGAAGATGTGTACGTATCACTGCAGCAGACAGGGAGGGGGCAGCACATGGAGTCTCACTGACATGTCAAGCTGAAAATTTTCTGCCAAAATGCTTCTTCACCAACAAACTGGTTTTTCAACTAAATTATTTTTAACAGATCTCTGCTTTTTAATGAAAATTTAAAGTTTTTAGTGAAACATCAACTTTTTTTCCCAGCAAAAATCAAAATTTTTCACGAACACATTATTTTTTTCATTTTTATCAACAATTTCTGTGAAAACATATTTTCTTTGTTTTCATCATAATTCTCCAAGAGAACAATGGGCCTCCTTTACTTAAACATTTTCCATGCCAAAAAGTTCAGACACGCTTCTTACACGCCTTTCAAATACCGTGATTAAATACACAAGATTTGAGCCTTGAGAATCATTTCCAGGTATATTTCATTCGCAGCCCCACTGTACAAAAATAAGATCTTTTAGATTCAATAATCTGCAGCCCTCCAACGAGATATACCCTGCAGAGCAATTTTATCTGGTCTGTGAATCCCAGATATCAGCAGCAATTTGGCAGCAAGGGGGCTTCTGCAAGAAAAAATGGGATTTATATATGTGCTGGCAGCTGAGTTGGAAGTACCAACCTGCTGCAGAGTGAGCAGTATTATCTTGGCCCACTGATCCTAAAGGTTCCCAACCCCTATTTTAAATACGTTAATAACTATTCCACGTGCGCTCACTTAGGGTAGTGTTAGGCTTTAGCATTAAGTAAGATTTAGTATTTAATGCACAGTTCTGTTCTGAAATGTGATTCTAACAATGGCAATGGGGTTTTCAGTTTGTCAGTGGCTTCCCTAACAAATGTGATCAAGTTCCAGTTATAATGATGGTTTTTTTAAAAATGTCAGTGACAGAACATCATCCTGCACTCTAGGACTCAAGATGGATTTGTTTCTTGTCATACATCCTCACAAGCAATAAAGGGTCAATAAGGCTAAATTATGCCTATGCAATAAAGTGTAACTGGCAGGAGTGTTGATGACAGCACAGTATAAAATCCAGAAATTCTCCTTAAGCTGCTTCTACAAAGGCTTCTTAACCCTTCTCAGGATGAACAGGAATAAAACACAGGGAACACTTAGTCTGGACACTGAAGCTGGCAGACAATTCTAACAACATGCATGAACACAGCTTCTAAGAAAGTGTCATACTTCTATGATGGTTTCTCAGAGTAGACCTACACTTTAAGAAACCAGGGAGTCCTCTTTTCTCTTACCCTTGAATGTCTCTCTCAGAGTGAAGAATTAGGCAACGTGCTGTCATAATGTCAATTTGGTGGTTAACCAGGGAGAAAATTGCTACCTCAAACAAAAATGCAAAAGCAAAAATGGTGGCAGATGTGGATGGCAGAAGTCAAGAGAACTAGATTGCTTGAAAACAAAGATAAGCCTTGAATACCAAATATCTCCCAAGGCACTGAAGCCATTCAGCTCATCTTATAACATAGGCGCCAACTTTTATTTTTGCCAGGAGGGAAGGGGCTAAGATAATGGACGTGGAAAGTTTTGCACATTTCAGGTGACAGCCTTCTTCCTGAGGGGAACCAGGGCGCCACATACTCAGCACCTCTGTCTTAGAACCTTTCTTTAGCAGTTTAATGAATTTAACTATAAACTAGCTGCACAACTTTTTTGTGGTACTCAGAGTATCATCTCAGCCTTTTGGGCTTCACTGCAGTATTGTTAAAAATAAGGTGACTCCTTACTGCTGACAGCAGAGTTCTGCCAGTCTTGCATAGGAGTCATCAGATGAGCAGTATGTGTGTGAAAAGGCTGTGTTGGTCTGGCACCTATTACGAGAACACGACATTTCTAGACTGTGATATGTAACCCTCAATCTATATGTTATTAATTGATTATGCATTTTTTCCATTACAGTTAATATCTGAGCAGTTTCATTTATCGTCTAGGGGTTGGATTTTCAAAACCACCAAGTGTTGGCCTAGGCTCTACTTCCACTGATATAAATGGTAAAAGGCCTACTGACTTTAATAGGAACAAAGGGAGGGCTGAACACTTCTGGAAATCCTACCCTGCATTTTTAAACCTGAAGCCATCCCCCCAACAGAACATTATGGGATGCATCTATCAAAATATGTTTGTGGCTAAGTTTAAAAAAAAATTGCAAAAATTCTCATGTTTAATTGGTATTCAATGAATTGCAAATTTCAGATATTCTAAACCAAATACATATGCAAAGTGGAAAACCAAGCTAGGTCACAGAAACAGGTGAACATCTGTGAAGGAATGATGTAAGAATTAGTTCTCTACAAGGACATCTTAAATAAAATCTCATCAGGGCTCATTCATTTCCCCCATCGATAAATCTCATAGGTGTTGCTCCCATCAAAGGTTCAACATCCTCTTTACCAAATGTTAAGATTGATATGACACACTACTCTTACTGCTCAACTGAATTTGATACCAATGGCCATACTTTGAAGTAGGCTGTTACCTACAAAAGCTTGTGCTTTTCTGAATATTACTCCCTAAGGTACCATCCTGCCCTGCCTATTGCCTGACTTCAGACTAACACAACTGAATGCTTCACCACACTTCTTGTTGAAATTTTATCCTTCCTCCCCTAGCTTTTGGAACTCCACCCTATCTCTCTCTCATTCCTTTGGATCATCATGTTTTCTCAGTGAAGTCCCACTGGGCTTTGTCCTTGACTACATCTTCTATCTCTATACTTTATCATGGAGCAAGTTATCATTTTAAAACAGCTTCAGCTGCTATGTCTTTGTCAGTCACTCACAGATTTGCCTTAACCCTGAACCAATGATGAATCCAGGGAGGATGCAGTGGTGCATTTGCATCCTCCTTTGATTCCTAGTCCACCAGAGTTTAAAACCAACTACCTGGGAGAGGCACCAGCATTTCTATTCAGGCAGCAGTGAGGGGGCCAATTGACTTTGTGGCTCATTGCAATCTACCCAACTCTTTTGAAACTCTTCATTCCACAGATGTTAATGATCTTCTTTTTAATAACCTTGACGTTCTGCTTATCAAGCTATCCTTTCCTCTACAATTTTACTGTCTGTTAGCTGGTCCTGGTAATGTAGCTCCTATTTCACTACCCTGAAGACTATTTTTAACTGTAGCTAAAAACATTAATTCGGGTGTGGAAACCTTAACTTAGATGTGGAAATAACTTTCAGTGAAGTACTAGAAGCACTGTCAAGATGCTCAAGAGGGCTAGATGTTCTTTTATGAATCTGCAAGAGAGCTACACATTTAATTCTAATGACTACAGAATTAATGAAACAACATTTTTTGATTATGTTTGCCTAGTTCGTTTGTTTACAGCTTCTTCCTATAAAAAAAATCTCCAAGACCCAGCACTTCCTCAGGTCACAGAGCTAGATTTCTAATCCAAGTCAAATTACACCAAAGATACAATGTTAAAACTTGGGACCATCTCTACAATTTACTCATCTCTATTCAGTGATTATTCTGGGTCCTTTGATGTTAGTCCAGTAGGCATTTCTACACATGATGCCATTACCATGTACACATGATGAAAATGTCACTTTGTGTGGCTTAACGGTGTCACACTGTACGTATGCAGGAGTTCCGGGGGCTTTAAATGAGTTTGCATCATTGCAAACTAAACTACATCTGATGTAATTTAGTTTTCAACAATGCATTGCAGCTATTAGCTCACCCCCCTAGTCATAGGAGAGATGGGCAGGCTCCACAGAAAAAAAAGATTGGGCCCTTCACTGCTTCTGCCTTTAGCCGGCACCTTCTGAAGGCAGAAGCAGCAAGGGTCTTGATTCTTTTCTCTTTCTGGCAGAGCCTCCCTGCCTCTCCTACTGCAAGGGGGTGAGCTGCCAGTGAGCCAAGCAGTCCCTGAGCGGTGGGATACCCCAGTCTTTCCCTCCGTGGCAGCAGCGGTGCCCCCTGGGGTCACTCGGGTGGGTTGCTATGAGGCTGGGTTCTGCCCCAGCTCGGGGTCAAGGAAGAGTTGGATCAGGCCAGGTGCTGCCTCTAAGCTGCAACCCACTAGCAACCTGTCCGGGCAGCCCCAGGAGATGCTGCTGCTGCCGAGAGAAGGACTGGGGCCCCCTGCAGCTCAGGACCTGATCGGCCCACCGCAGCTCACTCCCCAGCTGTGGGCAGGCTCAACCAAAAAAAAGAGTGGACAGGCCCCCTGCCATAACAGTGATGAAAACCCCTAAACTGAAATGATGGGTTTCAATTAAAAACCTACCATTTCAATTTAGGGACATAGAATGAAAACCTAAGGACTAAACCCCTGACACATGTACAATGCCCATACATTCTACAGAATGATATAGTTTCTACTTTCCATTGCCTGAATGACTTTCTTTTGCCAACTGCTAAAGCAACTGACCCTTCAAGCTAATTTTGAAAATTGTATTAGAATATACAAGTGAATTCCCTGATCTTAGTATCCTGCTTTTTAATGAAAGAAGCAAATTTTTGTGGTTAAGGCAATGGACTTGTTTTTCAAGAGATTTTGGCTTCATTCATGCCTTTGGATACATCTACACTTCGGAGCACCATACACAAATGCTTGAGTGATCCTTAAACAAGCTAGCTTGGGTAGTAGATGCAGTCTAGCCACAGTAATATAGAGCTCAATGTGTAAGTTACCTTATTGAGAAGCATGCTAACTCACTTAAAGCTAGTCTGAGTACTATACACGTATGCTGCAGTCTACACTGTAGACATTTTTTTTGTTAAAAATTCTCTCTCTGTGACCTGTAATCTCATGCAATCTTTCTGTGCCTCAGATCTCATCTGTCAAACAGAAGCAATATTATTTCCCTTCTACCACCCTTTGTCTTATTATGTAGATGTTAAGATCCTTTGAACCAGGAACATCCTTTAGTACATACCCAGAATGCACACTCTCATTTGGGCTCCTACATCTCATTGCACTAGAAATAATCATAATAAGACACAAGTAAACCAGTATATACTAAAACTGTAGCACTTTTGCCTGCTTAAGCTACTTGAGTAATGTTTTGTGTGTGATAGTTCCCCAAACATTTCACCTTATCTATTCTTTTAAATCTGTGTAGTTTTTTTGAGTATAAGCAGCCCTCATTGACTAACCTTTTGAAAAAGGCAGCCTTGTGAGAACTGCATTTCCTGTTATGTTGCACCTTTCAGAAGACATTCCCAATTCCTGAAAGAACCACTGAGATGAACTTTGGCAATTTACTCTTGCCCCTATAAATAAGGATAAAAATTCAGCTGAAACTAAGTCTTCTGTATACTTTCTGTTTTTTATGAGTACTTTTGAATATCAGGTGCTGGATGAGTGGGTGGGGAAAATCAAGTTTTGGTTTAACCAAGCCTTAGAAAAGCTGGTTTTGGTGGAACTTCCCAAACCCTCTCTCACCCTCTGGTCCACAGTGAAAGATGTTGCTAGTTTTTTATTCATTCCAATCTGGGTTTGAAATATTTGATTGTTTCATTTGCACTAACAACATTCCAAATGCCTCCAAGTTTCATTTTGCAAATCTGATCCAGTTCCTCTTCACTCCTAATACTAGTTTTAAAGGTCTATTCCTACAGTCCATATTCAGACAAAGTATCCTTTGACTCTGATAGGAATTTTATATAAAATAGAAATTCAGCCTTAGCAGTAGCATTGGCATTGACCAGACTGAAGGGAACTAGATGTACAGGAAGAGCAGCTTCCTAATTTTGTATTACCAGTATAAGATGAAACCTCGCCTGTATAATATTTCTCTGTAGAAGTATCACTCATGCTAGTGACAGTCTACAAAGGTGCTTTTTATGTAACAGGGTACATTCTTTTCCTTTTTGTGATGTCACCAAGGTCTTGTTGTGCTTTTTGAAAATGAGAGCTGAAGAAAGAGTAAATGACACAGAACTGAAGTAGACTACAGGCATACCTCGTTTTATTGCGCTTCGCAGATATTGCATTTTTTACAAATTGAAGGGTTGTGGCAACCCTGTGTCAAGCAAGCCTGTCGGCGCCATTTTTCCAACAGCATTTACTCACTTCGTGTTTCTGTGTCACATTTTGGTAATTCTCGCAATATTTCAAACTTCAGCAGCCACCACCCTGATCAGTCAGCAGCCATCAATATCGAGGCAAGACCCTCCACCAGCAAAAAGATTACGACTTGCTGAAGGCTCAGATGATGGTTAGCATTTTTTAACAATAAAGTATTTTTTAATTAAGGTATGTACATTTTTTTTTAGACATAATGCTATTGCACACTTAATAGACTACAGTATAGTGTAAACATAACTTTTATATGCACTGGGAAACCAAAAAATTTGTGTGACTCACTTTATTGCGATATTCGCTTTATTGAGGTGGTCTGGAACCGAACCCGCAATATCTCCGAGGTATGCCTGTATTTGAATGGTTTGTTGGTTTGAATGGTGAAGATAGGTGATGCCATTATAAGAGTGAAATGATGTTTTCAGCTTTGAAGCGAAAACTAAGATGCAGCTCATACCAAATATCAACAAAAGAGGGTAAACTGTTGAGATGCTTTGTGATAATTATGATGGAATGAATGAACTCAGAGAACCAACAGCTTAAACACATATCTGTGACCCTGCAACACTGACAAATTAAACAAAGCTTAGGACAGCGGTCAGCAACCTGGGAAGAGGTCAGATTTGGCACAGGAAGATCTGATCTGGCCCATAGCGGCATGGATTTTTGGGCAGCATGCAGCTTCACCGAGCTGCCTGTCCCTTCTGAAGTACTCTCTTCTACAGCCCTACCTGCTGCTTTCTTGTGCCCATACTTACTCTGGGTGCAGAAGGCCAAATATCTGTTCCTGGGGTAAGCTCCTGCAAAGGAGTTGGGCCAGAGATTTCCCATGGCAGGAGGTTCAGGTTGCAAGCTCTGGCCTGTGGTTGGAAAAGGTTGCCAAGCCCTGGTTTAGGGCTTGATGACAAATTTAAGACAGGTTATTTCTCTGCTCCCTTGCATTAGTTTTCCCTTAAACTCACAGCAGCTAAGGCATAACCAGCTATGAAGGAGCAGGAGAATTTCCCTCTGCTCCCTGGGCTATCCCTGAGACTTGCAGCATCTAAGGCAAGCGGTTTGGGAGGGGATAAATTTTTCTCAGCTCTCTGGGACTGCCTGGGGATGGGGGCTGCTTGTGGTGGGGGGAAGCCCCCCAAGATGGTACCCCCATGCTGGGCTGCATGGGCAGACACCTGGCCTAGAGCATGTCTTCTCCCTCCCTCCTTGAGCATGGGAAAGGGGAGGGGAGAATTGCCCTCAGCTCCCCAGGGCTGTCTGGACTGGGAAACCCAGGCTGGAAGAAACCTCCTGAGAGGTAGGCTTCCCCAAGGTGGGCCAGAACTAGGGTGGCCATCATAGACAACAGTCCAGTTGTCCTCTATTGATATGGAACCGGACGCCTTGAAGAGAAAAATAGAGGACAAAGGCATTGGGTTTCATATCAATAGAGGACAGAGTAGCAGAAAACTAGAATGTCCTCTATGATGGCCACCCTAGCCAGAACCTGTACAGGGGGCTTCTTCACCCCCTGTGGGGGGACAGCAGGGGTTTGGGGACACTTGGCTGGGCTGGCAATGGCCAGTAGGCTGGAAGATGTGGCCCCTGCCTATTGGCCTAGCCAAAGGCAGGCCTCCCCTTGTGTCACAGAGTGGGAACCTATGAGCGGCCGTGTACTCGCTAGCGCCCCCTTGCCATGTCAATTAGGCAATCCAGCACCCTCAACTCGCCCGCCATGTCTTTGATCTTAGGTTCAGTATGGGAGGCTGCCTACTTGCACCTATGACACTGCACTGGTATTACCTCCGTTCCAGATGGGGTGCTCTCACCCCAGCCTTATGGGCAGCGCGTGCCTCCGACCTCCCCTTATAGCACGCCCCAAGCCTCGCCGCTCTTCCTGGACGTTGTCTGGTCCTGCGCCCTACTGGCACCCCCTGGGCTGGCCTACAGCCAGTGCCCCTTCTCTGGCGCCCCGGCCTAACCTGCAACCAGTGCCCCTGGGCCTAACCTGCAATCCGCGCCCCTTCTCTAGCGCCCCCGGGCCTAACCCGCAACCAGTGCCCCCGGGCCTAACCCGCAATCCGCGCCCCTTCTCTAGCGCCCCC
>NW_017728886.1:147202009-147204758 GCF_001723895.1 Crocodylus porosus
ACCCGCAACCAGTGCCCCCGGGCCTAACCCGCAATCCGCGCCCCTTCTCTAGCGCCCCCGGGCCTAACCCGCAATCCGCGCCCCTTCTCTAGCACCCCCCCAGGCTTGGCCCCCTTACCTGGATTAACTCTCTATATCAACTGGGCTCAGGCGACCTAAGCCCTACCTGGCCCCTTCTGAGTCCTGTCGATGGTGACCGTCCAACTGGGCTCAGGCGGCCTAAGCCTTACCTGGCCCCTGCTGGCCCCTGCCAATGATGGTTGTCCAACTAAGTGTGTCCCGGTAGGCTCAGGCAGCCAGAGCCCTACCTGGCCCCTTCAAAGTCTTGTCAATGATGACCCTGACAAAGAGTGTCCTGTAAGGCTCAGGTGGCCAGAGCCTTACCTGGCCCCTCTGCTGGTACGGGGACCCTCCAGACCACTCTTTAGCCCACACCAGCCTTGGGTGCCTGTCAGTGAAACCTGCTGCCGGTGGCTTGATCTAGTACATGGCCCACCTAGGGCCTCTGCCACGCCTCCCGCACCCGTTGCCCCCCTGTGGGGCCTTTGCCACGCCTCTCAGCGCAAACCGCTGTGCCCCACTGAGCACCAGGAACCCCCAAGCTGCTGGGGAGCCCCCGTGAGGCCTCCTCTTACCCCTACAGCCTCACCCGGTCCTCCAGCGTAACAATAAGTAAACCAAAGAGTCAGCCAGCCGGCTACAACATCACATAAGCACCAGGCTTATAATATAAACCCCACACAATGCTGACTCTCACCCATACATCTGTCCAAGCTCTCTCTCTCCCCTTGCATCATTGCAGCCAGTCAAACCACCACCATTGACTCTACTGCTCAGCTCTCCCACAGAGCTGCAGCTCCTGCAGCTACCAGAGGGGAACTGCTCCTAGGCTCTAGCCTGGGCTGTTTATAAAGGGCCCAGCCCTGCGCCCCCCCTTCCGGTCACCTCACCAGCTGGTTACCACAGCAACCCACAGCTGCCCTGCTGATTGACAGCTCTCCTTCTCCTCTAAGGCACAGGACACCTCAGTGCCCCTGTGACACCTTGCCTTTCCCAATTGAAAACTGAATGTCAGTTTGATTGGTTATCAGTTCAACCTAAAGGAAGCTGCCTACATTGAATCGGTTCAGCCTCAGGCTTCTTGGCTCTCTGTAGTTAGCGTTGCTGAACAGAAGGCATAGAGAGGAAGAGAGGGAGAGACAAAAGGGAAGAAATAAGATGGGGAAAGAAAAGATACACAAGGTGGAGCCAACAGGAGTGAACAAAGTATGTAATATCAGTTGTTAGGAACATTAGTAAAACAAAGGCTAGTGGAAAAGATGATATCTGGATACTACTTTCTCAAGTCAAACTACATTTCAGAATGAGGACAATAAAGGTGTACTGATGTCACAGTAAACCCGGGCTGGCAAACATGGTGATAAAGCTCTCTCCTCTTTTTTTCCATGGCACTATGGTCCTATCCCTGAAGTTCTTTTTTTTTTTTTTTTGGTAAAGGACCCAAAAAGGGAGTGATGGGTGAAATAACCCATCCTCTTGTTTTCCATTCACCCTTTAGACCTAATAGCTGGCACAGTCATTTCCAAGCCCACACTCTTCTTATTTTCCAGACATGAACTTAAAACACAGTCTGTGGGTGGTATCAGTAGAACATTTTATCTAGATTAACTCAGCCTTTCTAACTTGAACCTGTGTTTCATCTGTGCTGTATTGTATAAACATATTTCTGTCATGGGCTTAAATAGGCTTTTGTTACCTTTGGCAGCTTAGGCCTCCATTGAGATAACATCCAGTGTTGTACCTTCTGAAGTTAGGAGGGCTTTTGCCACTGCCCTGAATATTATGTTTTAAAGCGTGATCTCTATGAAAATGAATAATTTTCCAGCAGAACAACATGGAAAGAGAACAAGAGGTGACTATAAAATACTATCACATGCAAAGCCAGCACAAATTTAGATTGTGAATTCACTGTGGCACGGTCATTTAGTACTATAGCACATGGACCTCCATCTGGGGCTGCTTCATAATGGGTGATAAACAATAATACTGTATTTACTCAAATATAAGATGACCCTAAATATAAGATAACCACGTAATTATTAGACTCCATATGTGGAAAATGTATAAATTCATTATAATTTTCTAGGTATTGAATCAAATTATTGAAGGTATGTCATGAATTTGACCCTCTTCCACTGCTAGTGGGGAAAATAAATCTGGGGGGATCAGTTAGCCCCCTACCCCTCTGCACCCCCGCCCCCTGCATCTTCCCCCTGCAGCCCTTTCCCTCATCCTTACTGTCAGATCTTCTCTACCTGAGTACATGGAAGTAAGGGGTAAATTTTAAAACACTGACCTTGAAATAAACATATCTGTAGTAATTCGGATATAGGTAAATTATCGCAGGTACACATATACTTAGTTCATCCAGAATTGTTACATTTTACCTTTTTTTGAAACTTCTGCAAAGTTTAGCACAGGTACTCCATAAACACACGTTTGAGCAGCACCTTTCTACCTATATATCTATATAAACACTTTTGTATCTATATCTGTAGATATATAGATAGATACAGATATATCAATATAGATATAGCACTCTCTCTCCCTCTCTCTCTTTTTCTCCCTCTCTCTCTCTATATATACATATACATACATGAGGGGTTCATAGATTTCATAGATTTCATAGACATTAGGGCTGGAAGGGACCTCGGGAGATCATCGAGTCCAGCCCCCTGCCCAAAGGGCA
>NW_017728886.1:147204769-147234055 GCF_001723895.1 Crocodylus porosus
GCTTGACCCGGCCCAGCACCAGGCAGCGGCCTCCTCCCAGCAAGCGAGGAGTTAACCCCTTCCCACCACAAGCCCACTTACCTCCGGCTGTGCTGGGGGTCGGCAGGGGGCTCTGCGGCTGCTGAGGGGGTGTCTGGGGGGCTTCGGGGGAGCGGGGGCGCAGCAGGCTTCACCCGCACGTCTCTCACCGCTCCAGAGCCTAACTACCCTAACTGGGTAATCAAAAAGTTCTAAGACTTAGTCTTTATTTTAAAGAATAGTGTACAAACAACATTTTTATGAGCTGTCCCCTTCAAAGTAATCTCCCCCAGATGATACGCATTTGTCCCAATGTTCCTGCCACTTTTGGAAGCTATGCTGGAAGTCTTCAACTGTGAGTTTTTTGAGTTCTGCTTTCACATTCTTATGGATGGTTGGATTGTCATCAAATCTCCTTCCTTTCAGCTTCATTTTGATTTTTGGGAACAGAAAAAAATCACATGGGGCAAGGTCAAGTGAACAGAGGGTGTGGTATCACAGGAATGTCTTTTGCAGCCAAAAAAATTCTTGAATGGAGACAGCAGTGTGTGAAGGAGCGTTGTCATGGTGCAAAAACCATCGACCATTTTCACACAGCTCATGGCAGTTTCGTCTAACTTTATCCCTCAATCGACTCAAAACCTCTTTATAAAAGGCCTGGTTGATTGTTTGACCACTCAGTACAAATTCCTAATGAACAATACGCCAAACATCAAGTCTTAGAACTTTTTGATCAAACCACGTGTGTATATATAGATATATAGATATATATAAAATATTTTGTTACAAGGACGAAATCAGTTCCAAATTCCAAATTTTGGGAAGTTTGAAATTTTGACTGAGCAGAGCTCAATTGTTCAAGTCTGTGTGTGTCTACACTGGATAGGTATCCTTCTTCCCAGGCCTATTAGTCTGGGGCTTCAGATACCTCCCCAAATCTGTGGCAGGTATCATACATGCAAGCCCAAGACCCAGAGACACTAGGACTTAGATGCTTAGTAGTATAAACTACGTGTAGGATAAACTATGCTTTTTTTTTTTTCAAATATACAGGCAACCACCGCTAAGCGCTCTTAACCGGTTCCTGAAAAATTGAGTGTTAAGCGAAATGAGCGTTAAGCAAAACCGAAAGTATTTGACGACCCAAGATGGTGACCGTAATTGTTTTTAATGACCCAAGATGGTGATCATGAGTGTTATAACAAAACTCACTGAGCGCTAAGTGAAATCAGGTATCAATTTAAAATAAGCGTTATAGTGAAATAGCGCTAAGTAAAACAACGTTAAGCGAGGGTTGCCTGTATTTCATATTGCAGGTCAAATCAGCCAAATCAGTTCCAAATCATATCATGCCTGAGCAGAACTCACTTGTTCCAAAAGCCATATCAATTGACCAGAACTCAATCATTTCAAACACCTTGTATGGCACTACAACTGCATCTTACATCCCAGGCTCTCACCTTGGGACTTCAGCTACACCCAAATCTATTGGCAGGCATCCTACATGCAGGCCAAAGCCCAGAGGTCTTAGAATTCAGATGCCCCCACTTGATCTTAGCCTACAAGAAGCTGAGAAGCAATGCACAATATTAGTCTAAAGCCAAAAAAAAACCCGTTACTTACCATACAGTTTATTGAACTGGGCCCCACTAGAGTCAACACCATTTGAAGCCATGGTGACTCCATAGCTCAGCAATGCTCAGTATGTGTATGTACTTCAGATACCCCCCACACAAAGGATCCATGTGCTAAGTAGCCCCTCACTCATGACTGGAATCAGATGTTTTTGTTATCAGTACTGTAGCAAGCAGGAGATGAGTGGGGTGACCACCCTGAGCACCAAAACAAAGGGTGCCAAGAGGCACTGCCCAGCCTGGGCAGGATGTGGGACAGAGCTACAAGTGGCTCACTGGGGGGTGGTATGGGTTTGGGGGGGAAGGGTGGCTCCCGCTGCTGTGTGCATTCCTGGGCAAGCATGGTGGGACGTGTGCCCCCCAGATTTGTGTGCAGGGCCAGGACAGGCTGCCGCTGTGGGCTTGCCCCGGGTGCCAAAATCCTTGCTACAGTACTGTTTGTTATGAGTCCTGCTGGGATCCTCCAAAAATTTATATGCAGATGAGGCACAGGGCAACCTGGTCCAACTCCACCTCATGGAAAATGGGGCCATAGTAATCATATGCAACAGGCTGTGGGGTGGGGTGACAGAGGGATTCAGGATGAACTCTCTGGCTCTGTTTGGTGATGTTTGCCGGACATTTAAGGCTGGTGAAGAAACAGCAATTATTGGAAATAGTAAAGAGGAAGTAGAAATCAACAGCTCTCATCCAGGCTCTTCACCATATGACATTGCTTTTAGTGCAGTACCCTTTTCTCTGGCCTTCACAAATGCAATTCACACCCATTCAGAAGGGGTCATTTTCCTAGCCTATCACTTTGACTACTGCACCAACTTCTATGCATCACTTCTATGTATCACTTCAGGCTAGCTCAGCTTTCACTACTGCATCAAACATTAAACTTTGTCTAAACTTTTAGAATTCAACACCCCAGCTCTTCTTCACTATCAGGTGTTGACTCCCAATTCCCATCAGTCTACAGTGCTAGTGCTTACTGCCACCTGTTGCATTTTCAAAAAAGTAACTTTCTTCATTCCCACCTTTGCATGTGGAAGGAGCTTCTCATAACTCCTTTAAAGCTACCTTCTCCACGTTGCTCCTTAAAACTGTCCTTTTTGCATTGTTTACAAAGATCGAAACAATAATTAAGCTGCTAGTATGCTCAGACAAATGACAACTGTACTGGCCAAGATCACCTCTTGCATTCCTTTTCCTCGGTATATCTAGCGCCTCTTACCTTATACTTACTATGCAAATGCTTTGGGAAAAGACCAACTTTGTGCTGTGTCATCATACAGCACCCAGAACGATAGGACCCTGGTTTGTGACCCCAAGTCCTCGACTCTATTGAAATACATGTATTACATAATAAATAATAAGAAGAGTATGTGTTACACAGCTAACAGTGATTTCCTGGTATACTCAGAGGAAAAGAAGCCGAAGTTTTCTTTCAAAGCATAAAATGCCTGTGTACAATGTAAGTTATATTTACAGAGCACATAAAGATAACAAACCTCCATTTAGGGCCTCTAAGCACTACTATAATATTTAGAACAAACCCACATTATACATTTTGGGCTTTGTCCTCATGCTAAATGTCCTTTACACAGGTCAGGTAGAATAAGGGATCTATAAAATAGATACAATAGAAAGGCCCCTGTACAGTGGTGAAGCATTGAAAAAGGCCTTTCTGCAAATGAAAAATAGGCCTATTGTCTTTTCTATGCACACACCGTAAAACATGTATTTTCAGTTTGGGTGGTTTATGCTACACCAAAAAAAACAAACCCAAAAACCACCCAGCAAGCAAAGATGGAATATATGAAGAATTCAACACAGACTCACCCTACAAGATTCACCATGCTGAGTGACCTTACTGACCTATCTCTTGGCAGACAAAAATGAGGACTTAAATGAGGATTTAAACATGCGGTGCACAAAAACCAGGATCGTGGCTACATACACCACATACAGATGAGACAATGGTGTTGAGAGAATCATGTTGGTGAGTGGCAAAACAACAACTTTCAAGATGGAAATATTTCTTTAGGCCAGTCAGGAGTCTTGCAATATACGTGACATTTAACAATATAGGCAAGGGAATGGAGAAATGCTATAAGGATATTAGAGAATGAAAATGATGATGCACAACCAATTAAATACCTGAGAAATATATCTCATACCCATTATATATCCAAATTACCTAATCAAGAAAATGTCAGCAGAAAGTTCTTAAAATATATTTCATACATTACACTGAGTTGTTATAAAAGTAAGAAGAAAAATGATGCTGCTGCTGCAGGGATCTAGGTTTTCTTTTTATTCTTGAATCACATACTTTCGCTCACACTAGGTGCATCTACATAAGTTTACTGGACTAGGTGCATAGTTTACTGCACAGTAAGTGTGCACATCTACATGTGCACATGCTTACTGTACAGTCAGGGCCAAATTAACCCTTTAGTGGGACCTAGGCAAATAAACTCATGGGCTCCAGGCCAGTCGAGACCCCACTCTCCATGCCGACACTGCCACCTGCAAGGAGCAGAGCTCAGAGCCATGCTAGGAAGCAGCCAGGGTGGCAGTGAGGCCAGCGAAGGAGAGGGGAAAGGAAGGGAACGGAGGTGGACAGAGTCATTCACACCACTGCCGCAGAGGGAAGGACCAGGCCTCCCCTGCAGCTCAGGGCCCTAGGTATGTGCCTAGTTTGCCTATTCATTAATCTGCGCACAGTAAACTGCTACTCATGAGTAAATTTGGTACTTGCAAATGCAAGAAGCAAATTTATTCACGAGCAGTTACTGCACAGTAATGCACATGTAGAGGCCAACTGGGAGCAGATTTGTTCCTGGTCAGCCCTGCCACTAGGGGTCCAGCCTGAGCTTAGCCCCAGGGCTCTAGGGCTGGGACCCTCTCCTGTCCCAGAGCTGTGCTGCCTCTACGGCAGCCCCAGCCACAGGCCCTTTAAAAGCTTGCAGGCATATTGAGCCCGGGGGCAGAACAACAAAGAGCCTGGGGGGAGTCTTGGCCTCTGCCCCCACTGCACAGGCCACAGGCTACCTGTGCCAGCCTGCTTGTACCCCAGTGCCACTGCCTGGCACCACAATGCTGCACAACTGCCATGTCATGCCATCCAGCCCTGCAGGCTGCTGCAGGCTGCTGCTACACCTGCCAGCACCAAGGCCCATCTGCAGCCAGCTCCTGGCTACTCGGGCCAGCACCAGTAGACAAGCCCCAGCAGCCTGCCCAGACCCTGCAGGTGCTGCAGGGCATCATCTTACTGCGTGATGTGTCCATCAGCAGCCACACACCATTGCTGCCAGCCAGGACTGACTGGAGTCACTGGGCATGCCAACCCTGCCCACATGGTAAGTCCCACACTGTGGGGTGGGGTCCTTACAGCCCTGCCCCCTGCCCCTGCTCTCTGCCCAGCCTGGCTATGTTCTCATGGCCCCCAGGTTCCACCCCCACAGCAAGAAGGGAGACAGGAGACATGTAAAAGTTTATTGAGCATCTGGTGCTCCTGCAACTAGGCAGGCACAGGCCTCTCACAAGCCAAGGAACAAGCTGATGTCCCCAGCTGTGTGGGACAGAAATGTGTAGCACAGCCACAGTAGCCCTCCAGGCAGAGGTTACGAGACAGGCTGCATTTTCCCACTGCACTACTGAACCTCAAGGTATCATGCCAGGTATGCACATGCATCCAGGGCATCAAGGGCACCATAGCAAATCAGCAGCATCTGGGCACAGTGGGTCAGGCACACTTAGGTCTTAGCAAACAGTTTGTCATGCAGTGCCTGGGACATGAGCAGCAGGGGCATGCTCGGGGTGCAGCACCAGTGAGGAGGGGGACTGGCCTCGGGTGCCACCCTGAGGAGGCCCCCTGAGGAAAGGGTGGGGATGTAGACAGTTCCACATCCCAGTCATCTGGGAGCCCTGTACCCCCCAAACCCAGGTGCTGTGGGCTTGAGGGCAGCACAGGAAACCAACAGGCCTGCAGGAGAAGTGGGGACAGTGGGGTCTGGAGTCACAGTAGCCAGTGCTGCCAGGAAAGGTAGGCCTGTCCCAGTCTGGGAACAGGGCGGAGAGGCAGGCTGCCTGTAGCCAGCACCTAGTGGCCCAACAGCCCCTGAGGAGTGAGCAGGGGCAGGGGGCCCATCCATTGGCTACCTAGGCCCAGGCCAACCCAGCCAACTTACCATGGACCATGGGCACCCATGATACCCAACCCCTGATCTGAGGCTGGGCAGCACACAGGCTCCTGGTATAGAAGATATTATCTCAGAAATGTTGCAAATTCTCACAAACAACTACTTTCTCATGGCTCTGTAGGCCCTGCAGCTGTACACAGGGGAGGGGCTGCAGTTGGCAGCTGGGATGTGGCCTCCGAGTTGCTACCTCCCACAACTGGGGCCCTGCAGATGTGCCAGTTCACAGGAGGAGGACCCAGGATCAGACCCTCCTCCTGGACTGGCTGGTGATGGCCATGAAGGACCATCAGGCAGATGTGTGGATGTGGTAGATGGAGGATGTTGCAGAGGCCATAGATGGTGGGCAGAGGACATAGCCCATGAGAATGTGTGGAACCAGTGCGAGGAGGTGCAGGACTGACATGAAGAGGCGCTGGACTGGGTGAACCAAGAGCTCAGGGAGCCCTTGGTCCTGGAGCAGGAACACATGGAGGCCCTGTGGGAGCAGGGTGCAGTCCTGTCAAGGACAGTGCAGGCCATGGAGGATGACCACCAAGTGCAAGACAGCACTGTGGCCCTGGCAGTAGCCTTTGTGCTGCCTGCTGCCCTGCCACTGACCCCAGCCCTACCTGACCCTTGGTAGCTGCCCGCCACCCAACAGCAGGCCCCCCTGTGGGCCTAGGTGGAGGTCCAGCACCACCTCTGCCAACCAGGAGCCCCTGTCCCAGCCCCCAGCCCAGGTCCCCTGACATCTAGCACCCTGCTACCTGGGCCCAGTCCTGCCACTCACCCTGGCTCCATGTGGGTGCAGAGATGGAGCTGCCTGCAGTGGGGCCAGGATCATGCACCAGCCCTGATGGCCCTATCCACTGGCTGCTGGAGGAAGAGCCTATGACAAGGCACCAGTGGCCACCAACACCCCTGGGTGAGGCTGCTGGCCTCACCATGGCATATGTACCCATGCATCCATGGGGGAATGGCCAGAGCCCAGGGTGCTGGTCACCTATCCCTAGGTTCTGCCCCCTAAGCACTCCCACCCCATGGCCCTCCACCCCAGGAGGACACACACACAAACCACATTATAAATAGTTTGCATGGGGGGGGGCTGGTGAAGGGGCTCTGTTGTTGGGGAGGGGGGGAAGGTGGGGTCTGTTTATTGTGAGGGCAATACAGTGCTTTTCTGAGACCTGTCTGGAGCAAGCATGGTGCTGGGGGTGGGTGGTAAAGCAGGGATCCGTGGGCTGCTGTCCAAGTAAGCTACAGTGGGGAGTGCAGGAAGAGATGGTCAGCCAGCACCTCTCACAGCCAGTGCCCTGGCTCCCAGTGACAGGTGTACAGCTCTCCTGGGACCTCAGCGGGGGGGGGGGGGCCACCACTGTTGCTGCCACCGCAGCTGGTACTCCCACTGCCAGGCATCTTCTGACCACTGCGCCTCCTCTGCCCAGGCCTCAGGAAACAACTCCCCCCAGGCTTCACAGATGTTATTCAGCATGCAGGCTGTGACAGTGATCCAGGGGATGTCCTCAGTGAACTCAAGGTGGCAGTGAGGATGCATCAACATCATAGTTTCATAGTTAGTAGGGTCAGATGGGACCTGAGCAGATCATCAAGTCCGACCCCCTGCCATGGCAGGTAAGAATACTGGGGTCAAACGACACCAGCAAGGTGATTGTCAAGCCTTGTCTTAAAGACCCCCAGGGTAGGAGCCAGTACCACTTGGTTTGGAAGTTGGTTCCAGATCCTAGCTGCCTTGACAGTGAAGTAGCGCCTCCTGATGTCTAATCTGAATTTACCCTCTGCCAGCTTGTGACCATTATTTCTAGTCTCTCCTGGTAGTGCTCCGGGGAACAGGGACTCCCACAATGCCTGTTGGTCCCCTCTGACTAGTTTGTAACAGGCCACTAGATTCCCCCCTCAGCCTTCTCTTGTGGAGGCTGAACAGGTTCAGGTCCCATAGCCTGTCCTCGTAGGACCTGCCCTGCTGCCCCCTTGAAATGGGGGAAGGCTCACTCCACCGGGTGTGTGTGTGGCCCTGGCATTTGTTGAAGTGGGTCTGGTGGGGGTCTAGCTGGCCAGTGTAGGGGTGCATGAACTAGGGGAGGAGTGGGTAGGCAAGGTCCCCAATGAGGAGGGACAGGACCACCATAGTGCCCAGCTGGAGGTCTGCCACCCCCCAGCACAAAGCACCCACTCTGCACCAGGGCTGGCAGGATGGAGTTCCAGAAGATGCTAGTATCATAGGCATTACCCACCCAACCAGCACTTACATTGGTGAAGGCTCTATGGTGGTTGATGACAGCCTTGAGCACAACAGAGTGGAAGCCCCTCTTGCTGTAGTAGGGGCAGTCCCTGTGGGGTGGGCAGGTGACAGTGATGTGGGTCCTGTCCAGGGCCCCAATGCACTGGGGGAGTCCCAGGGTGTGGAATCCTGCCACCACCTTCAGGGGTTATGAACACAGAGCACCGTGTGCCCCAGCATGTTCAGGAGGGTGCCACACACCTCAAGGATGGCCTCCCCAGTGGTCACCTTGCCCACGCCAAAGAGATGGCCCACATAGTAGAAGCTTATGGGCATGGCTTCAGCAGGGTGATGGCCAGTCAGCTGTCTGTGGGGATGGATGCCAAAATGGCAGTGTCATGCAACTCCAGCTACAGGCAGAGCTGTTCCAGGAGGTCCAGAAAGGTGGCTCAGGTCATGCAAAATGCCTCCAGCCACTGCTGATTGTCCCAGGTGGCCTGGATGATATGCAGCCAGCACTACTGGCTGGCCCAGTAAGCCCAGACGTGGTGAGGGGGTGCTGGAGGTGGATGAGGGCATGGATAGCCCCAGGGATGGCATCCAGGAGACCTCTGTCAGTGTCCTTTCTGGGGTCTGGGCAGCAGGACAGGGTTCAGGGGGTAGCAGCTCTGGGATGGTGCAGTACACCCGGCTAGATGGATGTCTACATGTACATTGGATCTCAGAGCAGTTTACTCATGAGTAAACTACTTGCAAGAAAATGTTCTGGGACAGGCGTCTACACATGCAGGGTCTTGGGAGCAGATTGCTGCTCATGGCAGCAATTTGCTCCCACCCTTACTGGCCCTGCACCAGCCCCTTGCAGCAGCCAGGGGGAGCACTAGGTTTAGGGCAGCTCCCCTTGGCTGCTGCCCAGCTAACCAGGAGCACATTTGCTCCTGGTTAGAGATCTACATGTGCACTACTGCTCAGTTACTAATCTTGAGTAAATTTGCTACTTGCATTTGCAGGTAGCAAATTTAATCATGATTAGAGCCAATTACTCTACAGTAAATACCTGCACATGTAGATGCAGATGCTTACTGTGTAGTAATTAGCTCTACTGCGCAGTAAAGCATCTCGTGTAGATGCATCCACTGATTTCAAGGGGGCATGCTGTAATATACTACCACCCCTGGTGAGCAAAATAGGAGCCTGTTTAAATGTAAGTAAAAATAAAGAAGATAAAAGTAGATAATAGGAGAGTGGTGAATCCCAATTTCCAAAAATGCTTAGAAGATCTTTTCAAGCATCTTGTGCTGAACCTGAATTGCCATTTTTCAAAACTGAAAAAAACACTGCACTTCTTTTAGACTTTAAATCATAGTAAAGCCAACAGTTTGAATCTGAATTCTGTTTACAGTGATATTCATATTTCAAATGCCCCAACATGCCGAGATGAATTAGATCAGGGCCTTTCAACCTTTTTGAATCTATGTACCCCCAGTGGCTGGACACTGAGCGAGAGGCGGGGCAAAGGGGTGTGTGGCAGGGGTAGCATGTGGCTGGATGCCAAGTGGGGGGTAGGGGTGAGGGGGGTGGAGCGTGCAGCTGGACACGGAGCAGGGAGGTGTGGACAGCATGCAGGAAGGCAGGGACAGAGCGCCACTGCCTCCCAGGAGCAGGGCCAGGGTGGGCTGGGAAAGCTCACCAGGCTGGGCTGAGGGCAGCAGCACCCCTCAGCGGGGCAGGGAAGCTAACCAGGTTAGTGTGTGGCAGTAGCTACTGCCATATGCAAGCTTCTCCACCCCAGAGGGGTGCTCCTGCCCTTGCCCCACCCTGGCCCTGCTCCTGGGAAGTGGCAGCACTCTGTCCCTGCCTGCCCATCCGCACCCCCTAGGACTGGTCCAAGTACCCCCAGAAGTATGCATATGCCCAGTTAACAACCCCTGAATTAGATGAATGACATGGTACTTACAACCAAAAGAGAGTCTGAAAATGGAGAGAACCATTTTATAGAATTTTTAAATAGATTCCTCAATTTCAAAAGGTAACTGCATTGCACACATGTAGAATTTCTTCTTACTGCCTTTCACACAGCTGCACACATATACACACACTTACTCTACTGACTCCCCCAATAGCTATTCACAAAAGCTTGACTAATAACAGCCACATATTTTTAAATCTGTTGTTTTTGCCTTTGTTTTTAGTTTATTTTCAGATGCATCAAATACAAAATGTTCAAACTGACAAATGTCATCAGATGGGGCATTAATTTCTAGCTGCACAATCATCCATTGTCTGATGTATTCTGCAATCGCCTAGAATCTAGATAAATCCCAAAGTTCTTACTCAGCTTTTTCTTGGTGCAAAATGCTTATTGGTTTCAACAATTCTGTTTGCTGTTTTGTGTAGCAGGGACCAGAGGAAAGGAAACAAGAATGTTTCCATTGGTGGGTGGGTGGTCTCATCACAGAACAATGTGCAGTATTCAGCTCACAAAGTTCCAAATCCCATGAGATCCATGTAGATTTAGCGGGTATGATTGGTCAACCACCCAGAGGCCCTCCTTTCTCTGCATCAGTTCAGAGTCCCCCATCCCCAGTTCGAACTGCTAGGGACTCTCCCACCTGTGGCTGAACATGGGCTTCCCCTTGTAGGGGGAATTCCCCACAGCAGAATGCATTCACAGAGAAATGAATGCCTCAGGCTCTGTTAAGCTCTATCAGATTCCCCAAGGGGCTGAAAGAAAATGAGTTTCTACCCTAGTCTCATCTTATTCTCACACTACCTGTATCTTGCATAGAGTCCTTTTAAAGTTCAGGGACAGGAGTGATGATACCATATCAGAGGAAAAAGTTGTGAGGGGAGAGGTAAAGGGAAACCTGCAGAATGGACGTCCCCACATCAGAGCAGATTTTTGGGAAGATGGTCATGGTCAACAACAAGCTTGCCCGTGTACAGACTGAGTAAAAACCAAGAAACAAACTGAGTTCTGCTTCATGCATTGGCAATGCATAAGGGGTGCACGCGGATGCACGTGCACCCCCTGAGACTGGATGCCACTGCCTGAGGGCAGTTGCCACTCGCCACTCCCACCCTCCTTACCAGTGACACTGCTGGCTGTGTCCACAGGCAGTTGCTGATCACTGCTGGCCACCGCCGACACTGCCAGTTGGTGCTCGCCACACCCCCCCAAACTCCCCCCACAACACTGCTGCAGCCACTTGTAGGTGGTCCTCACTAGGCCCGCCCCCACCACTGACATCAGTGCAGCTGCCTACAGGAGCTCCCTGCTCACCGCCACCACACCCCCACCACCGCTGCTGCCTGCAGGCAGTTGTGCCCCCTCCCAGCCTCGGGAGGCATGAGGTGTTCATGGCTTCACGGGTATGAACTCAGAGAGTAGCTGAATTTAAGAGGATAGCTGAAAGAGCAAAATTTAGCCCTGAGTCATGACTTCAAGATGGGACCAGGAGCAGATCCAGGGAGGGGTGTACTTGCACACCTCCATCCCCTTTGATTCCTGATCAACCCAAAGTTTAAAACCAACTGCCTGGCAGTGGCAGCAGCATTTCTAGTCAAGCAGTACTGAGGCAGTCACTTGACTTCATGGCTTATTATTCTCTACCTGATCCCTTCTAAACTCTTCATGCACAGGTGTTAACAACCCTCTCTCCTTTTTAATGGTCTTGATGTTCCACCACTCAAGCTAGCCTTTGTTCTGAAATTCTGCTGTCTGTTAGCTGATCCTGGTAATCAAGCTCTTATTTCACAGCCCTGCAAATTGTTTTTAACTCATTTCAATGAAGTTATATTAGTTTTGTTGTTCAATCTTAAATTGAATAGTACAGCAGAGGGGCCCCTAGCATATTAATAAAGCTTCTAGTTTCGTTTTACCTGGTTAAAGACATGTGTTGTTTTATATGTGGTGATGCATATCTGCACCCCCATCTTTCCAGAATGCTAGATTGACCTTTGGGTGGGACCCATGATTTGTGATGATTAGTGACTGAGTACTAAGACAGAAGAGTATGACTGATTATGGAAGTTGGGTGAAGCCACACTTTGTCTTCTGAAAAGGCATCTTTTTTTTGCTAAGAGTTGCTCTTGATGGGAGGGGAAGCATCATTTTTACTGTTAATCCTGAATACAATATTCAGCTCCAATCCTGTACCCATGAGTCAATCAACGTTTGATTTCAGTGAGCACATGAGGACTGAGTCCCACACTGCACTAATATATTTTGGCAATATACTCTAATATACTTTGAAAGTACATGCTAATATTTTTGCTAAAATACTTGGCATAGCCCTATACAAACCAGTGTATAAACTTCCCCTATTCTCTGTTACCCTCCCTACAGTCTGTCACCACAGCTCACATGCTTTCTATTTACCGTTTTCTTCTTCTTTCATAGTGATGGAGTGATTCACTCAGCATCTCCTTTAGGTTACAGAGTAATCTCACATAACAGGATGAACATAAAATGTGGGGGCATTTACAAGAACTTGGAAGAATTACCATAAAATATTCAAAGAAACAAAGGAACCTCGTAAGTCAGATTCAGATTTTTTTACAAGTAGAAATTTCACAGAGTATCTTCTGTGATTTCCTCTTCTACACACAGATAAACTAAAAATAAGCATGAATGTACCACTTGAACAGATTCCATACAATCAGCTTTTAGCTCAATCTCTGCCCTTTTCTGTCTGACAGTGACATATTTTGTTTACATTGAATTAATGCAATTCATTTCCCTGTACTAAGGAAATATCAGAGTTGAATTTGATGGACACACTGTACACACCCACAAATTCTTTCACTTGTAATTCCTGTGGTAAATATCATGTGTTCCTTATTGGAAATAAGCCAAAACCTCTTGTCATTGGATCAGGTTCCAAACTTTGTAGCAAGGAAACCATCTTTCTGCCTTATTTCTACACACATCATGGGACAATACTCCTCTCTTAGACCCTCATGGCCATAAACATTAACCCACACCTGTAAACTGTTTTCTCCACCCTCTACCCTCTCAAAGAAGTCTAAGGAAAAAACAGAAATTCTAAGGTAATGCCTTCTTCTGGCTCTCCGTAGTATCTCTTATCTGTTCTTGTTCTTTAAATCCTGGGGCCATCTTTAATGTTGTCATTGCATGCCAGGTACAATAATAGTGCATGTCAGGTCCCATATTCTATGCCCTTTCATAGTCAGATGTTTCAATGGGCGTCCCATCAGCCCAAGGACAGCTGTGAACTGAAAGCAGAGTCTTCAACTATGTGAACTGAAAGCAGAGGTAAAGCGGCTCAAAGCCTACAGTTAGTACCTCTGATATTGTTCAGAATGGTTTTATTTCCTACATTTGACACCAGCTGCTGGCCAGCAGCAGCCTGAGCAAGTAAAATTTGGACTCCTAAGGGAAGAACCAAAAATAAGTAATGCAGTCCCAGTTCCAAGATGAGCTAGGAGTCATTACTTCCAGCTGCTACTGTTTTCCCATGGAAAAAAATGGTTCAGTTACAATGAGCCAGCACAATATGCTGTACAAAACCATATGCCCTTTACTACAATTCAAGGAAATAGCTTGCCACCACTGCAGTGCCTGGGCAAATGGAGATGCTAAGGTCAAAAGGATACTGCCACAGCTAGTCTGTGAAAGTCCTTTGAAAATAATTATAAAGGTTCAGTGTATTTCTTTTCATTAATAAAAATAACATTACAGGTAATGAACATTTCACTTTCAGAACAGGTGTCCTGCGTGTTTAAATCTCTAGGACATTCTAGAATTTATTGCACCAGTAAAAGCTTGAGGCACACCAATGCTATGATGGGACTACATACCTTATGCTCTTGTCACGCTTAAAACCTACTGTTAGTAACCAGGGTTCTCTCTCATATGACCAATAGTTAGACAGGAACCTCCCTTTAAGATTCTGACATCACTGGACATGACCAGGGGCAGATCCAAAAGGGATGTGGTAGCATTCCTCTTTCAGACCACACCACAGGAGTAGTAGCTGGGGACTTCTTAAAGTCCCTGACTCAGGTAAGAATTGCTCCCTTCCCTCTCAGCACCCTCTGTTGCCCTCTACCCTTTCAACACTGCTTGTTCCTCTTCACGTCACACAGCAAGTCTTCAGCTCAAGCTAGAGGCAAATTCTCAGAAATGATAAGGGCACTGATTTCAGAGGATTCATTCATATGATTTTCATTGACAGGTACCAGCAAATTGTTAGGCACAGTTAGGATTTTCTTTGGCATGAGGCAGATGCACAAAGCTGTGCGAAGCTTTTGCAAGAAAGCCCATACCGTGGAAAACCTGCTTAGTGCTAAGTTCATCAAAAAAGAGTCTCTTAGAAGTAAACTGGCAGCTCTGGTTTCCCTTAAGAGTGGACTATGAGGAAACTGAAAGCTTTCTTGCTGCTTTTACTCCTCTAAGACCTAGGTGGGGATAAGAGAAGATGATGTCATAGAACATGAGCCACAAGAGACAACTTTCCAGGAAGGGAAAGTCCCAGAACCTGCTGGGTGAAGGAGAGTCCATAAAAATGGTAAAGTTTCATTCTTTGCAAAGTGAAACTGACAGTAACCACCCAGATTTGCTGGTCACGCTTTGAATTTTACTGAATTTTCACGTTCGCATGAACCTAAGACTTAAAGTGGAATGAGACACGTGTGTGAAGTTAACCAACAAGTTTCAGTTTGCCAAAACTGGGGCTTGTGATATTTTGCTCTTTATATCACAAATGCAGCATTAAAGAACCACATTGGCACACCAGCACCTGATAACCATGCTTATTAGGGGCACACAAAATGCTAGGCCTCACTACATACAAGTATGATGGCAGGGCCCTGATGGCTGTTGCAATATTAGACAGTGAAGAACAATGGAGAGTTCAAATACTTAAAGGGATGCCATACATTTCCTGTACATTACCCTGAGCAGACAGAAACAGGCAGATTTTGCTTGGCCTCACAAGGCAAGTCTCTACAGTCTCCTTTCTCAACGCTAGGATTGCAGCTGACAAAAAAAAGCCCTTTCCACTCACTTCTACACAGGGGCACGAGAGATTGGCAATGAGGCAGAAAAAATGGCTTGGAGGGTTGTGAGTCCATGCCATACGAATGTGTTCTTGCTCTCTGTCTCAGAAAGACCTAAGAGCTGCACTGCGGAAAATGTTCAGGTCTGCTCCAAGCCTCTCAGAACTGCTCTCAAGCCATCTACTCTGCCTACAGTCTCGTCTCTTTGTGCCCAAACAGAAACAAGTTGGTGGGGCTTCTCTATCTGGTAGTGAACTTGAGGCAAGGAGGAAAGCCATATCAGTGTGGCCTCAGAGTCCAAACGTGAGAAATCCAGGAAGAACCCATTTCTCTTTTTTCTGGTGCAAAATAGATATCAGCTTTCATTTCCCCCTCTCTAAAAGCAATTTTTAAAACTGAAACCTGACTCTTTCCACAACCCTGTAGTCTGTGTTGCTCGCCTTTCTCCCACACAGAATTCCCAAGATATAATGCAGTACATGAAGCATGACAGAATCATAGAAAATTCAGGTTGCAAGGGACCTCAGGAGGTCATCTAGTCCAACCCCCTGCTCAAAGCAGGACCATCGCTAACTAGATCATCCCAGCCAAGGCTTTGTCTAGGCAGGTCTTAAAAACCTCCAAAGATGGAGACTCCGCAACCTCTCTGAGTAACCTGCTCCAGTGTATTACCACCCTCCTAGTGCGAGAGTTTTCCGCATATCTAACCTAAACTTCCCTTGCTGCAACTTGAAACCATTGTTCCTTGTTCTGTTTCCTCTTTGGACCCCCCCCTTCAGGTACTTGAAGGCTGCTATTAAATCCCCCCAGTCTTCTCTTTTCCAGACTAAATAGGCCCAGTTGCCTCAACCGCTCCTCAGAAGTCATATGCCCCAGCTCCTGCACCATTTTTGGTGCCCTCTCCAATTTGTCCACATCCTTTCTATAGAGTGGGGCCCTAAAATGGACACAGGACTCCAGATGTGGTCTCACCAGTGCCGAATAGAGGGGAAGAATCAATTCCCTCAATCTGCTGGCAACTAACGCATCTGTTCTGCTCTTACTAATGCAGCTCAGTATGCTGTTAGTCTTCTTTGCAACAAGGACACACTGTTGGTTCATGATGTTGTTGTCATGGTGCTCACCTGGGATTCAGAGAGTTAATTAGCCACATCAGACTGAAGTCAGGCAGAAGGCAGGGGAAGGTGGCACCTTAGAGACTAGCTGGTTCAGAGATACATATGCCTTCATATGTGACGGCCTACTTCATCAGGTTTTATGAATCATCTGATTAAGTAGGCTGTGGCCTACAAAAGCTTACGCCACTCTGAACAGGGTAGGTGCCCTGCCACCTGAGATTCAGGAGACACTTGATCAATGTTCTGTTCAATGACCTTAGATAATGTTCTTAAAAGTCTCTCTCTGCCCAATTACCATTCCATCAATGAAGGTCAGAGTATGCTTACAAGACTTATGAGAGCAAATGTACTAAAAACTCTGAGATGTTATGGTAATGGGAGTCCCAGAAGTACCACAGATGGAAGTACCAGTTTGTTCTAAGTCTGTATTTGTTGCTGGGAGGAGGGACTTCCTTTGACAGAAGAGTAAGTAGCAAGCAGCAACCTTTCACCAATCATTCATTTCTTCCTCACCCATGAGAGTTCAACCCAGGTGGCAGCCCAATAGCTGCCACCCCTGCCCAAATATCAGGGATCATGTGGTGAGAGTGGGACAGGGCTTCCGGCCAGCGCCAATTTACTTTCCAGCCAGCCCCTGCTCCCCACAGAGCATCCCGTGGTCCCAAGAAGATATAACACTTATCTGATTTAACTATTTACACTTTATTTCTGTAACCTGGGTGGTACTCCAAGAGGTACCCCCTCTCCAACTGAAGGGATCAAAGCAGGTGCACAAGCACTGCGGGAGGTGTATGGACTGTCCTATAGAGCAGAGTCAGACCACCAATGGGGACTTAACCATATACCTTTTAATACTGGGAACATAACACGCATAAAATCAGAGGGTATAGTGGACACTACAATGCCCCAAGGGGGCAGGATTCAACAAAGGTTAGACACTTACAATCACTGACAAAAAACAGGGTTAACAAGATTTAAAACTCAAAGAGCAGAACAAACAATATGGATTGGTGAAATATATAAAGGGCACAAAATGCAAAATGTCAAATGACAAGGAAACATAAGGCCTTTGTACCTGGAGGGGGAGAATGGGGGGAAAACACAATGGCCCCTTTCCACTGCAAGTAGATTTGCTTCTTGTTACCCTTGCTCATGCACGCGAGCATCATAAAGCCCCTTATGGCATTGCTGGTTTCTTCCAGCAGTTTCGGCTGCCAGTCGGTACCCACGATGGAGACGATCCCAAAGCTGTTGTGAATATTGACCATGAGTCAAATATTGTTGGTAGACTCGTTCTACTCCAAAGCACTAATCTATGGGTAACTGGGGCTCCCTCCCGAACATGAGTAAATATGGACTGACCCCCATGGCATCATTCCTAGTGAAGTTGTAGGCATACACCACGTATGTGATATGCTGGCTCCATGCAGCCTTCTGTTCTTGCTGGAGGGTACCCAGCATATTCAAGGAAGTGCAATTGAAGCGCTCAGGTTGGGGATCCCCTTGGGTGTGGTAGGGTGTAGTCCTTGATTTCTGTATGCCAGCCACTGTAAGTACTTCATGCAACAACCGGCTTTCAAAATCTCGCCCCTGATTGGAGTGGATTCTTGCGGGCAGCCCAAACACGGAAAAGTACTTTTCCCACAGTACTTTGGCAACTGTTGTTGCTGTTTGATCTCGTGTAGGGAAGGCCTGGGCATATCAGGTGAAGTGGTCTATCACAACCAGCACATCCCCCTTTTGGTGCCCCTCCCCTTCTATGGCTAGGAAATCCATGCACATGAGCTCCATTGGTCTTGAGCTCTGGATGGTGTGTAGATAGGCAGTTCGAGCGAGCAGGGTCTTCTTCCGTACACACCAATCACAGTTTGAGCATTTAGTCCTTATGTCCTCAGCCATTTTGGGCCAAAAGAACCGCTCACGGGCTAGCACCAGGGTGCACTCCACCCCCATGTGCCCAGAGTCATCTTGCAAGGCCCGTAACGCAAGGGCCTCATACTTCCGAGAGAGAACCAGCTGCCAATATTTCTGTCCTTCTGCGTCCTGTACCTCCTGATGTAGCACTCCATCAGACAAGCGAAGCCTTTCCCACTCCCTCAAAAGGAGGTAGGCTGCTGGGGTAGCATTATTAAGGGTCACAGGGCGGGTATTCCCTGATCTCCAGGCACGCAGCACCTCTCGCACATCTGGGTCCTGTTCTTGCGCCGTCCGTTGTTCTGTGGCCATGACCTGGGGCAACGAAGAGGGAGTCAGTGTGGTGTACTGGACCCAGGCCTGTAGGATCCCCTCAGGGGGCAACCCCAACACCTCAGCCATGCAAACAGTACTTTCTCTCATCCCCACAGTGTCTTGTATCTGCAGGTCGCAAGTAGTTTTCACTGCCTCAGGGCTCCAAACACTCTCGGGGTTGCTGGGGAGTTGTCGAGACAGGGCATCAGCATCCACGTTCTTTCGTCCCGCTCGATAGTGCAGGCTGAAGGTGTAGTTGGCTAGTGCCGCGATCCAGCGTTGGCCATTCACATCCAACTTAGCACTGGTGAGCACATAAGTAAGAGGATTATTGTCTGTCCACACCTGGAAGGTAGTCCCATACAGATAGTCCCAGAATTTCTCAGTGACGGCCCACTTGAGGGCCAGAAATTCAAGCTTATGTACCGGGTAGCACGTCTCGCTGGCTGACAATCCCCTGCTGGCAAAAGCCACTGGCCACCAGTGTCCATCATGTTCCTGGTACAGTACAACCCCCAGTCCTGACAGGCTAGCATCCGTGTGCAAAATAAAAGGGCGGTTGGGATCAGCATATACCAGCACAGGTGCCCGAGTCAACCGCTGGATCACCTCCTGAAAGGCATCTTCACACCGTGAGTCCCACCATGGACCAAAAGGCTCTGTGGGATGTCGTGTCACAGGAAGCCCATTTAAGCCAATGGTTTGCCCCTTCTTGCAGGGCGACCTTCCCACCTGGTGTCCATGAGTTAGGGCATTTAAATATCCAGTTATTGTAGCATAGTCTTTAACGAATCGCCGATAGAAACCCGCAAATCCCAGGAACCTTTTCAATTCCCTAAAGTTCTTGGGTTGAGGCCAGGTGGTCACAGCACTTACTTTCTCCGGATCAGTGCTGACCCCTTCCTGTGATATAATATGTCCTATGTACTTCACAGAGGCCTGGCAGAACTTACCTTTATCAATGGCCAATTTAAGTCCAGCAGTTTCCAGCCGATTGAGTACCTGGAGTAGCCGTTCTTCATGTTCCTCCAGGGTCTTTCTGAAAACAATAATATCATCTAAATAAACCAGTACTTGGGTCATGTGCATACCCCCAACCACCTTCCCCAGGAGTCCAGGATATCCCTTGGGGCATTTGTAATAGAACCCCAAGGGGCAAATAAAAGCAGTCTTCTCTTTGTCCTCTTCCTGCAGAGGTATCTGGTAGTAGCCACTGCGGAGGTCTAGTACTGTAAACCATTTGCCCCCTACTAAACAGTCCAAAGCCTCCTGCACCTGCAGCAAAGTGTATTAATCAGTGGTCCAGGCGTTCAAAGTCCAGTAATCAACACACATACAGAGTTGGCCGTTCTTCTTCCGCACAATCACAATGGGAGAGGCATAAGGGCTCTTAGATTCCATGATGATGCGGTGGTCCATGAGCTCCTGCAGATGACATCTTACTTCCCCCATCTTAGCAAGGGGAATGCGCCAAGACCTTTCGCGAAAGGGTCATGAGTTGCTCAGATGAATATGATGCTCCACCCCCTTAGCCTCCCCCACATCCCAGTCATGGAGGGAGAAAACACAGGCTTAAGCCCCGAGTTTGTCCCCAAGCTGAGCTTTACAGGTTTCAGGCACTGGAGAGTTCCTGAAAAAGAACCTCGAAGGGTCAATTGGAGGGGGGTTTCTCTCCTGCTCGGGGGTCACCACTTCAGCTTCCTTTATCAAGGCCACTGTGACAGGAGTCATAGAATCATATGATTCTATGAGTATCGCTACTGGAGCCTTTCTAGTGGTGACTCCACCCTCCTGTTATGGGCCAGCTGCCTGCTTACTTTCCTGCCATGCCTTGATCTTAATTCATTGAGTGTTGTAATTAGCGGGAGGCTGCCCACTTTATATGCCCCGGTGCCAGGGGGCGCTATCTGCGGCTCCTTTTCCTCCCCTACACCGCAGCCTAAGCCTCATAGATGGTAGTGACGGGATTTTGACCTGGGCCCTGCTGTGATTTGGCCCTCTCCTTTACCTCCCTGGGGCTCCTTACTCCTCAAGGCCCTCTCTCCGGGCACCTCACTGCCCCCCCTTGCTCTGGGGTTTCTCACTGCCCCCCCTTGCTCTGGGGCTGGGGCCAATGCACCCCAAATGCTGTGTCCTCTATGGCGCCAGGATCCCCACCCTACTGTGGAGTCCCTATGAGGCTTCCTCCAACCCCTAATAGCCTCACCTGGTCCTCCAGTAAAAACAGTAAACAGAAAAAACACAAAGCCCCTGGGCTATAACGTAAAACTAAACTGTCCAGCTGAACAACATTCAACCCCTACCGGGAAAATACTCCAACCCACAGCAGCAACCAGGGGATGCTCATGCAGTCCATCTTCTCTCTGTCTGCACTGGCCAAGCTTCCCCCTCCTTGGCCGCCAGAGGGGAACTGCCCTCCTGGCCTCCTGCCTGGGCTTAAGAAGGGCTAAGCCCAGCCCCTTCCTGTCAGCTGGTTTCACTGGTTGCTCTAGCAACCAGCACCTGTGCTGCCCTGGTGACTGGCAGCTGTGCCTCCCCCTTCTCACCACTAGGGGGTCGCTCCTGAGCCGTTTCTGTTTTCAGGCGCAGGGCACCTAAGTGCTCTGCGACAGCCACCTTCTGTCCCAGGTGGACCACAGTATCTTTCAAGGTTGGGTTAACCACTATCATGGTAACTGGGTCCTGGTTGAGCCCTTTTGTCTTGATCACACCATCAGTGTCCCTCAGCGCACCAGGTCTCTCTCTCCCAGTGGGGATCTCCACCACCAGCAGCTTATTCTTTCCATGCCTCGCAATCCAATCGCATACAGTAAGCAAAGCCCATTGGCCCTGTGCAGGGACTCACTAGGGCTTTGATCCAGAGAAGTGCAGGGTCCCCACAACCTCGGGGTGACCCATCTTTCTATGCTCCCATCGGTCATATGCCTCTAGGCACAAGGCATGCATCGTTAACCGTTGTTGGTAATCTGGGCCAGCCTGTTGTTTACAGTAGCGAGCAAGAACCTGGAAAAGGCTGGAGTTGGTCCCTTTCATCTACCCTGGATCAGGGCACACTAGAGCGAAGGTTGACACTTCTTCCTCCACCACAGCTATTTCAGCAGGGAATTTTAGCCTTACATTCACATAACCCCTGTAAGGATATTGTTCCTGGCTTAAGCCACAAAGTCCCAACCCCATAAGGGGAAGCAAAGGCAGGTGTCTCAGATGTTCCTCATAGAAAGATTCAAATAGGATGGTAACCTGGGACCCACTGTCTAGAATGGCCCAGCATGGGCGACCATTCACCATCACGGGGACCTCTGCATGGGGTTCCACTAGCCCCTTTGGCAGTGAATTTACTGAGGGTAATGTGCAGGAGTCTGTCTGGGTCTGGAGCAGAGCCGACTCCATTGCTCTGCCCCTTCCCCGTTTCCCACTGCCCAGCGCCCTTTTAACATTTCAAATACCAATTCAGGGTTCTCAGGCTGGGTGCACTCCCGAGCCATGTGCCCTGGCTCCCCACATCTATAGCAGAACCCCAGGGCCCTAGACCAGGTATGGGACCAAGGTCCTCCTGAGGCACGAGGATGGGGCAAGGGCTGACCCCTATGGGTGGTTCTGGACACGGCAGCTGCTAGTGCTGGAGCCACAGGCTCCTCCTCCACTCCCAACAAGGTGTCCTCATGGGGAGCCACTGTTAGCACCCAACCCATGGGTCCTCTCCAGGGGGAAACATCCTCTGAGACCCACACAGTTTCTCAGAGTCTGGATATCTCTGCCTCTTCACGAATCTCTCAGAGGAGGTGACTGAAGTCAGGTGGGCTGCTCCTGCTCCCGGCTAAGTTGAGGTTCCTGAGTAAATCTGAGCTATACCGTGCCCCAATACGAATTTACTGGAGCCATATCTGATCGACAACAGTGACACTAAGTGCTCCTTGGGTCACCAGGCATTGTAGCACGGGCTCTAAGTGAAGGACATACGCTGAAAGAGTCTTGCCCTTGCACTGGAAAGTTCCCAGCAATTCGTAGTACGCCTGTGTGTTGGCCAAAAGCATCCTGAAGGACCTGCACGTATTGCTGGGTGGTGATAGCAGGGTTCCAGAGTTTGGCAGTCCTCACAACCCCAAAGGCAGGCTCCCTCAGGACCTCCAGCAGACGGTGTGGCTTATCCTCATCAGGTATTTGCCAAGTCAGTAAGGTCTCTTGAATATGGGAGAGCCAAGAGTCAAATCCTTCCTCCCCTGCAGGGACTAGCAGGGTTCCTGAGAAACTCCGGAGTCACTTATAGGCTTTCTGGTCACTGGAGGAACGGGTCACATCCCACAGAATCTGCTGGGACCCTCACCCATTCCAGGGTAGCTTCAGTACCAGGAGTTTGCCTTGCTCTCCCCTGCATAGTCCCATCACTCCCAGAAGGTACAGCAGACTGGCCAGCATTGAACATGTCTCCTGGTGGCTCTCTCTCTTTCTACTGAGGTATATAGTGCTTGAATAATATTCTAGCACCCGCTATGTGGGAATCCCAGATAAGCTCCCATAATGTAACCCAGGTGGTACTCCAAGAGGTACCCCCTCTCCAATTGAAGGGATCAAAGCAGGTGCACAAGCACTGTGGGAGGTATAGGGACTCTCCTCCCCTATTGAGCAGAGCCAGACCACCAATGGCGACTTAACCATATACCTTTTAATACTGGGAACATAACAGGCATCAATCAGACGGTATAGTGGACACTACAACACCCCAAAGGGGCAGGATTCAACAAAGGTTAGACACTTACAATCATTGACAAAAAACAGGGTTAACAAAATATAAAACTCAAAGAGCAGAACAAACTATACAGGCTGGTGAAATATACAAAGGGCACAAAATGCAAAATGTCAAATGACATGGAAACATAGGGCTTTGGTACCTGGAGGGGGAGAAAGGGGGGAAAACAAAATGGCCCCTTTCCACTGCAAGAAGATTTGCTTCTTGTTAGCACACTCACCCCAAATCACCTCAGCTGAGGCTTGGGCCCAGATCTCCTACATGGTAGGTAGGAACACCGCCACACAGGCAGCACTGGTAACACTGTTCCAATCTGCTAGGGGTCTTGACCTTTCCGGAGCCTGGCCTCATACTGAGTTGCCTGGCCTCTGATTGGAGGAGCTGGAAGCAGAGTTGGGAACCTCTCAAGTCGCTGCTCAGATCCTTCCTGGAGCTGGAGAGCCTCTCCTGCTGGCTGCAGCCTCTTCTCAGGGATCCTGGAGCCCAGTGGGGGCCTCTCCTGCTGGCCGCATGCCGTGCTACTGAGGGTCCCACTGCTGCTTGCAGGTCCTGCTCTTTCAGGCTCTTTTGGGGCCCTGCTCCTACCCCACTGGCTCAGCTCTTACCAGCTCTCTGAAGCCTCTTTCTTGTTGTCCCTTGCTGGTCTCTCCTGAGTCAGCCCACGCTGCCCCTTTTATCCCCCTCCAGGTGACCCAAGGGGCCAACTGGGACATGGAGAGTGAGTCTCTGGGGCCTGATTGGTGCAGAAAGGGAATCCCAAGTCCTCCAATCATCTTTTACCCCTTCAAAGCCCCTGGGCCAGGTCACTGCCAGCCAGCCCATCACATCTACAAAACAAGAATAATAGGAGAGGTTATTTACAAGTGAACTTCAATGGCAGAACCAGAATCACAAAACAAACCAGAATGCATTAGTTAACCCTTGACTCAAGAACCACAGGTAGGGTAACTGGCAGCTTTCAGCCACTGCTGAGATGCTATGGCAAGGAAATTGGGTGCTCACTTCCAGCAGCTCCAACAGGCTTCCCAATAAGTGACAGACTGCATCAGTGTAAGCTCTTCTGGTCTGCAGCAATCAAATTGTATCAAACCCCAACTCCCCCAAAGAGGCTGAAGGGTGACCCTCCGTGGCAACCAAGAAGGCAAGCAACAAGCAACAAAGTAGGCTCCTGCAGCAATGGGCATGACCCAAGCACAAAGCTCAGGGATTCCATCCGATGACAATCAGCTGCAGAATAAGGGACAGGACTGAGTCCCCTCTGGGGCAGTCAGTGGCAGAGGGTCACTCCCAGGTGTCACTGCTCTAAACCCCCGCTCCAGATGACTGGCCGGGCGCCCCACACGCCTCACGGCTCACCAATCCCACTCCGAGCGCCGCCCTGCGCCTCGAGCTCCCAGGGACCCTCGTTTGGACGCTCTGCCACTCCTCAGGATCCCAGTGCCTTGCTGCTGTCCTGTTCCCCTGGGGGAGGTAAGGGGTTTCCTCAACTCACAGGCCCAGCTCCCTGCTCTGGATAAGGATGCTGCCTGCGCTCCTGGCCACTGCTTCTTCTCCACAGTACAGTGGGAGCCCAGCTGCCACCCTCCAGGATGCCCAGCACATCCAGCACACTGCGATAGGGCCTTGAGGCACCAGGTCTCTGCCCCAAGCCCTGGCCATGACTCCCTCTCTGCTGCAGGGCTGGAGGCATGGCCGACTGCCCCTACCTTCTTTTCCCAGGGCCTTCGAGGCTCTTCAGAGGGGTCTCTCCACTCCCTCCACTGGGTCAGCTCACCCCAGCTCTTTTTAGGCCTCCTGCATCATTCCCCACAGTCACTGTCAGTAGCCTCCCATGCCAGTTTGGCTGCTGCTTTTATCCCCTCCAGCAGCTTCTCCCTGGCTTGCAAACCGGCCAACCAGGGCTCAGGGTGGCTGGCGCACAACCCCAGCCAGCCCCCTCCCATGCGAATGAGGGGATTGAAAACCCCTTCTTTCTATCGGCTTCTCCTTTTCAACAGGGCAGGGCTCCCCTGCTCCACACTTGGGGTTGCTCAGACTTCACCGGTGCTGTTTCTAGCCCAGGGTAAGTATCTCAGGCCAATCTGGTGAGCCCACATTGGCAGTCTGTTACAAAAGTATTCAGGGGCCCTCTTTCATAGCACCATTACCACTTGCAAAAGCGACAAAGGATGTGGCTGATGTGGGGTGAGAGAAAATATTTCCTCCTTGTTTAAGAACATAGTACAATGTGTTCAGGTGACCTTCAGGTGAACTGAAACTAACTTGTTGGCTCACTGATCTGTACGGTGGTCTTGGACCACCTCAGATTTGGGTGGGAAATCATCAGGGGGAAAAAAAACTAAGATGCCAAATGGAATGAGTACATGAGTTTCCCTCCAACAGGGTATCCAACCACTAAGACAGTGAACTGACAAGACTGGATGTCATTTGGCAATGACAGTTAAAGATCTGCTGTTTTTGACAAGTGCAGGTTGTTAAACTTAATGTCCTGATCAAATTCACAGCAGTAATTACAAATGATAGGTGGACATAGTGTGCATGTGCGCTTTTATTCACCACAGTTTTATGTTTAGCTCTCCAATCTAATCTGTAGAATAGCATGGTTATAGATAATTAAATGTAATTTTTCCTCATTGTTGCATCCGTGGTAATGAAAAACACTACATAAATGTAAGGTGGAATTACTGAAATGTAAAGAGAAATGACTGATTTTTTTCAAATTTGGCAGTAAATACTAAATTTAGCCACTTAAACTGATTTTTCAGGAAATTGCTGACTGCCCACAATATCTCTTGAAGTCAATGGAAATTTGATTGTTGAATTTCTTACAGAAATGTCTATAGCATATCTATTACATTTTCTTATCCACTTTTCCATCTGTGGGGTAGGGAGAGGGGAGAGCAGTCAAATCTTTGAAGAGAAATGGTATGAGTGTCAAGATTAAAAACAGCAATCAGTATTGGCAATCAGGAGAATAATCCAAACCATCACCTTCTAGATTTTTAAATCTCCAATCCTTTACAATACTGCAATGATTCTCAACCTTTTTAAACTCAAGGGACACCTCCCTGGACCCAAAGGCCAGCCCCCTCCATAACTTTTTTTAATTGACTTGTGCCCAATTTGAAAAACTAATTTATATATTAGAGTGTTTATCTCCTTGCGGACGAGCACAGCAGTGACAGAGGATCAGCCAGGCAGGGTTTTGGCCTGTTTAGCTTATCTACTTATCTCCTCACACCTCCAGGCAGCTGGTGACATGCCAGTTAAGAATTACTGGAATACTGTTTCTAAACCAGACTTTAACATCAGTTAAAACCAGCATAGATCCATTCATTTCAAGCAAGTTTGTCTACATTTCTACTGGTGTAAATGAGAAAAGAGCTTGCTTTGGTGACCTCCTTTTTCAAGTCCTTGTGACAAGAACTCACAGATTCACTGGGATCTGACAGGCTACATTGTGAATGCTTTTGCTTCAGCCTCAAACTTGCAACCTCTACACTGTCAACCATCTACCATAGCACCCACACCACCACAGCTCCCTGTTTCTGTGACTGACTTTTAAAGAGTTAGAAAAAATAACAGCATTGACTAATAACTGCTTCGTCTAACTTTAACAGAGAAAATTGCTATTATATAAATTGTTTCTAAAGCAACATATACACAACATGCCTACAGGACTTGTTATGACAACGTGTGTGAATATTAGCTTGGATATTCATTATGATAATACAGTATGTGTAAGCATTCAGTACCCAATTCTGAGACAGCTACTGAGGAAAGCTTCAAGGATCTTTCCTTAAGTAAAAGCTTTTGGTTCTGGCCCTAACATTATTCTGGCTGGACCTATACTTGTTATTTTCATGGAAAATATTTATTTTTTCACCTGTGATTTAAACCAAACTGGAAATCAAAGTGAATTAATCAGATTTGAAATATCCAACTTAAATAAAATTCAAGAACCTAATGGTTGTGATTTGAGATTCTAGCAAATCTGTTATGCTCAGCATATCACTCCGGCTGGCAGGTGAGCAAATATGGCTTCTACCAACTTTCTGTTCCTCTTATCAGAAACAAAGAAGTGGGCGGCCCAATTCTCTTGAGGCCATTATGCCAGAGGGCAGCAGGTTTTGCTCAGGCTTTACAGAGAAGGGGTCTTGAAGAGGGTATAACAGACCTATTTCACCCTAAAGGGGGATTCCCTATGTGGGGAAATTCCCAGCTGTCCTGTTGCAGCAGCTTCCCAGCCATGACTGAAAGCAGCCAAAGCAGGGGCTGAGAATCTGGCCCTTGCCATTTGTTGAATGAAGTTTTACGATTTCATAAAGTAGTGTGAATTGAAAAGAAACCAAAAGGGTCACTCTCTTGCATAACGCAGTACATCTGTGCAGCCATGTTCCACATAAAAGAGTCAGCCATCTCTGCTCAGTTTTGATGCAACTGTGCAGTTTCAAACTCAGTTTTTATCAGGAGGACATGAGTATTTAGCAACAGTCTGATCTTTTGAATCAATTAAATGTTGTAACTTTTTGTAAAATAGCCTTAACAGCGTTTTCCACAAGACTGGCCTCAGCTAAAAGCAGCTATAGCCCAAGAAGGAAGCATAGATTAGAAAGAAAAGAAAGAAACTTTAAAAAAAGATGATTAGGAAAGCAGTTAAAAGGATTGGCCAGTGTTTCAGTGGAAAATGGATGAGTTGGTTTCTTACAATCACATTTTTAATGGTTGTTCAGTTGCGTAAGTCAGGGTATTCTGGTTCAATTAAAGTAATTGAAATCTATATATAATATTTTTAAGGTCACTTCCTTATGGTAACCTGCTTAGTCCTAAAGTATCAGCTAACATATACATTAACTTCTTATGGGAAACCCGTCTCCCATGCTAGAAGGTCCCCCCCTTAAACTGTGGAACCCCGAATCCTCCCTAACCTTTTACTCATTTGCCATCTACAAGGTAACCTCTACCCTCTTAGATCAAAACTTTCCCTTCTAAAAGAATGGGGTCACAGGCAGTGGCGACACATAGGGGGTACACATGCATCCCCTGAGAGCACTGGTGTACCCCCTGACAGCCAGTGCTCCCTACTTACGTAACTGTCAGGGAGAGCAGGCAGGAGCGCCGGTACCCCCCTGCAAGTGCCAGCCGTGGAGTAGGGGTGCCAGGAGAATGGTCAGCATGATCGGTCACAGGGGGACCCCTCCCCCCGGTTGGCGAGATCGGCCATGGGGCCTCCAACTCAGGAGGCACCAGTCGCCCATGGTCACAGGTGTCAGCAAGCTCAGAGCACTAGCAAGAAACTCTTCCAGCTCCCTGTAGCAGAGACATGAAGCTGAGGCATGTTTGGTTTGTCCTTGCCTTCTTGTAGAACTCCTTCATATGCTTGGTACAGACAAAGCACTGCAGCCCATCTGGTTCATGCCTAACTAAGGAACTTGCCACAAAATCACTTTGGAGTGGTGCATAGTCCTATTACATAGCTGACATTGGAGTGCTTAATGTACTCCCTTCCAAATAATATCAGGATTCAACCATGCTCCTCTGGCCAGCTAGAAGTACATTGGAAGCATGGGGTTGGACTAGCCTATCTGGGTCCAGAGTCAGTTCATGCTGTGAAGTTTACAAGGCAAATGAGACTCTAAATACCAAACATGGTGCAAAGAGATATTTATCTTTTGAGCAGCTGAGAGCAGAGGAAGAGTTTGTAGAAGGGCCAGAAGGCATAGGAATAGAGATCTGTGTGATTGTCAGGGGAGACTGGCTTGTCTTCAAGCCTTGTGGCTTGGAACTGTGCTAGAATCATACTGCAAACTGGACCTGGACAAAAGTGGAGAGTAGCTGACGCAAGTACAGATCTAGAAGCTAAGCAGAACTTGCAGGATCAGGCTGAACTCACCCAGGATGAGAGTATACGGGCTTTTTCCATCAGGATGGACAAGTGGGATAAGCTTAAACACATGCTTATGCCAGAAGACTGGAAGAAGGCCAATGTGGTGCCGATCTTCAAGAAAGGGAGGAGAGTGGATCTGGCTAACTACAGGCCCATTAGCCTGACTTCTATCCTGGGGAAGATCTTAGAAAAGTTTATTAAGGAGGCCATCCTTGAGGG
>NW_017728886.1:147234975-147270081 GCF_001723895.1 Crocodylus porosus
CTGCCCTTTGGGCAGGGGGCTGGACTCGATGATCTCCCGAGGTCCCTTCCAGCCCTAATGTCTATGAAATCTATGAAATCTATGAAACCACCTGTTAGACCCAACTGCCAGAAGACCTGGTGTAGTTCCTCTGTGCATGGAAGATGGAAGTGTACCTCACAGGAACATCAGACTAGCCAATATGGCCTGATGTCTATGAAATCTATCAAACCCTTAGCACTGGGTAGGCATCAAATCTCCTTAGGGCATTGGCCTTCTGAAAATCTACACATAGCCGTAGACTCCCATTGGGCTTGGGCACATCCACTATGTCCTCGGTTCACTTTGGGATTCCCTGATGATTTTAATATTGTCTCCACTTCTTCATTTATTGGCTCTTGGAGTTGTTGTGGTATCCTCCCCTACACTTCTCTTACTATCTGTCCTGTGGGTCTTGCAACGTAGTGAACCATCTCCCTAGCTTTCTCAGGGATTTCACTGAAAACGTCCCTAAACTTCCCCATTATTCTTGCTGTTTGAATCCATTGTTGCTCAGTTAGGTGGACGTGTAATTTCACCATTTTCCACTCTTTCTCCTTTGGGTTTGGTCCTAGTTCATGTTCATCTGCATATGGTGCAACTTATAGTGCTTCTCCTGCCTGCCATGGTTTCAGGGGTTTTATGTGATATATCTGTTTAGTTTTTCACTTATCCAGTTGAGACATCTCATAGTTTACTGGACTGACCTGTTGTAGGACTTCATCGGGACCTTGCAATCGTGCCAGCAACTTAAACTACTAGTCCTGCTGCCTGACTGAGAGTCTTCCCACTTCCAGCTTTTGTTCCCAAGCCTTTCTGTTGTACTGCACCTCTTGCCATGTTTGCGCTTCATGCAGTTGTTCTTGCATTCACCTTCCCATTTGTCATTGTCTCTTCTGAATCTCCAACACATATTGTACCATATTTCTAGCCCTGTGGGGCTGGGCTTCCCAGCCTTCCTTAATCAGACCTAATATCCATCTAGGCTGGTGTCCATAAAGGAGTTCAAACAAGGAGAGAAGCCCATTAAGGCCTGTGGCATCTCCCTCACTGCAAGTAGTAAAGGAGCCAGAATCTGCTCCTGCCATTGGGATATTTCAGTCACAAATTTCTGCACAAATTTTTTAGAGTCTGCTTAAATTATTCAGCCAATGCATCTATCTAAGGGTGGCAAACTGAGGTTTCAAGTGTTTCCCTCCCAACATTCCACATAAGTCCCCAAATACGTAAGACAAAATTTGTCCCTTGGTGTGTTAATATTTCTTGGGGTAGGCCCACCCACATAACGATCTTTAATAACTCTTTGGCTATCTTTAGGGCTGTAACAGCTTGTAGGGGCACTGCTCCTGCATATTGTGTTGCATAATCCACAAGTACCAAAATGCTGCTATGATATCTATGGCTACCCTTTCAAAAGGTGTTTCTACCTTTTGAAGGGGAACAAGAGGACCTTGAGATGGTTAGCTGGGGGCTACTTTCTGGCAAGACTCACAAAAGTCTCCCACCCAGTCATAGACCCAGCCAATAAAAAACCTCAGGGACAGGCAATTATTTTGACTGAAGGGCCGCTTAACGAGTTTTGAAGAGCTGTTGAGGGCTGCAAGGGTAGCCCCACCCCTGGTCACCATCTTAGGACTGGAAGTCCTGCCCCCTAACCCCTGACCTTCTCCACCAGAAGTCCCTCCCCTCGCCCCAGAAGTATTCCAGCTTGGAACTGGAAAAAATATATATATTAAAAATCAAACATCCACAAGAACATATTTATTTTTATTTGAAAATATATGTTCTTGTCCTGATTTGTGTCATGTATAAAGAGGTGATTGTATAATAGCTCAAAATGAAGTCTCACTCTTGTATACTACAGGGGAGCAGGGGTTGTGGAGGAGTATGGATGGGTGTGTATATGTGGGATGTGGGGGTATGTGTGTAGGTGGGTGGGATGGTACTTATGGGGATGTGTAGGTGAGTGGGTATGGGGTTTGTGGGGTGTATGGAGGGGATGGGTACATGTTGTTTCTCAAGGACACAATCCTTGAAGTACAAAAGAAAGGTAGCAGAAGTGCTGGCAAGCCCTCTTGGCTTAATAGGAATATCATGGTCCCCTTGAAAAAGAAAAAAAGAGGCATACACACAATGGAAGTTTGGGACAGTTGTCAAGGAGGACTATACAACAGCAGTCTGCACATGTAGGGAGAAGATTAGGAAAGCTAAGGTAGTGACTGAATATAAGTTAGCAACAGAAATCAAGGACAATAAGAAGTCCTTCTTTAGGGATGTAGGGAGCAGAAGAAAAACAAATGGAAGCATGGGGCCCCTGCTTAACACCTCAGGACAGCTGATAACTGACACTCAGGAAAAAACTGAACCGCTGAATGCCCACTTTGTTTTGGTATTTCCATGTTATCTGGAAAGCATTCCATGTTATCTGGAAAGCATCCCAGATAAGGTTCACAGGGGGCATGATGGGAATGATCACCTTCCCACTGTTGATGCTGAGCTGGTGCATGACCGAGGTCACTGCGGGACCCCTGGTGAAACTTTTCCAAAACTCATGCTGAGGATTGGAAGAGGGCCAATATTGTGCCCATCTTCAAGAAGAGGAAGAGGGAGGACCTGGGCAACTAAAGGCCAATCAGCCTAACTTCCATCCCAGAGAAAATCCTAGAAAAACTCATCAAGGGGTCTTTGTGTGATACCCTCACAGAGGGTAGAATTCTGAATGACAGCCAGCATGGCTTTGTCATGGGCAGGTCTTGTCTTACCAATCTCATCTCCTTCTATGACCAGGTATCTTGTCACCTGGACAGGGGAGAGGAGGTCAACATTATATACCTAGAGTTCCAAAAGGCCTAACTACTATCCCATGATATCCTTGTGGGAAAACTGGAAGATTGTAGGCTTAACTGCTCAATGGTTAAGTGAGTAGGAAGCTGGCTGTGAGGTGGGACCCAGAGAGTTCTAATGAATGGATCTATGTCGTTCTGGTGAGAAGCAGCCACTGGTGTCCCTCAAGGGTCCGTGCTTTTCAACATCTTAATAATTTGGATGTGGGGGTGAAGAGCTCACTGGCCGAGTTCATGGACAACAACAAGTTAAGAGGGAGTGGGGTCACACCTGAAGATAGGTTGCAGATTCAGGTGGACCTGGACAGGCTGGAGAGTTGGGCTAATTGGAACCAGATGAAGTTCAACACTGAGAAGTGTAAAGTGCTCCATCTGAGGGCAAACAATCTCCAACATATTTACAGGCTAGGTGGCACCATTTGACTAGCACCATGAATGAAAGGGACCTAGGAGTAATTATCGAACATCACATGAACGTGGGCCGTCAGTGAGATGCTGTAGCCAGCAGGGCTAACAATACTCTGGCATGTATCAACCAATGCATCTCATATAAAACCAAGGAAGTGATTCTTCCACTATACTCAGCACTGGTAAGACGGCAGCTGGAGTACTGTGTCCAGGTCTGGGCACCACACTTCAACAAGGACATGGAAAAACTTGAGAGCGAGTCCAGAGAAGAGCCACCCATATGATCAGAGACTTGCAAGGCAGACCATATGAGGAGACGCTGAGGGACTTGGGCCTCTTCAGCCTAAAAGAAGAGAAGGGTAAAGGGTACTTGGTAGCAGCTTACCACTATACCAGGGGAATACATAAAGAGCTCGGTGAACAAGTGTTCACCAGGGCACCCTTGGGGAAAAACAGGAGTAATGGAAACCCAACTCCTGGAAGATCGTTTCAGGCTCAACTCTAGGGAAAACTTTTTCACAGTGAGGGTGTCTAGACTGTGGAATAAACTCCCCCCAGAGGTGGTGCAATCACCTACTCTGGAAATCTTCAAGAGCAGACTGGACAGTCACCTTGCTGGTGTCACCTGAACCCAGCTGTCTTTCCTCCCTAGTGTAGGGGGGATGGACCAGATGATTTTGTGAGGTCCCTTCCAGCCCCTAGCAATCTATGAATGTATGTGCGTGGTGGGGTATGTACACATAGCAGTGAGCAGGGCTCCCCCCAGAAGCACATAGGTGTGTGAGGTTTGTGGTGGGATGTAGGGGAGGGTGTGGGTGGGTGCAGTGTGTGCGTGGGAGGGTGTGGTTGTGGGGCTTGCAAGAAAGAGTTTGAGGGTATGGTGGAGTGTGCATGGCAGCCCCCCCATGCACACACCCCGCAAGCCGGTCAGCACCTTTCCCTGTCCCGCAACAGCCCAGAACCCGCGTGCACTGCAGCACCTCCCTGTCACTGCTAGTAGCGCAGCCCCAACTCACAGCGCCTACTCCAGACTCACCCCAACAGGAGCAGATCATCCAGAGCCCTAACCACAGCCCTGACCCAGTTCACCCTGCTCCAAAAACTCACTTGCTCACGCTAAACAGCGGCAGCAGCAGTGCCAGCCAGGCAGAAATGTTGCTACATGTGGGGGAAAAGCAGCACCTCTGCCTCATTGCTACCTAGTGCTTCTTGCTACAGCTGTCTGGAGCCCACACCCGGGCTGCCTTGTGGCTCTGCTGCCTTCACCACCACCTCTGGGCTGCCCTGTGGGGCAGCAATGGCAGTGCAGAGCAGCTGCAGGGTGGCCCTGTGTGGGCTCTGAGTGGCTGTAGCAGGAAGCACCAGGCAGTGATGAAGGGGAAGGACTGCTTTTCTCCTGCACTGAGCAGCAGTTTCTGCCCAGCTGGTGCTGCTGCTGCTGTTTAGCATGAGCCAGCAAGTCCAAAGAAGGTGCGGGGAGGGCTGGGGTGTATGTCCTCACCAGTACCATGGGGCTGGGGCCAGCAGTGGCAGCAAACAGAAGCTGATGCTGCCACCGGGGCTGCCTAGTAAGGCCAGTAGCTGCAGAGTCACCCTAGTCCCACTGTGTGCCCAGGGGGTGGCAGGAAGTACCATGGCCAGACAGTGCCTGGGCCAGGCAGGACTGAGGGAACCACCACAGGCTGGACAAAGCCTCCAGCCCACGGACTGTATTTTGCCCACCCCTGTCCTAACCCTTGCCTTCATTTTATTTCTTCCCAGATGATCCCCTGTAGGAAATTCATGAGCTGTCTTCAATAGATTTTTCGAATACTTTTGGGGCACCAAAAGCTGCTCTACCTCCTCTTCCTCTACCTTACCGCAAATCAATCCTATAAATGAGGTACTTTCTCACCTCAAATCAGGGTGTCACCGTTGCTACCTCTGGTTGCAGTATTTCTTTGCTGCAGTGCACCAGTCCCTCTTGAAATGCACATTTAAAATCATCCTCCTGACTTTGCTCCAACTGGAACTGGCTCCAAGAAGGTGCTCAGATCTAATATTAGTTCCTGCCCTTCACCTCCCACTGACCCATGGTACTGACTGACCAGTCCTCCTTAAGACTTCACTGAAGTGGGGCCAGTGGATAAGTCAGATGGAGTGATAGGCATATGTAACAGGGAACCCTAGCCCTGTCACCAGAAGACAGTTCCACCCCTTTAAGGCCAGAATTTTCTGGGCATGGAGTGCTGGTAAGGAAGCGGTTAAATGTTGAGCCTGGCCAGCTAGTCAGCTGACCGGAAGGGACAGGCCAGGACTCTAAAAACCCTGAGCAGAGTAGCAGGAAGGGGCCAGCAGCCAAAGGGGAAAGAGTGCATCCCACAGCTCCAGGGTGAGGCTTGGTGAGCAGTCCAAAGGCTGGAGGAGGGGAAACTATGGAAGCCCCTGGAGAGATGGCAGCTGCCCCAGAGTAAAGACTGTAGCGGGTGGTGGGGAGCCGAAGCATGAACCCTGTGTAAATGTAAGCTGGCATGCTACTTTCCTTAATCACATTTTTTTGGTGACAGTGATAGCCCATGGATGGGACTATTTATTTTTCTTTTGGGTATTGAATAACACCAATGGTTTGGGTGAAGCCATTAGGGGAAGGAGGCAGCCTCATTTGGGGCCCCACTACAGAGTGAGGACCCTGTCACCAGTTGAGGTGTGGCTTTTTGGGGGCACAGACCCCAGTGCAGCTTTTTGGGGGTGCAAACCCCAGCACCAGAAGGTGCTACCTTAAAAGGCTGAGGTGGTCTGGTGCACCTGGGGTGCAATATTATTTGATTTATTTTTTCTTTTGTGGACTGGGGTGGCATGAGTTTGGGGCTGTTCCATGGATTTGAACTTGTGGCCCCCTGGCTGTGGTGGCCAGGCCTCTAGGCCAGGGAGGCCGGGCTCCAGACTGAAGCAGAAAAGAGAGCCACAAGCCTCAAGACACCAGAAAAGGCTAGAACCAAACCTTGTGTGGTGGGTTTAGACAGAGAGGCCTAGCTAAAGAAAGACCGGGATCAAGGCATGTAGGCGAAAGGCCCCAACATACAAAATACAATAGGCAGTCTCCCACTCACAAAAACATTAGCATAATCATTTCCATCGAGACATGTCAGGCAAGTAGAAAGCGGGACATAAGAACTTTAAAGAAGACTCCAAAGGCACCCCACATAAGGCGTGGATAAACAGGGAAGACGGTGCTGCGGAAGGCAACCTGTTACAGCATACTAACATTTTATGTCTACAGTTGTCCACCATCAGATTCACCCATATCATAAGATCATGTCTCACCATGTAGGTATACCAAGTCCTTGTGGTCCACTGTGGTGGCCAGAAACAGAGGGGTTACTATCATGAGCAATAAATATGCTCTTGGAGACATCCAGGCAATTGTCTAACAGTTAAGATTAGCTAATGCAAAGCTTGCAAGTTTGCAACCTGCAAGTGGAATTTGTCTGTCACAATTTAACCAAAGTGTTGAATCTAACTGTTTGCACTGATCATGGGACTGACTGGGCCCAAAATTAAAAGATTAGCTGATCTAACAGGTTTTTTAAAGGTCAGCCATAACAAGATCTGACCACCTAATATAATTAGCATATTCCAAGGAATAAGAAACCAAGGGGTTGAGCTTGGGCAGACTAATGCTAATTTCAAACCTCAAAAGTAATGTGGTGTAATTTGCTTAGTGGGTGAATCTGAGTTTGTGGTAACCTTTCATGACAACTTCTAACACCTTTTAATCCCATAGGGTAACAGCTGTAGAGCAAGATTGTGAGTGGCTCTAAAGGAAACAGATTAGCATAAGATAAGGCATAAAGGAACGCGCATGTCAAGTAACCGGTTTGAAGGACAGGACAGAAGGACCATCACTTTACCAAGTGTGGACCCCGGACTCGCAGTGTGAGTGAGGACTGGATCCTGACCAAGGGACCTTCCTGGTGACCCCTCAGACAGCATTGATCAGGGATGCCCGACTTCGCTGGAACAACTTAGTGCGCACCTGACATAGAGGGACTGCCGATAAGTTGCCAACCCCATGTGAGAACTTTGTCATTTTGTCTATGTTATTATTTACTATTAGCTCTTTATTATTGTGCTATTTGTTTGTTGCATTAACCTTTCTGTTAACTGTTGTATGCTAAGCTATAAGTACATTTGCTTTTACTTCACTCCCGGCTCGCCTCCTTGATCCCAAACCCAGCAGTCTAATGGCTGATACACTCACACCACCTAGCTGGCCTGTGACAGTCCACCACCTTCTGACCTGCCTTAGGCAGCAGGCTTAGCTGTACCAGCATTTGGGTGCATCCTGATTCCTACAATGCAGGCACTTTCCATCCCTCCATGCATATTTCAATCACTGGCTAGGACATGTGTGCTCCCTGACAGAGGGAACCTCTTGGTTTCATTTCCCCAAAGCTGTAACCCATCTGCTCCATCTCCTTTGGGGTTGGCTCCTCTCCTCAGGGATGGGGCACCACCATGCACCTGGTTCAGGGCAGACTCTTGCAAAATGACCAAACCTTCCACATCAGTAACACCAGTTCATCCCCCATCAAGGGGTATCTTCCTTCCTTTTCATCACCCCCTCAAAATGTTTGGGTTGTTGGCCTTCTACATACACACAATAAAGATGTGTATACATATAGGAGCTGCTACTTTAAGTCCTAGTCTAGAGCTTTACCTTTTACCACCCATCATGAGTAATTGAGTTTACGTCCATACCTCTGCCATGTTCAGGCTCTTCTGGGACCTCCTTCCTCCCCTCACAGTCCCACCACAAATTTACTGGATTAGTCTCCAAAATATCCAAACAAAATGACATAAGCACCTGGTTGACAACAAGAGGAGCTGCTAATCACTTAATGGGTGACTCACTTTAGCCACTATGGCCTCTGTCCCTCCATCTCTTTCTCCCCATCTAGTAACAGAGCCAGGGTTCCCTGTTATAGTCACACAGTTTGTTCATTAAAAATGTCTATACTAGTAAGCTTGAAGGAAGGTTTGGCTCATAGGTGGCACTTTCATTCTATATAATACAGTTTCATTATGTATGTGGTCCCCTTCGCTTTCTCTCATCACTGAGATGCTTCCTTTTTAAAAACTGGTATCAAATACATGGCTGAGAATATCATGCTACTGCTGTTCTGGGGCATTCTCCATTTAGAGCCCTCAAAATGCCCCTCATTCTCCCACTGAATTTTAGCTACGTTTTGTAAATGGTCACTCCAAGGCAACTTTATCTTCTGCACTTCCCAGTACTACCCTGATTGCCAAGGCTACTACTCAGTAGTTCTGAGAAAATTCAAAGGGCTTAGCTGCAAGCTGAGCAAACCCCAAAGCATGCAAGATGACAGATACTGATGCACTGAGACAACATAGACACAAATGCATCAGCTCAGCAAAGCTGAGGGATTGAGTACAAATTAATCAGTTACTTCTTTCTCCCAGCTTTTCAAAGTGAGGGCTCTTCTAGGCTGATCTCAGGATATGACTGACAACCTTATCAGATCACAATTTGATATGATGAATTCACAGCATTTCAAACTCATGACATCTAGCATCTGTGTGGGTAACTTCAGTGAGCCAATATATGAGTGAGTTTTTATTTGATAGGGGAGAGAGCTCATTTTGGGGTTTGCCCATCCTGCACTGGAAAATGGGGTAGGTAGACTGGAGGCCCCCCCATGCACACAGTTTGTGGGGGGGGGGGGCTCCAATTCACCTGCCCCACCCTCCATCCCAGGCTAGGCAGGCCCCAGACCAAGCTTCCTCCCCTCCCTTCTTCCCCCTCCCATACTGAAGACAACACCAGGCGCAGGGCTGGGTCATGTCAGCTGAGCCCTGCTTCCAGTGTGCAGAAGTTAATGAAGCCACTCCACTTTGGAGCACCGTCATATAACGATAGGGCGCTTTTAAAGTGTTTTGCACCCATGCGCTTCTGAAAGGTGCAATTCAGTGGCCAACTGCACAACAAAATGTCACTTGCTTCAGTGCCTTCAAATTCTCCCGAAAGAGTTCCTGCTTTCCTAGAAGAAAGCACAAGAATACAGATGTTCAGGATGTTTCTCCCAGAGCAAAAAATGGCCACTCCCAGTAAAAAAAAAAAAAAAAAGACAACTAGGGAACAACCAAGGTTAAATTACTCTTAGGAGAGTTTCTCCTGATGCCTATACAACTGAGGGAAGCCACAGTACAGTCCTCCAGCATCCCAAGGTGATTTGCTTCCCCCAACCCTGGGACAGTATACTGTTTGCTGGACTCTGCTGCTCCAGCCAAGCAGGGAGCAGAGCACACCCTTTCACAATCCCACATTGTGCTATAAGGAGACACAGGCCAATTCTGTGCAGTAATCTAGGTCAGTCAATAAGGGCTGTCCTGTGCCTTGCTGCCATTCTGTCTCTAGACAGACTGAGGGAGCCTGCAGAGCATACCAAGATGTATGCACAGTGACCTCCTAGCTGCACAGAATCATTACTGTAAGCTCTCCGATCTTCATGCATTGAGCACTTGAATGTCTATTCAGGTGTCTCCAGGTACATTTTTCTACCAAGAGAATAAATCCAGAAGAATTCTTCTAGAAGCCTAAGAAACCTAAGTGTTATGCAGCTCTAACAACTACACATGCAAGAATCTTTTCTAATGAGACCTTAGCTTCCAAGAAAGGGGGTTGGAATGAACACAGACAATCGTGGCCTTATTAGAAAGTGGGATAAATCTTTGGGTTTGAATTCCAGCTAATTAAAGGAAGCATTGCTTCAGGCTTTTTTTTATAACTGTGGTGAGACTCTTCAGTACACTAAGAAGTCTTGAATGCTAATTCCCCCATCCCCTCAAGTGACATGTAGCTGGCTTAGCCAATGGCCATTCAAGATTTCTTAAACTCAAATGGCTTTCAGTAGCAAATAGTTTTTCAGCCTAGGCCAATAAAACTATAAAACTAATGCTTTGGCATGTGTAGTCTTGAAGGTATCTGTGCAATGGATATTGTCTTTATAAACAGAGACAGCTGTGTCATAAGAGCCAATGGATTGGGAGCCTTTTCTCTTGGCCTTACTTCTGTGAGGTGCTGCATACCCTCCATTCCCACAGATATGAAAAGAAAAATCAAAGGCTTAGCTTATTGCAGGATTAGTGCCTTCACTGGCATCATAGTGACTTAGCTTATTATCAAGAGAGATAAGTTACACCCAACGCTCACAATCTAGTTTCATTCATATCATTTGGTTTTGGTTTTAGGTCTTACTGAAGGACCTTTTCTTGGTTTTGGTGACTACAGCTGTTTCTTTGTAGTAGGGCCTTCTTGCTATTTTTGAAGCCGGAGGCAGGGGTGGCTCCTTCTGCAATATCTATTACATAAGAAACAGGAGATAGTTTCTTTCTTCTTTGTCAGACAAATAACATCCCTCTCATACAATCATTTATCTCTCCATTCCCACCCAACCTTTGTTTAAAAAGAAAAATCTTTATAAAATAGGGCATGTTTTGCTGTGGGGTCTTGAGATACGAGGTCATGCCAGGATACAGAACAGGCACCAGAACTCACCCCATGATTCCCTTGGCTCAGCCTGTACCCCAGGAGGTTGAAGGAAGACCTGGGAGAACCTCACAGAGATGACATCCTCATACAGCAGCACATTTGCAACTCAGTAACTATAAAGATTTCTGCAAGCAACAGCTAGACCTGGGGCTCCTTCTCCTCTTATAGTGGGTGCCCCATGGCAAAAGAGATCAGTTCATTCTATAATACAGCCCCTCTACTGTCTTGGGTGTTGCAAGTGGAGGAGAAAACATACTTGACAACTAGCTGGACCATGACTAGTCCTTTTGCATGACACAGATCCCAAGAAGATCTGTGGGATCCAGAGGAAGGAGGGTGCTCTGGATACAGCTGGCAGACAGAGCTGCATGCAAAAACAGCATGCATATTCAAGCAAGCAGTCACCCGTGGATTTCTTTCAAGTAAGTTCAATGTTAGAATGTATTTGTATGGAACCAAAGGTGCCCTTCTGAAATGAAAACAAAAGGCAAATCTATTCTAATGAACTTGAAAACCAAGTTCAGTCACAACACTTAGATATGCTGCAAATTGTGTGCGATAATAATTGGTATACGTCTACACTGAGCACCCTTGAGGAGGGTCACATTTGGGCAAGTCCTACCCACCTACTCCCATGCCTGAAATCTAGAAACAGGATGGCAAGGCCATTCTAGGCCAGCACTCTCAAGATCTCTGTATCCAGCATGTTTGAGAGAGCTTCAAAGGGCATCCTGAAGTGGCTGAACCTCTCCATCTCTGGGTCTGGCGCATACAAGGACGGTTCAAATTACAGGGGACCTTGGGGGTGCTGAACCCTCTCCCATAAGAGATGAGAGCCCCCCCTACAAGATTTGAAAATCATAACCTGGGGGTTTCTGATTTTATTAGGGCATCGTGATGATCAGCCCAATTTTTTTTGCAGACCCCACCAAGAGTCAACATGTAAGTAGGTGGGTGGGGAATGTTTTAGAGTTGTCTTCCTCCGAACTGTAGAGGATATAGTATAGACATATCACTGAGAACTACTACAAATGAAATCTCCATTGTTCTGTGTACGGACATATGAATAGTTTCTACTTCAGAGATATTCAGGCATATCCTTGTAAGCACACATCTAGTTCCCAAGAGCAAAGTGGGAATGAAGTCTAGCATTGAGCTGATCCAGTGTAACAGGGGGTTCTCTCAGGGCTGGTCTGGGCCAGCCGCCCGCCCCCTGTCCTGCCATGCCTTGTTGTTTCTTACTTGGTTCCAATTTTGGTGAGAAGCTGCCCATTCTTGCCCCAATGCCAAGGGCACTATCTGCGGCTCTGTTCCTCCCCTACACTGCAGCCCATGCCTCGCAGATGGCATCCAGGTGACAGTGCTCCCAGCCTTCAGCCAGACCAAGCTTAACCAACATTTTCAGCCTCAGACACACATGCATTCATGACCCTTCTCTCACTACGGCCTCTCATGCTCCATCCCCTCTTACAGGGTCTCTTTCATGCATTGACAACTTGTACCGCCTTGCTCCCTCTCGGAGTGGGCCCCTTCAGCCATAGGCTTTATCTAGTGCACACCCTGGATGGCAGATGTACCATTTTTTGGTCCTGTCACATGACCCTCACCGAGGTAGTGGCCAGCCAATTACCCAACCGGGGCCAAGCTTGCCCTGGTCCCTCCCAGGGCAACTCTATATAAACTCTCACACACAAAGCAGGCTCCCAGCCCTCTGGTTTCCCTATAACTGGGGCTCCATATCCACCCCCTCACTGGGGACCTACCCTTACTGGGGCTCCACAACTTCCACCCCCTCACTGGGGCTATGGGGCTTCCCTCCCCGGTGGGGACTCAGGTGGCTGTAGCCATGCCTGGCCCCAACTGCTACCTACAGTGATGTGGGGGCTAGGAGTTATTGAGGCACCCCAACCCACCTTCCACCAGGGTGATAACTGGTCTGATATTTCTTGGAGGCTCCCATGCCACTGGGAGCCCCACCAGGCCACCCACTCCTGGCAGGGTGAAGTTCATGCCCAGGACCAAGAGCCTCCTGCTCCTACCTGGAGATGTTCCATTCAGCAGTCCAGACAGGTGGTGTTTCTGCCTGGCCTGCTAGCAGTAATCTGCTCTGCTTATATAGGCAGCCAGAGTCTCAAAATGTCTGCCGCAAAACAAGCACCTGCTGGTGGTTTGGCTTAGCCCTTAAAGTGGCAGGCACCAACAGTGCCCTGCCACATCCAGGACAGTAAGTAAAGTGAGAGGCAGCAGGGCCATTGTGATGGAATTTAAAGTCCGTGAAGAAGAAGTACTTTGATAATACTTAAATGTCATTTGAAGTCCTTAAGAATAACACTTCCCAAAAGCAGCATCATGAAGAGGAGAAGCTGGTGCTAGCAAGCTGCACACTTAGTAGCACCTCACACCAGAAACCCAAATGAGCAACTGTAGGACTGTGGTATTTGTGGTAGCCATGTGTATGCATGGCGGTACATTATATGCACTGAGATAGGCAAAGAGGGGGACTGGTTCACCATTCAAGGCAGCTATACTTAACAGTCAATGCAGTTGGAGTGTTTTCAGGTAATTCCAAGGGGCTCTTGCCAGCTGCAGGATGCAGAACAAATGTTGTACTATAATGGCCCTTAACTTTTTATTTCCTGGTTTTCAAAAGTTTAAGTTTGAAGCACTTGTACTCTAGGTCTGAGTTTGCCAAATTTGACATTGTGGAAAGGTACAAGGCACTAATCAGGCAATCTTAACTCTGTATTAGCAATGGTCTTTGGCAGTTGTTATACATCATAATGCTCTAGCGTTGTCCCAGATAACTTCCTTTCTAAATATGCAACACTGGCAAAAGCTATATTATCATCATCATCCAAATTCTGCAGAGATTCAGGTCACACAAGAAATCTGAACAGGGCCAGGAATTGACCCTAATACCAGACCAGGCATTTATCTACAATAAAGCATTTGACACTGCAGAATTATACACGGAGTTTGGTCATGTAAGCTCCTGAGTAAATACAGCAAACTACATGAGAATACCTCCTTCCCCTCTTGGGTCCTCCTTCCCCAGCTTCAAAGATGAGCAATTCCCAGTGACACCAGTGGCAGTTCTAAGAAGAAAGAGTCAAGCCAAGATCCAATTCTCATTTAGCAAGCAAGATTCAATTATAAGACCTGGTCCTCTAAAAGCCTGGACTTGCTGTTATCTGAACTCTTTAGTAATTGATATTGAAAAGAACAACAAATCAGAGCTTTAAAGCTTCTCTGCACAAAACTCCTTGTTGTACTATGGGTCCTCAGATTAGAAGGCTTTTTTTTCCTAATTCTCAGTTTGAATTTTTCTTTGGCTCATTTTACCACTTCACTTTTAATTATATCCCCCTAAACATTCTCAATTATCCCTCTTTCTTTTGGTGTTTACACCTGTCTGATAGTGGGGAATGCCGGACACACTGATACTGGCACAGGAGGAACCCAGGAGGCATGCTGGGCCACTTGCAAAGAGCAACCAAAAACCCAGTAAGGGTGGGAGATGAATATTCCCTATCTGCAGGTGCGGTGAACAGCAACAGAACAGCATGAAGAGGCAGCCCTGTTTCATAAGTTTGTGCTTGCTGCAGGTTGGCACCCATGTCAGGGCTGAAGTCATAATCCCATGCAAGCAGATGAGACAAGAAGGAATAGGGCAGTCCAAGGGCAGCTTCAGGAGCTCCACAGCAACAAGACTCTAGCTACCCTGAGGCAAGCAGGTGATGGGACTGACTCCACTGACTGGAAACCCAGAGAAGTTTTCAGCCACTAGGTGAGCTCTAACTCCTGGGAGGGGAGCAGTAAGACCCACGGGAGAAAAGGTACACGAGTCAAAGGGCATGAGTGACTTGGAGACCCAGGTGCTTAAATCACACCATTTCTTTTCTGTAGTTTGAAGTTAATTTGGAAGTTGCATGAGTACCCAAGCAGGTAGAGGACTAACCCACTAATCAATTAGCAGTCCCATTCAATTATCACTACATGTGGAAGAGTCCATTAATTAAGGACAGTGTTGATTTAGTAGTATATGAATTCAAAGGTCAAATAATTGATGTATTTATACAATTGAGAAGTTATGATGGAGCACATGAGGTGATATCTATATGAATTAATTAATGATAATTCATGTAAGCCCATAATTGCAATATCAAAGGATGCATCTGGTGCACATCTAACAAGCACGGTTACCTAGGTTGCTCCAGGAGTGGGCTGGTGGCCCAGAACCTGTGCATCACAGACTTCTGGCAAGAACCACAATTAGACACCTAGTTGGTGCATGGAAAGGGTGAAAGGAGAGGAGCCCCAAGAACACCTGACATAAGCACTCCACAAGGGTCATTTCTGACACTCCAGAACCGTCCCTCTAACTGTAAAGATCAGGGCTTGAAAAACAATTTAAGGGGTATACCCCATAAGCAGAGCACTTCAAGAGAAAGTCTGCATGGCCCTAGGTGGCATCCCACCAGGGAAAGGACCCTCCAGAGTCTGGCAGCAGAGTCCGTTTCAACATAACTGCTCACAACCCGTCAAAGATTTGTTAAAGGAAGTTTACACATCCTTCCATACTCATTTCTTAACCAAATCCTACCTTCTCCTGACAAACCCTGTTTTAGCCAAAATGGCCTGTGAGAACAGGACCAAGTGTTATGTCCAGACGAACGCAGCCATGCAGTATATGGTGCCGCAGACCCATCTGCAGGACCACTCACTGCACATTCAGTTGTTTCCCATGCTGCTACCTTGTAGTACAGAGAGGTTTTTTGACCCCCGGAGGTGTCCTGCTACTAGTTGTCCCCAGGGAACCAAATGTCTGTGCTTGTCTGGACACAGCCACAAGCTGCTGATACACTGCACATTTACCATGGAGTAAATTGACATTACTTCCAAATAAAAATGGAGTAGACATGCAATATACAGCTTAACTCTGGTGTATACCACCCCACAATAAAAGTTTTTCCTCAGAAAGGGAAGAGTAACTGTATACCAGTGTACCAACGTAAGGTGCATAGCTATACCAGCCCAGTGTCTGCTTCCCTAGCCATTTTGTTTGGAGCTAACCAAAATAAACTTTTTTCTGCCATCTAGTGACCAGGTTCTGTAATAGTGCTTTCTGCAGCCAGACAGGTTGGGAGAGCTGTTATGTACCTGCCACTTACTACACAGAAGTAAAATCCAGAGTAAATTACTCGGTGGTATTATGTTGCGCAAGTACACATTTAGCACTCTTTAGCTCTAGCTACACTGCAATTAGAGATGTTAACACAGCAAACAGACATACATGAGCTGCTTTTAAATGTAGCCAACTCAAAGTCTAACAGCAATAAAGCTACTGTAATGTGGACTTCAATATAAGTTGTCCACAGCTGCCTGGCACCCTGGATGGTTAGCCTGAATTAAAGTCCCTGTCACTTTGGCTTTTCAGCTATAGGTACCTCAGATTGCTAAAATAAAATTATTGTGGGTATGTCTTTGCATGCTGTATTCATATTTCCAATTGCAGGAAGGCATCACCTTTATTCCATTTACAGCTAAATCATTAAAATGCAAAGTACACAGGGTGTAATCATTTCCCCCCCCACCGCAACTGTGAGCTAATGTTAATGCTGGCATTCTTATCTTTTTACCCTGTAGTCCAGGAATAAACAGCAGGCTTAAATAGAAAGGACTGAAAAGTCACTTGAGCATTACTCAGAACTTTACATTCCCCATTACATGAGGAAAAATGTGCACCGCACAATTGCTGTAATTATTGCTTAGGTACATAGCATGGTTTGAAATCTGCTGACTAATATGTTGTTACTGTAAGAATGAGAGTCTTTTCTTTCTCATTCTCAATCACTTTGGTATAGTCTGGACAAAAGTATAAAACAAAGATAGTAGTAGTGTTTCTGTTGCCACAGTCATTCAAGGAAGGCCATATTGTACTCAAAAGCCTGTCTTCTTTCCCAGTGATATCGTTGGTCCAATAAAATATATTATCTAGCATGCCCTGCTTCTAACAATGATTTGAGCAGAAGCAGCAGTTCCAGAATTTATATAGATTAATCCATTTGCTGGTTACAGTGATCTGCATGTCTGACAAGTGTCAGAGCACTTGGACTGTGCACAGCCTTAAAAATGCAGTTGACTTGCAAGGGTCTTCACAGACTGCAGTGGAACCCTTTGAATTCTTGATGTTCTATCAAACATTCTTCTCTTGGAATAGAAGACCCATATGTAATTCCACAGACCATACACTTCATTTTCTAGACACAGATTTGCCTGTGAGAAAACCTGAACCATTGTCATGTCTTCCTGTGGGAGTTTATCCAGACTTCTCCTGAGCAGGACTGCTGAGTGTCTGTCTATGCTGAAGAATACAGCATAGTCCAGACTCCACAGCTGGCTTAGGTGTCAAAAGCAGCATAGCTGTGGCAGCATGGAGCCCACTTGAGCTATTTTACCCGTGAATAATAATTAAGGGGAAACTAGTTTGCAAACTTCTCTCTGTCATGTTTGCTTTTAGTTCTCACAGCCATATACGTGTTCAGTTTTTACTGGGAGAAATTCCATTCTCCCAGCAATGCCAAACTCCCTCTGCTGCTTGGGCACTGTGGAGGTAATGTAAATGAAATGTCATCTATCTAGGGCTGCTTGTTATATCTGCGTACTCCATCTTGTCCGAGATTACAATCAGATCTTTGGAGCAGAGGCTATGTCTGTGAATAGCATCTAGCATATTTAGGCCTTGATCCTAACTGGGGCTTATACTGGGATAGAGGCAACAATTAATTAAGGCAGAGGGGTGCAAATACTTGACAATCCTATCCCTGCAGTAATTCTTTTCATTGAACAGAGAGAGAAAAAAATAGTTTCAAAGTTGCCCTAAACATAATCCCATCATACTGCATTTAAGGAGAACAACCATCCATGTTTTCATACTGCAAAGCTAGTATGATTTGCTATTGCCTGGGCAGAGTTGAGGAGGAACTCAGCAACACTCCAAGCTGTACTGGCAGATTACCCATTCTTTCTTCTTTATTGTGCAGGCAACAGGCCAATTTTCATTTTCAGCCTCAAACTAAATAGTCAGTGTTGAGTGCAACAAAAACAGAATTGGTCCTTTTTTCTCAGTATTTCTGTTTAAAGAGTAAGTGGGGTAGGTGTGATGCTGCACCTTTAACAGGAGAAGGGGCAAAATGGAGAAGTGACACGTTGGAAGAAGGCAGCTTAGGGAACAGCAGACTAAAGAGAGTAAAAGGCACTGCTAGGACTTGGTTGGGCATCAGCAACAGAGGGGAACTAGTGGGAGCAGAGAAAATACCAGAGAAGTAAAAATAGGGGCAGAGAGCCAGAGAGAAAACCGACTGAACCAGAGGGAAAGTGGGATAAAGGGGAAGACTGAAAACTACTTGACGGAGTTGGTATATACCTATTTCTGTGTACCGAGGGACTGACCCACTGGCCAAGTCTGTCTTTATTATAAAACCCAGCACTTCCATTGCACTTCACAGCCAGACATGAACAACTCCCACATAGGCTTTACTCTCCTCTTTAAGTATCTCCACTCCCTGGTTTCTAAGAGGTTGAGCTTGAAGTTTTCAAGGCTAGCCTCTGATTTGGGGAGCCCTCCATTTTGAAGTTCTAAATGAACTTAGCATTTTGCAGTGCTAAATTTGAGCATCTCTCTAAAAGTGTGTCACACCTACAGATCCCCTTGAAGATCTTTGGCGCTAAAAAAAAAAATGTTCAGCACTCCTGAAAAAAGCCAAGCTATTATTCTTTTTTTTTTAGGCCAAGCACCAAAAAACTAATACATCTGAAATAAGTTAGCGGGCATTTCTAAGGCCATACAAAGACAGTCACTGCCAGAGTTCCTGAGCAACTGCTTCCCAGTTTGCCATTCAGTTTAAGCAATTCTCCCTCCTAACCCTGAAATAAACTCCCATTCAAGAATGTCAATGCTGTCAAATTTAATGCAAAGGTCAGTGGAGGAATAACATTATTGTTCCTGAAACAGTAATTAGAGGCACTGAAAAACAACAAGATGAGGACTAGCTTCCTACCCGAGTTTTTCATGGAGGGATTCTGCTAGTACTGGGGGGATTTATGGTGTGAAATTGAAGTTAGAAGTCATTACTAACGAAGTAGGAGGTTATGGAGCCACTTTCTCTCCTCAAAAAGGCAAGAAGGCTTCTTTTTTCAATCGCATATATGCAGTTTGTCTGATGGTCAATAAAAAGGCCTTCGCTTTCCCAGCTTGAGTTTTGAGTGCCTGATGTTCAGCATTTCAGGCTGACAGTTTTAACCACAGCCATTAAGCACAGAATAATTTACCGGCACTTGCATGATAAGAAAGTGTCAGGCCACTATGTAAAGCTACATACATGCAAAGGTCAAAAAAACCAAGTAGGGTGGAAAGCCCTCCACAAGATGAGTGTTGCCAGTGCTGTGCTGAATCATGGGGTAGATGAAAAGGGGTTTGAGGGATTTCTCAGCTCTGCTTATATGCTCTGGGGGCTTGCAGTGCTGTAGGCAGCAAAAAGGAAATGGAGGTGGTGGGGGAGAGGAAGAAAAAATTGCGCAGATGTGCATTAAGGAAGTAATTCTAAAATGTACGAGCTCTCTTTAGAGCGGTGGTGGATCTGGGAGACTGATTAGAATGTTTCAGGGAAGTTCAGGGTCACTCCTATGTGTGGGAGGTACATGAATAGATGGGGATATCCCACTCTGGGCAATAAAAAAAGAAACTGTACATACAGCTGTGGGATAAGTGCACTTTAATCACATGGGTCATACATCTCCGACTGCCTCTGGTGAATTGTGCCAGCTAATTCATACAACCTACTGCAAGATACATGCTCTGAAATAATAGGTAACACTGAGCAGGCATAATTTCAGTTCATTTTTCAGTGACAAGATTTCATCAGATAAGGGATAACTTTCTTAAAACCAGAATACTCTAAAAGGACATAAAACACTGTGAACACAATAATTTACTTACCAGTTACCTGCATCCATCCCATATCTGATTTAATATTACCACAGTGTGGCCACATTCAACTACAGCCCTGGATTTAGAAGTCTGCTTCACTTTCAACACGCAACCTATGTTGTGCTTTCAGTCTGTAGTAACAAATTTTACCTATCAAGATGAAAACATCCTTTTGTGGGGGCGCTCTCTTTCGTGCGTGAGGGTATGTTTGAGGAAAAGGGGTGTTCAAGAGTGGTCAAAGTGTCTATGACAATGCTATTTGAAGGCAGCCTTTATGACTGCCCAGCTGTAGTGGAGCTGCTGGAGATCGCACAGCTCAATTAAAGCCCCACACTTGCAAAAATTCATATGTAGGTTGAATGCTGGGCACTGTAAACAAAGTTGAATAGAATTATTCAGAGTAAGCAATTAAGCAAATGCATGTCTTTTCAGACCATAGTCTGCATGCCTTTAACAAATGTGTATTTAGCCCCTCAAATAGAATCCAGAATGCTGTATTAGCCATTTAGACTCCTTTGAAGTGCATGGGAAGAGCAGGAAAGTGCAGAAGAGAATTCAAGATTAATTAGGCCATAAAAAGAGAGCAAGAGGAAGCATGATTCTGCAGCCTTGACAAGGGCCTTTTGGCATGAGAGCCTTGGGTTCATGTCCTTTCTCCGAGGCCTGTTTCTGTTTTTATGCATTTAATATTCACCGATTAAAATGTGCCAGGAAAACTTGGCATCCAAACCATATTTTTTAGGATTTTAGTTTTGGATTTAGGTACCTAAATGCCTCCTACATATTTTATTGGATCTGGCCCTCAGTTTCTGTGCCTCAGTCTACCATTTATAAAATGGAGATAATGCTCCTTCTTGACCCCCAAGAGTGTTTGAAGGAGAACTCCATAAATATCTGGATCACATCCATGACAAGAGGGGCTAAGCTTCTGAGTGGCTCTCATGCATCAGTGATGTGACCCATGTAGCAGATTATCCATACAACAGATTAAAGTAGCTCTGGCCTTTGACAAGAGACAGTAAAGCCACTCAGCAAATAAAAAAGCTAGACAAAAGGAGTAAACAAAGAAATAAGTATGGAAAGATGGCATTAAGGTGAGGCTAGAGATTAATAAAATGGCTTGCAACTACAGAACAGGTCTGGATAATTGCCAATTTATCCTGTTACTTTATTGCTGTGGGAGAAAATAAGTTTGGGAATTCACTGGTATGTGGACCCATTGTTGCATAAAAATACATTTAACTGAAAAAAGGAGTCGGGGGTTCTTCTTAGTTCTCTGGCTCCCTCCAGTGGTTTTTGCCTCACATAAACCAAGAAGGGTTCTCACCTTTTCACATAAATTGTTCAGGAGTGGGTTCAGCATTGAGGAGTCCGCACGGAAGTTATAGTGGATTGAAGCCTCAAATCATGCTGCAAGGCAGTAAATTCAGACACCCTTCTGAGAGGACATTGTCCAGGTTACTATTCATTTCTCTGGACAAGATACAGGAGTTTATGTCTGCTTTTAAATTATCTGAATTTTGTAGCTGCTCACCTATAGAGCAAGATTTGATCCTCCACCTGGGAAAAAGATTATGCTTTAACTAAATTACTTTTGACTTCCTAAGCAATTCAAATTCAGACTATTGGATGATGTATAGGAGATCCAGCAACACTGAAGACAGTGGGAGCTTCAACAGTAATTCCTTTTAAAACAAGAATGTGTCATGGTTAGCGTTTCTACAGTGAACCTTGACATAGTGAGATCATGGAACAGTATTCAAGTAGGGACTCTTTTGTTCTGCTGCCCCCAGCTGCCTTGCAGCTGGATGGAAGCAATAGTGAGCAGGTGTTGCACACTGAGAAGTTTAGTGTGCTTTTCACAGGTTCCTTTTCCAATCTGGAAAGAATAACTAAGTTAGGTACTTCTTGACCACTTCAAGTCACACATGATTTATTCACCAGGGGCAGCACCATATGCACCTGTTGAGATCTAATTAGAGCTCATTATTGTCTTAGTGAAAATTAGACCCCATCTGCCCTAACCCCTGAAGCCATACATGGGCACCATACTAAAGCTTTATTTTCCATTCACAAAGTGTAAGTAAGAGCTTAGACTTTCTAGGCACAAAGTTAATACACAATCTTTCTTCCCCCACACACAAAACCTGACATTTGGGACATGAAGTATGAAATTCAAGTACAGTACTTTAAAAAAAGGCCCCCAAAAATCTCTAAACAAAAGGAATAAGTAGTAATGTAGGGAAAAAAAAAATCACAAAGAGTTCCTTAATACTAAAACTCATCACAGAGTTAGAGTTCAAAGTTGAAGTCATAAAGCCCTAGGAGTTATAGAAGTTAATACAAAAAAGCAATTGCTAAGAATACCACATGTGGATATTTTTTTCATTTTATTTAAAAAAGTTAATTGAATATTATTAAGCAAATCTGATTTCTTGCCATTCTGGGATTTATTGGGAGGAATCTATGATAATCAGGGGCTGGCTTTTCCATTTGCCACCAAAAAATGTGAATTTTCTCCTTTAAGAGAGAAAAATGCAGGAAGCCACTGGTTTCCCCTTGCAGGCTGGCAGCGTTCCAGCCACAAGGGACTGTTTGGGGCTGGGTGGAACATAATGTAGGCAGCACCACATGTACATGGCCAGCAATGCAGCCAGGCAGTGGTGGAAAACAGCTACCCCAGCTGCCTGCAGATAAGTCTGTGGAGAGGAGGGCCACAGCCAAGACAGTGGAATGAGGAGAACAGGTTGAGGCCCCCCATGGTAAGGGAAGTAGTGGAGCAGGGTTGATGGGTGGAGCAGTGCCCAGGGTTCAGGACCAGGGCAGAAATGTGCAGCTGTGGGGCCCAGCTGGGGGAACAGGATGTCTGAGGGGTGGCTCATCCAGAGGGTAGCAGAGCAACTGGCTCCCTGCCTCTGTGCGCATTCCCAGGGATGGGTCCGGCACTAGGGGCAGTATGTCGGGGGGAACACATGCACCTCCAGATTTGTGCACAGGGAGGGGGAAGAAGCAGGCTGCCTGCTGTGGGGCTCAGGACTCCCTGCCTTGCTGCCTTTCCCCAGGGGGCCTCTACAGCCCAGTCGACAAGACCCAGTGAGGGAAGACAGAGCAGGGTGGGGAGGTTTGGTGCTGCCACCACCACTGTTGGGAACCCCGTGCCAGCCATGCCATTGTGGTTAGGTGTCCCTGCATCATCAGAGCTGAGGTTTAAGATTAAGGAGCTCTATCAGGGGCACCAACAGAGACAGCAGGCTGCAGGTTGGGACTGAGGGGCACCAGCAGGGCTGGGGGGGCAGTGGCTTGGGGGCGAGGGACAACAGCATGGGCAGGGGCCGGGCACCGGCGTATCAGGGCTGCTCAGAGGAACAAAATCAGTGGAGGAGACAGCTGCAGCTGGACCTGCAGGCTGGTGAACAAAGGGGGCAGGGGGAGCTCTGATTTTTCATAATAAAGAACCCAAAAATCAAATGCCAAAATATATAGACATTTAGAATTTATTTTATTATAGCTTGAGGCACCAGGAGATTTCAGAATTGCTTTAAAATTGTACATATCAATAAAACATAGTGTTCAACTGATACTGCTATATATAGTAGCAGTACATTTTAATGGTGGAAAAAAACCCCACAGATCTTGGGGGTGTTTTAATCAGAGAATTTGGGATTTAAACAGAGAAAACCAGGATGGTCTCACATATTGATTTTTAATGGTTTCTGCTCTAAAACAATTCTTAATTGAGAAGGGAAGAAGGTTAGCCTTGGATTGTGCCTAAGTCTTAAGTGCACAAAAAGATGCGTTTTTAAATTGAGGTGGCTCTCTCAATAGAAAATCCTAATAGAATCAGGGCAGTAATTTAAACCTCAGTGCAGCTAGCTGAAGTAAACCCCAGGTGATACAAAAGGATTATCCTCAATTTCAGCTCGTCTACGTGGAAACCTAAACTGAATTAAACTAAGTGTGAATTTAAAGCTTACTTAATTAAACTGTACAAAAGTTCACTTAAAAAAATATAGATATATCAATTAAATAAGGCCATTTTACTTCTGAATGAGAGCACATGCACAGGGATTTAGTGCAGCTTAATTAATGCATCTTAAATTCAGACTTTTAATTCATTTATCTTAGCTTTCCCAAGTACCTACCTAGGGATATAATATTATACAGATAAAAAAAAAATCCATTCCCTGGTCTTACTCATGATTTTACAATGAAATAGCTAATTTGTGTTCCCTGTCCAGGTAAGACTGCTACAGATTGCATATGGCTGTGAGACAGGGGCCCCATCTTCAGCTGCGTTTTTGTTGTTGTTGTACCCCTGCCAAGTCTTGCTGGATTTTCCTTCTCTGGGGACCAGTTCCCCCCCACACACCCCTTTTACTCATCTGCCACAGCTTGATGTTACTTGGTTCTAAAGAAAGAGGGAGGCTGACCCACAGGTTCTCTGACAGGCTCCAGGCTCACCACCCATTGGATGATGAGTTAGTGCCTTACGGGCAAAAATGCACACTCCTACCTCCCCTTAAAACATCTGTGAGGCACAGGCATGTTAAAAATTTCTCTTTATGTTGGGGTCTCAGCCGCTACAGGCTTACCCCCCATCTCTCTAGCTAAGTCTATCAATCAAAACCCACTAATCAGGGCTTGACTCTGAGGCTCTAGCTCTCTAACTCACTCGGGCTCAAGGCCCTCCATTCCACACTCTCTACAACACCAGGCCTATGGGCCCTCCTACACTGCACCCCTGTGGTGCCAGGCTGTTGGGGCCTCAGCCCCCTCCAGCTTTGCCTCTCTTTCTGTAGTTAGGGCTTTTTGCCTAAGTCCATCCACTAGGACCTGGCTTCAAAGCTCCTATCTCCCCTTAAAGCAACTTTGGGCTCATGGCCCTAGTATTGCACCCTTAGTGCAGCAGGGGTTCTCAAGCCCTCTATCACAACACCCCTCAACGCTAATGAGGTCTCCTACAGCCTCTGCCACAAACCACTAGCATTTTAACATCAAACATAAACCACAGGCTCCTATACCATATAATGAAAATAATAAAAAAATAAATAATAAGAGGGGCAAAGTATCCACTTCCTTTACATGATTGTGCTTCTGTCTCACAGCACAGCATATTCTTCCCAAAGAGATTACTGCAGCTGCTCCATAGTCATCAAGACTCTCCCTCTCTGCTGCCCCCCTGGCCTTCTCCACTTGCAATTTATATGGTTCTGGCCGTCCCTTTCCTGTCACCTGACCAGCTAGCAGGACTCAATCCTTAACTTGTGCTTGGCCAGCCAACCATGCCTGGAAGGTGCTGGATTTAAAGGGGCCACCCTGTTTCTTAATAACAGGGCTAGTTACAGGTCATGACAAGATACCCAAACTAGCTTTGAACAAGTGTGCTTAGGTACTAAAAGCCAGTATAATCACTGCAGCATAAAATATATTACGTTGTAATTTATGCTGCTTTTTGGTATATTAAATAAATCCATTTAGGGCACATTTAATGTAGATTAATTAGCTGTACCGTAAACATCTGGGCACCTATTTGTTTGCCCCTATAGGCTGGAGTAAACTAATTTTCACAGCAGCAGGGTAGTACTTGTAAATACAAGTACTACTATCCTGCTGCAGAGTGAAAAACTCCATCACAGTGCACGTGTAGACACTGCCCCAGTTGGCTGGAGCACAAGGGTGCATTCGTGTGGGGGCTGCCTGCTGGCTAGCCCCACACTGAAGCACCCGCATGCCCCAAACAGCTCCTCTGAACCATGTTGAGCCTGGGGGAGCAGTCCTGGGCTGGCAGCCTGACCCTTGGGGCCTCCTGCCAGCCAGGGCCGCTCTCACCTAGCTCAATGTGCTACAGTCCCAGGCGCACATGGAAACAGCATACCTGTGGCAATAAACTCTGGAGCATCACATTAATATGAACATGTAGATACAGCTTCAGAGCTCCATTCTGCTGTCGCTAGACTGCTTCTAGTGCTCCAGCTATCTCAACTGTGTCTACAATACATGCAATCCACAATTCTGACATTTCTTCAAGATAAAACCACTTGTTTTGGTAGTGAAGACACAAGTTGTTGCCACTAACAGGAAGGTGGGTCTTTTACAATGAGTTACAATCTTACTGAAATCTTGGGAAAGCCAAGGCAATGGCTGTGTCAATGCAGATGGTTGAGGTAAAGTTTAGTTCTTCCCTGTATCCACCTGGATTTATCTTGACTTGGAACCAAGCTAGAATTACCACTATATTAACTTATCTACACTAGGATTTTAAAGCAAGATGGATAGCTCATGTTAGATAACTCATAAAAACACACCTTTTTATTATGAAAGACACTGTCTCAAGCTGTCTGAAGTGACCTGTTCAATAAACCAGGTGCTATTGAACACAGTTGCTATTGAGGGTGTTACATATTGACATGGGAGAGAACCCCTGGCTTTCAATTTTCCTTCTTCCCTCTTCCCCCAGTCACTATACCACATATGAAATGTTGGAATCAATCAAATATAGGAAATTAAATGTTTAATATCTTGATAATCTTTGCTATTTTTGTCCCTTGGCCATAACTGCTGGGTTGCTGCTGAGGATGTTCATTCTTACAGCTCAGCTCTCCTGTTACTCACAGCTAATGGACTTGTTTAAACCAGTGTAAAAGAGATGTAAAACATCCCATTCTGATTCAGTATCTTGCACCTTCCCAGTCATCTGTGCTACTATAAATGGTTACACAAGGTGCAAACAATCAATATTCCAACTTGATACACAATCTCTTCCCCTCCCCCGTGAACAAAGGAAAAACTGACATTTGGGACAGCAAGTAGCCATAGGCGACTAGTAGTGGGTGCATGGAGGTGTACTTGCCCCCCTGACAGGGCCAGTGCCCCCCCGATGGCTGATACTGATGTTGTCAGCAGGGCTGGTGACCCCTCTGATAGGGCCACCACCGTCGGCGGCGCCTGTGGATCCCCTCCCCCTCCCCCCCAGATTCAGGAGGCACCAGTCACCCATGCAAGTTGCTATGGCAAGTACTTTAAAAAACCCAAAATATAAAACCCTCTTTATCTAAAGGAATAAAAACAGTATAAAAAATTCACAAGAACAGCCTTAACGTTAAAATCTGTCACAGAGTTATGGCTCCAAACCAGAAAGATAAAGCTTTAGACGTTATACAAGTTTTTAAAAATGTAACCGCTTAAGACAATATACATGGAGTTGTTGTTTCTTGTTGGTTGGTTGTTGTTGAGGCTAACTTTTTGCCACTCTGGGATTTGACACCTATATAGACTGGCTTTCATTCATGTTGGCTTTGCCAAGCCTTATCAACACTTTTATTGGAAGAAATCAGTAATAATACAGAATGAGCGATGAGGACATGGATCATTGCTTGTCACTAACACAAGGGAGCCATGCAACAGGTGGTCCTTATTACTGAAAGAGCTTGGACTAGATCCTGGGCCTATCATTCCCCAATCCAAAACTCTGGTTCTGAAATCAGAGCTGCAATTCAGCCCCTTTCAGAGTCCCGGGGCAGATTTTTTAATATAATTACTTTTGAAATACTAGAGAAGCATTGTGGGACTTTGTTCATTCTCATGTAGCTAATCTGAACACCCCACTGACTATATTTAACAACGCCACAGTGGCTACTCCCCCACTTCCTGACAAACATGTGGCAGCACAGTCTCTAGTGACATTTCATGCAACTAAGTTAGCTTTTTTTAAAAATGTTTAGATAAATCAACAACAGCATATGTGGTAGCATGCTACAAAATTATGACAGCTAAATTACAACTAAACTCTAAATAAGTGGTAGTGGGTGTTTCATGGTACGGTATCTCTGATTTTTTCACATAGTGATAGTGTAAAGATTTCTCAGCTAAAGACGTTGTATGGTACTAATTTCCTGTTACTCAGTACCAACCTCAGATGCGGAGAGGAAGAAAGTTACACTTAAGTGACTCAGCTGCACAGTCTTCCGGCTTCCTTTTTTGTGTTATGCAATGCTCTTACCAGCTCTGCTGCTCTCAGGATCAGTATCCCCAAGGGAGTGGCTATGCCTTATTTCTATTACCTGAGAAAAAAAGGGATAGGTCCAGATTCACCCAACACTCACTGTAGGGAAAACTGATGCAGAAACCTCCTGCAGGAAGTTCTCCTGACTTGCTTGTTTAACCCCTAAGAGTCCAGCGTCACAGTACTTACAGCTCTGGAATTTCTCTCTTGGTGAACCTGGTCTCCAGAATAGTCACAGAAAAGAAACCCAGGAAGTAAACCTGAAATTTGTTTTTTAAAAATGCAGATAGATGAACAGTATGAAAGAATGAACATCTAACTGCGAATTACTAAAATCTGTCTTATCTGTTCTTGTGGCAATGGGGTTTTCTTTGTTAGATATGCACTTTGGCTGCCGAAAATGTTTCCTTGTGTATGGGGAGGGCAGGATCTTTGCTCCTTTAAACTCTCAGAACAATTCCTGACTTTTGCCACCAGATGGCAATAGAGTCATTTTTGAAAGAGTTCTCTGTTTTGAAATCCCAGCATCTCAGAAGATTAGAAAATGAACAATGCCTTTAGCACTGTGTTATTGTTTAAAGAGGTGTTTCTCAACCCATGGGTTGCAACCCAAAAGTGGGTTGCAAGAATATATGAAAGGGTCACGAACAAACTTTAAAAATGGATTCTCCGTTAAAAGAGAAAAACACGGGAAACCTTGGATTTTCCTTTGCAGGCTGGCAGAGTACTAGCCTACAAGGGGCTGCTTGGGGCCCCCCATGCCCTCCATACACCTTCCTGCCCTGCACATCGACCTCCTGCCCCACACACTGGGGGGCTGGGGCCTGGGGCAGGGGGCAGAGTAAGGAGCACTGGGTTGGGACTGGCCTTCAATGTTTACAAATGGATCCTGATACAAAAAAGGTTGAGAACCACTGGTTTAAAGTTTATAGGGGTAAGAGAAGGATGTGTATTTGAGAGCTACATTAAAAAAAAAACTAGCTGTTTTTCCTTTGCAGAAGCCTGGTATGGTGCTACTTGTGGTTCAAGCATTATTCGAAATAAGGAATCCCTGCATAATAAATTCCTGGCGAGTAGGATGGGAATCAGGATGCGTAGGCACTCATCCCTCTGCCCTATTATTAGTTCCTCAGGGGGGTTGAGTCTCTACAAAATAAGCTTCACTCTCAAACAAAACAGACAAAACAAAACAAAGGCTCTCTCCTCTCCTGATATTAGGAGAAGAACCACTTTTTGCTCTGGCTTTCCCCCAGCACAACACCCTGGCTTCTCCTTACAGCAAGCTAGTCCCTCACAGCTATCCCAGTCCCCACCTTTTCTGAGAACTTGTGAAGTGGGACACTCCTTCAATTAGCAAAATGCACCAATGGCTGAACATTTTGGAGGGCTTGGCTGCCCTTGGACAGGGCCTGCTCTTACAGGATGGCATTCACTACTGTCAAATGGAGTGATGGCTCATCTACTTCATATTTTGATCCAAAGCCTATTGAAGCCAGTGGAGTTAAACCCAAAAGACTGTGGTACATGGGAAAGGAGAGGCAAGCCTGTTGTATTTATGACTCTTATGTTGTAGTTACACTAGTCTTTTTCCCCTGAAATCTTCTGCTAACAGCACCTCAGGAAAAAATAATGAGATAGACATGCTGTCAATAGTGTCCTGCATTCTAAGCAGGTTTAGATAATACAGATATTTAATATTAAATATGTATCGTTATGGAGAGTAAAACACTAGACATTATTTTATCAAGCACATTTCATGCTTACAGAAGGGGGCAAAATGGAGAAAATGAAACATTGTGAGTCATCATGACCTACTCAGGGTCACTCAGCAACCCTGTGACAGAAGGATTTTGGTACTCGCTCCATATATTCCACAATTGGGGTGGGAGCAGCTACAGATAAGGTTCCCAAAGGGTTTTCAGTCAACTTTCCATTATGCATGTTGGCTAAGTATAGACAGTCACAAAGCCCAAGGCTGAATCAATTCAATCTTCGCAAGTTAATCTCAACTGCATAGATTGAAATGATAAACAAATGAACAGATATTCACTTTTCATTTTGGAAATTCAGCCACATGTTTGTGGTGGCCCAGGCCAGAAGCTGAGGGGTGCTAGAGCATGCCTCCCTGCTCGGCTGGAGCATACAGTTTGGGCCATGGCTAGCCTACCCACCCTGCAAGGTGTGGCTTGCTGGAGAGGTATAAAGCATCCTGGAATTCTGGGGGGCTGTGAGGGGTTCTGGCACAAAAGTTCAATAAGCCAATTTAACATAAATCAGTTAGGTCTGAGACTGTGTCCATCCAGGTTTATCTTAAACCAGTTTCAGGCATTTTGAAAGCAGTTTATGTGCATTGAACTTCTGTTGTGTCACAGACCTGAAACACTTTCCAATCACTTATACCATTTGATGTGTAATTTCTGTCCCTAACCATTTTGTATTTTTCACAGAAATAGTCATAATGAGTTCCACACTGAATTAAAGGATCATCATAGTTATGTCCTAATTCACTTTCATTTTTGGAAGAATATTTGGAGATGTACATTACACTTCATAGGTACATACTAAAAAATCACATGGAGAAAAGTATAGCAGTGTCTTTCCCTGCTCCATTGCATATTAGCAACTGCAAAATCAGGTATCCTCCGATTATAAGCAAAAAAAATGTTGTGTTAATAGTGAACCCTGAATACACAGTATTAGTCTGTTATAATATTGGTAAGGCTCAGTGCATGCTGTAGCTGAATTTCTCTCTCAGACTTACGTCTGTGTTTTCCATCACCTGTTGTAATGTCCCATAGGACTGTTTGTGGATACCTGATCTCAGAGTGTTGCAACGACTGTGTGTGCTTGGGCATCAGAGGAATTGACATGCAGTTTTGAAAGTTAGGCCCTAAAACAGCCATGATTTGGAGGCAATAGACTGTAATGAGTTAATATCTCTTCTCTAGATTTGCTTATTATATTATTGGGACCTACTTAATTCGTGATTTCACAGATTTCATGGAACCCGTGACATCGGGCATTGTCCATGAAACCAAAAAAAAAAAAAAAGTACTAAAAATAAAACGCTGCTTCAGTGGGAGCCAGCAGTCCTCACGGCCACTACAGCCTGGCCTTACAGCCTACTGGAGGGGGAAGGAAGGAGCCGCCAGCATGAAGGGGCATGAAGGGGAGCAGCAAAGATGGGGAGCAGCCACCCCCCTCACCCTGCTCTGGTGATTGGCTAAGAGTGCTGCCTATCATGTAGCTGTGCCCGTCTCCCCAATCAGTCGTAGGGGTGGAGCCACTAGGGCCCCTTGGTCAATCAGCAGTGAAGGGCAGGCTCACCATAAAAAAGCCACAAAATCAGCTGCCCATACCACAAGGGCCCATGAAAATCCCTTTTGCTCACAGGTAGATCCCTACATATTGGGTCCATGAAAGGCAACATTTGTCTTCCTGCTCATACAATCAGCTCACAACTTCTATTCCACTCCTGGCAGGAAATACAAATGTAAATACATATACTCAAAGTGAGTTTAGATATTCAGATTCAATGCTGATTTATCCCATTGATTCAGTGCTGATTTATCCCAGGTTGATTTTTACCACCTACCTGGCATTCATTCAAGGTGGATAAAAATCAATGCTTTTTTTTTTTTTTTAAAGGATTTGTTTTTTTACTTAAATGATTTTTCATTTAATTTTTTTATTAAGTTTTTAAAAAAGCGCCTTAACAAAAACAAACATAGTTTTAATTTAAGATATGTTAAAGCTCAAAGATATCATCATGGAATACGGTTTATAACTTCTAATTATATACTATTTGAGACAATATATTCCTTTTGAGACAATATAAACCTTTTTACAAGTTTTATAAATAGGTCAACAGATCATGGATTATATGAGGGGCTCAATCTTATGGGGTTCCTAGAGGCTCCTCTAGGTTAGTAAAGATTAGAGAAAGCCACTGGGACTCAGTACTCAGTCTAGAAGATCCCATTAAGCACCTCTGTGATGCTTAGTTCCAGTTATCGAACTGTGGATTTGTGACTCCAGAGATCATAAGCAGACAAGGTTCTTTGGGTAGATGTGCTATCTTTTACTAGACCAGCTATTTAGTTGGAAAAAATGTTCTATGCAAGCTTCCAGGCAAAAAACGCCCTTCTTCAGGCATAGGGAGAATTTGTTGTTTCCAGAGATAACATCCTTGTTAACAGCAGTATATAGAGATGAGAGATAGCAGACCTGGTTACCCACCCATCAGCCCTATTATCTCTGCAAGTTTGTGTGCACACAGTCAAGCCCTTACCTTTCTGTAAGAGTGCAAAGTTTCAAGAAATTAAGTGAATAAAGGATATCAAACAACAAGAGTGCACTTTTTGTAAAAAGCAATGATTAAATCGAGGCTTCCTGACCAGTGATTTAAGTCATGGTTAAAATCATTATTTAAATTGATTTGATTTAAATTAAATCCACCCTGCATTCATCTGAAGCTCATATAATCCCGAGTCCTCAATCTTTATTCCTTAAGAGAGCGCTAGTGTGAAAGGTACTGATTTGAAGCTTTGAGGAATTAAGTCCTTATTCACAGGACAAATATAGCACAGGAAGCAGTGATGCCAGTTTCCTCATGTTACTGAACTAACAATGTACCACAACTCTGACCTGGAGGGAGTATCTCTGGGGTGATCTTCAATGTACTTCCAGGCCTCAGTGACACTAAGGCCAGTAGATGTGATAATTTTGCTGTGACACCTTTCTGTGGCCCTGGCTACTGGTCTGGTGATCTGGATCCTATTTCTCACTCTGCCATTAATTTACTGTGTGACTTTCAGGAAGCCATTGCACTTCCCAGTGTCTGCTTCCCTATGGCAAGGAGCATAATGTCACTAACTTTCCTTTTTTAACCATCCTGAGACCTATGTAAATGAAAAATGCTATGCAAGAGAAAACTTCTGCTTGAACAGTTAAAACAAGCTTCTACAAACTTGCATTAATAACTTGAGCTGGTTAGAACTTTTTTAACTAAATGTATTTTCATCTAAATATGCTGACTCATCCAAGCCAGTATGGTCTGTGGAGATGTATGAATCAAAAAAAAGTTCTCTACTGGAAGCAGAGGTGTGCCTAGACACTTCTGCATAGTGGCTGTGTTGCCAGTGACAGTGGCAGGTCAGCAGTGTAGCTGCTGCTATTTTTGCTCACACTGCCCAAGCCTGGTGCTCCAGTCACGCCTCTTCTTAACTACGCTACCCACTGGAGAGTTTCTGAGTTTATCTTTCTGTAGTCACTACTGACAAGAGAAAGGGAGAACAAAATCAAAAACCTGATCTTTTCCATTGTAAAACAGTGATGTACAGATGTTCAGAGAAATTTGGGTGGAGGTTAAAACAGGTTAAAAATGGTCACCCAATCTAAGGTAAGTTGGGATGGGAGGGTTAGCAGAGGGGCTTGAGTCCATGGGCAAGCAGGGTCCGTAAGGGGGCTAGGAGGAATCAGGGGGGCTAGTGAGGTCCACAGGGAGGATTGGGGGGGTCCAGGAGGGTTTGGTGGGGGGCCTAGCAACAAGGAGGGTTGGGAGCAGTGGTGGGGGCTTGGCAGGATTGGAGTGGTTTTTCAATCCTGCCAAACTCCCCCAGACCCCCCCAGATCCACCCCAATGCTGCCAAACTGCTCCCAATCCTACAGACCACTCCTAGTGCCAGTTTTACTAGCATTCATTGGTACTAGGAGCCTGACTGAAGTAAGTCAAGCTGTGGCGAGAGGCAGGCAGATGTGGGCCTGGCAGCTCCACAGGGGCAGGGGAGGTTTGGCAGGATTAAGGGAGCTGCTGGCTCTGCAGGGTGGGTTAGGTGTGTTGGGGAGGCAGTTCTCTCCCCCCGCAGACCAGGGGCTATTTTTCACCCCCATCCTCCCCACCCCACCCCACAAATGAACAAACCCCATACTGAACCAACCCCGACCTACATCGATCATCGCTCAGCACCGGCAAATGCCGGTAAAAATGGCAGTAGCAGCAGCTCGCGGGACTGGTTTTTTTTATGGGCTATAAGGCAGGGAGGAGGCTGGCTGGTCTACAGTGGGGGACTAATCCATCTGGGGGTAGAGGAAGGGGCCAGAGGGCTAAAAAATTGCCTGGTACTGGGCTACAGGATAGTGCTGGGAACTGTACAGTTATATTGGTCTTGCTGGACCTAATCTGAGTTAAACTACCTCTGAGGTATGGTTAGCCTAGATTGGATTGGCCATTTTGATACTGATCTAACCTTCCTGAACTTCTGTACACTTCACACTTAGATCAACCTATCTGGGGATCTACAGGAAGTGACAGGCATGCAGCTCCCTGCTGCAAATCATGGCACTTCTGAGTTACAGCAACCCCCTAACCCAACAGACATTTGCTGTTGGGTCCCGGGGGGTGGCAGATTGAGCTCCAGTTGAGAGCAGCATTTCTAGTCTCTCTTCCCTCTCTTTCCTGAAGACAGCATCAGGCGTGGAGCTGGGCAACTTCAGCTCAGCCCTGCTCTGGGGCGTGCACTGAGAGAAGTGAATGAAGGTGCTCTGTTTTGAAGCACCTTAATCTGGACCCTCATATAGTGGGGGTTCAGATTGTCATGCAATCGGGCACTTTTAAAGCACTCTGCAGCCGTGCTCTTCTGTCAGGACATGGCTGTAGAGCACTTCAGGGGGCTAACTGCATGACAAAAAGTCACTTGTGTCAGCGTCTTCAGTTTCTTTCAGCACCCTAAAGTAAGGTCCTCACCTGGGAAAAGTAAGAGAGATTGGGTATCCATTGTAATACAATCTAACCTCCCCAAATGTCTGTGTCTAGCCCAATTCTGACAGTTTTTTAATGAAAATGTTTGGTTTTCAGTCTGATATGGAACAAAAATGAAATCTGGAACAAAAATAAATGTTGAAAGCTCAAACCTGCAAGTTGTCATGAGAGAGAACTGTTATCCTCTTTCTAGCCTGACCTCCAAGTTCAGAAAAACACATCTTTCTCTTTCTTTTTTTCCATCTCATCTCCTCCTCCTCTGCGTTCTGTATCATCACACTATTCCTCAAACCTTTTGAATTGTGCCTTCAAACTAGTATCATGCACACAGGGAAAAAACAAACATAGAAGTTTCTCAGGGACAGGTAGAATATAGTGTGAGCTTGTTGATCTGTGTGACCTGTGTTCCAGCTCTAATGCCTTCCCTTTGTCATCAGCTATGTTTTCATAGTTTCATAGTTTCTAGGGTCAGAAGGGACCTGAGCAGATCATCTAGTCCGACCCCCTGCCATGGCGGGAAAGAGTACTGGG
>NW_017728886.1:147270286-147310785 GCF_001723895.1 Crocodylus porosus
GAACAGGTTCAGGTCCCATAGCCTCTCTTCATAGGGCCTGCCCTGTTGTCCCCTGATCATACGAGTGGCCCTCCTCTGGACCCTCTCAAGTCAAATAAACTTGCTTTAGAAAGAAGTCCAAAATAAGAAACATCCGATCGCTGAATGCAGACATTGTTAGATTAACTCACATTAACCACGTTCATTACATGCTGCTTAGCATATTACTCTGTTGTAATTTGTTTATAGAGTAACATTTAAACTTATATCAGCATTAGCTTTTGAATGGTCTCAGCATGTAGACCTAGGCAAGAGCAACTAATTTTGAAATACCAGCCATCTAATCTTTATCATAATCATAATAATAGACAGATAACTCGAGACTGCTGGTGTCCAAAGAACACCCTGGCAGAGCAAATTTAACCCATGGATCTTAAAAGAATGGTTTACAGCTTCTCATGGGATTTTTTTTTTCTTTCTGAAATATGAATGTTGCCCACAGAAAATTAAAATCCTTGGAGGCTTTTTTTTTTCCTATCTTGAGCTCAGATGTATTACAACATGGAATACTGGGACTGCAGTCTCCCCAAACAAAACTCTATTAAAGAGCAACAACAATTTGATCAACCTGATGCAAACTGGCTGCAACCTTTCAGTTTCTGGCAATTTGCCTACGTAGAATTTACTTCGGTATCCCCATGTCAAATTAAAACAAGCTAAGATTGTGCCATCTTTGGGCTAGTACAGCATGCATTTAAAGAACCCTGGTATCAATGAAATCTTGTTGACAGCAACTGTAGTAAATGTAGTACCAGATGGTAATTTCATGAGTTATCCATCTCACTAAAAATCTTTATTAATATTTTGTTAGAAGCAATGCAAATTAAAAAGGTAACTTAAATCTCACTTTTTATCATATGCTTCTATAATCTTTTGATAGCTAGCCATCAAAAAAATTGTCTGACCACAAAAATACGTGTACACTTTGACTTCTAGAAACAATTCAATTTTTTTGAAAGCAATTCAGTGTTGCATTTGCTTTTGTAGCACTTGGCTTGCTAAATCAGGTTCTTCTTCATCCAGTGTATCGACAGTTGCTAGACACACTCTCAGCAAAACTTGGCCATTCAAATGCTAAGCAGCACAGTGTCTTTTTGGCGTCTCACTTCTGATTAGTGATCACACCAAAGCCTCCCACTTCATTGGCCTTTTTTCTCTGATGCTGTTCTTTATAAACCACAGAGAGCCGGATTGTGACTGGCCCTGGAATGGAACTGGGGTGAAAGGATCTTTGAGTCCCAAAGCCTTGTCTCTTTCAAGGGGCCTGACTGTTACCTTGGCATTCAGGGGAATACGAAAAGTATTTCCTTTATAGGCCTCAGAGAGCTCCAAGGCTGTAAACAGACATTGCATTTATTCCAAGAGAAAGCTTTTTGCCCTGGGACCCTAGAGATGTACAAGACTACCATCCCATTTCAAGTCACTTTGAAGTATGCAAGATAAAATGCACTATCATTTTTTCCCTGGGACATTGTGGCTGTGCATCTGCAATAAGGTTGTTGTGAGCTATACCTAACAAGCTGGTGGGCTGTGTGCTCTCACCTGTCACCTAATGGCAAAGGAGCAGCAATGCAACTTAGAGAGCATGTGCTGCCCTTATATCAGGGGTGGGCAAAATGCAGCCTGGGGGCCATATGCAGCCATTCTATCTGGCCCGTGGGGCCCCTCAAAAATTTAGAAAATTAATATTAATCTGCCCTGTCCTGCCTGTCATGCAGCCCTCAATGGCTTGCCAAAACTCAGTAAATGGGCCCTCTGCCCAAAATAATTGCCCACCCCTGCATTATATTGATCCAGGTCAAAATCCAGGACAATTGAGAGCATGTCAAATACAACATCTACTTACAGGCCAAAGGTAGAAGTGAGCCCAACTCACCTTGGACCCACACAGCAGAGCAGACCAGAAGCACTGGTGAAGGAACAGCTAGGAAAAATAATCCCTACGAAAAAATGAAGCAGGGATAAACACAATCTTCCCCACTGTCATCTAATTTGCCCCAGTTGCATGGCACTTAATACAGCCACAGAAAATTGGACTGTTCTATCAGTGATCAAGTAATATGTCAAAAGGAAAGTTTTACTCACTAAGACAGCTTCATGCCTTAAGAGCTCAGTTAGTTATTTCAAGGCTAGCCAGCCAGCTCTTCATAGTTCCTGATTCTGTTAGTGTTATGATAGTGGGATTTGTTTTATTATAAAGAAACTCAGTAAAGACTCATGAAAGCAACATCAGAACCAATTTGTTGTTTTAGTATGCAAGGTTCCTGGCATGATCTAGCCCACAGACTGGATCTTTGATACCCCTGACCTACACGATCGGATTTCACAAGAAATATAGTAGAAACTACTAGGCGAGGGGGGGGGGGGTGGCACCAGTGGAAGAACAGGAGACAATTGCTACCAGTGGAAGAACAGGAGACAATACTGGTGTCCATTTTACAGGGTTAGAGCACGCTTTTCATGCATGTTCATGTAAAATGAATAATCAGTCCTTGGAGCAAGCAATGGAAGACAAGGCCTATCTCCCCCATAAGTGTCCTGACTAATAGGATACAGAATCATGCCCATTTGTGTTCTCTTTGTCTGTCTGAGTTAATCTTTCCTGCACATGGGTTCATCTTAAACGGGAAGGCTGGAAGGCCCCCTTCTCTCCACTCCAGCACACTCTAGATCAGCAGTTCCCAATGCGGAGCTGCAGAGCCTGCTGGTGCCATGGCACCGCCCCCCCCCAGGTTTATTCAGGTGCCCACGTGCATTTTCACAATCAGTAAAAATCATTACTCCAACAAAAGAATGCTGTCACTGCCAACTGAACTGAGAACAGGGAAGTTGAATTTTGAAGTTGTGGATCTAATGCAATTTTAAATAATGGATGAGATGATCAGATTGATCTAAATTCTAAACATTAATATTCGTATTGGTGCCCACTGCTTTTTCTTTTAACTTTGACTGTGCCCTTGGGCACATAAACATTGAGAACCCTTGCTCTAGATGCTAGAGCACTTAGCCAAGATGTGAGAAGACTGTTCCCTCCTCCACCTGAGGAGATTCAAACCCATCTCTCATTTCTCAGGAGACTGTCCTAACCATTCTGGAATGCAGAGGAGTCTTCCAGCTGTCCTGTTTAAGCCAGACCCCTGTGCAGGAAACACTTCAAGATTCACAAGTCCCAAAGCCTTGTCTCTTTCATGGGGCCTGACTGTTACCTTGGCATTCAGGGGAATATGAAAACTGTTTCCTCTATAGGCCTCAGAGAGCTCCAAGGCTGTAAACAGACATTGCATTTATTCCAAGAGAAAGTTTTGCCCTGAGACCCTAGAGACACTGGGACAGAGAAAGAGAATAAGAGTGAGCACCTCCCTACTGCCCTGAGTAAATCTCCTAAATCCCAGAAAAAAAGCAAGATTTAAGACAAAGCATTTCCTATTACCTGGCTATCTCCAGGCTGACTTAGGCACTTCCCTACTTTATTACTGGCTCCTGTGACTCCCTTCAAGAAGTGCCTAACTCTCCCCATGCACACATAGTCCAGCTGCCAAACACCACCTTCTAGATTTTGCTCTGTGAGCCAGGCAGGCACCCCAAAAATTCATTTTGTATCTAACCACCTGTCTTGTGAGAGAAGACAACAGCTACTGTGACCTCAAAGCAGGGGAACCTCTGTCCTCCAACGTACCTCTTAGACAAATATGACTTCCTTAAATTCAGTGCTCCTCACTAACAGTGAGATGAAAGTAGAATTTTTTCCCCACCTACAGTTGAGTGACAGCTGTTTAGCACATGGTTTTCCAAACCAGCTCAGGACCATAGGATTTCAGTTTAAGCAAGGACTGCCACTTTAACGTCTCTGAAAAAACAGTCACAACTGTCAGATACATAGAGTCTATGTAAATATATTCCTACAGTCAGAAAAGCATAATGTTTACTGGATGCTAAACTAAAACATCTTTCTTTAGTATTTGTTTAGACATCAGATGTATGGTTATCTCTATCCTTTGACAGGCCCTCTGAAAGACCTCCATTGGAAGAAATATAAAGAGTGACTTTGTCAGCTGTTACTGCTTCATATTTAGATAGAAACTGTGGGTCTGTTGCTTTGGGGCAGGGGGGATATCTAGTTATTACTTGGAAGAAGGGAAACGTCTATAATACTTTTAGAGCAAAACAAACCTGGAGGCAAAGGTTTCTGTGGAAAATGCACAGTGACTATATTAGTAATGTATGAGACTAAGATGCTAAGTGTTTCAAGTGATATCAGTATACGGAGAAAAAACCAGCTCTGTGCTCCTTGTTATCAAACCCACTTCTAAAATTAGCTGTTCTCTGAAGTGTCTAATGGAGATAGGAGTCAGGTACAGCTGATACTGTATTATAGAAAGAAGATTTGAAAGCAGTAGGAACAAAAGAAGGGTCTGGGACCTGGAAATCCTCCTACCCACTATGGCTCTTAAGATCCAGAGAGGCCAGACAGGGAATCCAGAAGAGTTAGATGTTTTCCACTTTAAAAAATAAAAGCATGAAATGATTAAACTGATGATGTTTGGGTCTTCTCAGTTAATAGCCAGCAGCTAGGAATGGGGACAGTTTATATGTAAACATTTACACTAGTGCTAAATGTTACTACACACAGCAGGTCCCATTGAGTTCAGTGCAAATATCTGTGTGTGCAAAGTAAACAAAGTACTTACATACATATAGGATTGAAGATTTTGATCTGTAATTGTAGTCCTTCTGTCTGGAGGCATAAGAAATGAGCACCTCAAGTAATCATAAGCTATTAGTAAATAGCTATTTAGCTATCTTTACTTCCTTCTCTCCCAAGGGTTATCAGGGGTGGTTGAGGGGAGGGGTGCAGTGGTGCAGCCACACACCCCTTTTTGACTGGATGTCATCATGGGAGCATCCAGGGACGACTTAAAAGCAGGTAAGAATCCCTCCCTGCTTTTCCCCCCTGGGCTCAGAGGCATGTCCCTTCTCCTTCCCTTCCTTTCCCCTCCTCCCCAGCCTACCAGCTGCTGCTTTCCCTACTGCCCCCAGGGCTAAGGGAGGCTCTAGAGATGCCCCTGCCTGCTCTGGCTGGGAGAGGAGGGGACATGCCTCTGAGCCCAGGGGGGAGAGGGGAGTTTTTACCTATTTTGAGGGTGCATCTGACATGCCAACTCATATGCACACCCTCCCTGGAGGAGTTCTGGTATTCAGAGTAGTAATCTTAGCCTCTAGGTATGTCTTTTAGGTCTGGATGCCTGTATGCACATGCCCATGGATGTCTGCTAGTGGCTGTGGAGCACTGGGAGACATGAGGTATGAAAGGAAAGAATATGTGTTGGGGAGAGGTATGGAAGGGGAGCGTGTGTGTGTGTGTGTGTTGGGGAGGGGCATGGAAGTGGGGTGGGTGTGTTGGGGTATGGAAGGGGAGTGTGTGTGTGTGTGTTGGGGAGGGGCATGGAAGGGGAAAGTGTGTGTGTGTTGGGGAGGCATATGGAAGGGGGTGCACGTGTTGGGGTATGGAAGGGGAGTGTGTGTTGGGGAGGGGTGTGGCAGGGCGGGGGGTTGCACGGTGTGTCCGGAGAGTGCCTGAGCACAGCACCTAGCAGGAGGACCGCCCCGCTTGCCGGGGAGGACCGGGCTTGGACAGAAGCAGGAGAGATACAGGAGCAGCCCCCTGACAGGCCTGTGCTGTGGGCGGGAGCTGCCAGTATTGGTGCGAGGCGGAGCCGGCGCTGGGAGCAGAGGAAATCGGGGCCGGGAGGTTTCGCTTGCAGGCGCTGGTCGTGGCCGCGCCTGGCCCGGGCTTCAGCGGGCGCCGCCGCCCGCCCCAGAGCCGCGCGCGGGAGCAGCAGCCCCTCGGGGCCCGGCCGCAGGTGAGGGGCGAGGCGCAGAAAGCGGCGGGCAGCAGTGCCTGGCAGGGCGCTAGGCAACGAGGGCTCGGTGGCACCCCCCAAAAAAGTGCCTGTCGTCTTGTGATAGGGAGAGCAAAATAGCAGGCAGATTTTAATGGAGGCAAGGGTTAATGGAGGCTACTCCTTTGGTGTAGCCAGGTCTAGGGAGGAGGGGACCTGCAGAGGTTGCTTACAGGTGGGCCATTTTTTCTAGAGCACCAGCAGGATGGTTTGACGAGCTGTGATAAGGAGGTGTCAGGAGGTTGTGTGAAAGACAAAGGTTTATCCCAACACACGCTTCCTGTGGCAGTTAAGATAAGGGTTGCCCATTGTCAGAGCTGCCTCTGGAGGGTGCTAGCACATTTTATTGCAGTCCTGCAATGATGCTGGCACCAATGTATCAGGGTGTTTCACAATGTAATGATGTGGTTATTGCACACACAACAGTATTTCATAATTGTCCTCACTTTCTGAAATGCCCTAGTACTAAACAGGACTCACTGGGCTGGATTGCAGCTAGGGTGGCCATCATAGAGGACATTCTGGTTTTCTGCTACTCTGTCCTCTGTTGATACGAAACCCAACACCTTTATGTCTTCTATTTTTCTCTTGAAAAGGTCCATAGGACCTTTTCAAGAGAAAAATACAGGACATAAAGGCATTGGGTTTCATATCAATAGAGGACAACAAGACTGTCTTCTATGATGTCCACCCTAATTGTAAACCCCTTATATCTGGGGAAGTATCTCATACCACCTACTTCCCGTGGACCTCCGTGAAGCTACTTGCAGGGAGAAGCAGTCTTTTTCATACTGAATAACATCTTAATTTAGGCAAATGCAGAAGATCAGCTGATGAAAATGTCAGTGCTTCTAGGTGAGCAGTTACATAAGTACTCCTAAAAGTAGCCACTCAGCCAGTGAGTTCTGCCCAGACCCAAAGAATCAGTGTTTTGGTTGCAAACAGCCTTCAACCAAAGGCTGAGCATTTTGAGGGAGAACGAGGCTGAAACATATTTCAGTACTGCTGCAATAGACAAATAAATGAGCGCTCAGTGAGAATGTGTTTCCACCACGTGTCAAGGCTGTTTGTTGCTTGTGAAGGAGTTTTGCAATCAGTTTGAAAAACTATCAGAAAACTGGGCAATACGCATCAATTTAATACATGTTTTGCTTCAGGTAGACTGACAAAAGCAGTTGTAAAATGCTGTTAACGAACCAGCTAAAAGTCTGTTTAAAGATGGACTGGAACAGGGCAGAACAGCTAGAGTATACTGGGTCAATACAACTATGAACTCACAGCTGCCACACATATCCCTGAAAGTCAGCAAGTGTATTTTTACATGTTGTAGCTTTACTGATCTAAGAATTATAGACAAGCAAAACTCCTGGGTTGGAGACAATATTTTTTATTAGACTGACTAAATAGTAGCAAAAAAAATTCTTTGCAAGCTTTCAGGTCCCAACACCCTCCTTCCAAACACCATTTGGAAATGTGAACTTCATTGTTAGCCAAAAAAGAGGATTTTTTTTTCCTCTTCCCTGACTGACACCTCCAGGGATAAAGCCTGCTTAATAATCAACATATCAGAGAGCAACTCTCTCACAAAAGGAGTTACCCAGGGGGAAAAAAAACTTACATCCTTTATCTCCCCTGTGCAAAATTAAGTTTCTTTTCTATCTGGGAGACTTTTTACAGTCTTTGAATCCTCCACAGCCTGAAGGGGGTTTGGACCCAAACACATGCAAAGAAAGAAATTTTTTGCTACCATTTTAGTTGGCCTAATAAGAGATATCATCTCTAATCCAAGAGTTTTGTTAATCTATACTTGTCCACTCTTCCATTAGTGAGTCATGCATCCATCTGCAATTCATATTGCTAAAACAGGTCCCAGCTGGCAGGTAGGAGGGTCTGATTTGCAAAAAGCCAGGCTGCAGTAATCCTCAGGCTGTGCTGTGTATTGTGATACTTCTCAATGGGAAAAAGGTGTCTTTCCCTGAAAGTAGCTACAGCAAGGTCAGTCTAAGTGAGTGAAGTGAGGTACTCGACCAGGAGTAAGAGGATACCACTAGTCTGTGGATTGGCATACACTGCATTTGTTTGTAACCCCCTTTTTGTTTCAGGTTTCAAATATTCAGCAAGGTATACTAAGATGAAAAGTGATATCTTCACTGGTGATGGCACTTCTCATGTGAGCAAATATTTCCTTTGAAATTCTGGGCAATCCTGGATTTTCAAAAAAGACAAAATGACTCCGTGCTTTCAGAAAATGGCAGGTAAGAAGAGTTTGTTTTCTTTTGATTGGATAAACTTATGCATACTTGATACTCAGCAATGTCTCAGTTAAGTGAGTACTCTGTTGGAGTCTTATGATTTAGGTATTTAATGTTATTTTGAGTGCCCTTGAAAATTTTAGCTCAGAGCTACAATGCTGGAGTGCCCTCTGCTCCCTGGCAAGTGAAGCCATCTCATCTTAAAGGATCAGGCCCTGAATAGCAGATCACTCTAATCACTGAGTTCCCTTAACCATTCTCTGAGTAAGGCTTAGCAATCAGCCTCTTAAGCAGCAAATGGGCGATTCTTTCACTGACATTCTTGAATAATTTAGTGAGTAAAAAACATTAATGGATTTATAATTGTATTAAGTCTATAATAGCATTTGGTCATAACACTTGGTGATTATAATGTCCTGTTGGCAGAGCTGTTCCATAGTTTCACATAGGATACTGCTGTATTCCACTCTTAGTCAATAGATCGAGAAACATTGCTGCTTTATGTCTGACTGACTAAAGTGGCATTTGGGAAAGGGATAGGAATCAACAGCTGTGGCTGTACATGAAAGCTTTAACTTTATCCTCATTATGGATGAAGAAGTGGTATATTTATTCATCCTCTGGTTCTGCCACAGGTACTCAATTTACTAGGCCAATATAAAATAAGCAAGAAGATTTTAATTATTAACTCCATGCACTACAGCATTACACATAGGGAACATGTAGCAGTTTTTGATGTCTTCTTGCCACTCAGCACAGCAAGTTCCAATTAATACAGGCCTACCAAAACTATGATTGCGTAATTTTTTTTTTTTGTGGAAACTGCAACTTTGGGTGGACTCTATCCTTTTAGCAGGCTCTCTGCAAAACAAACAAACAGAAAAAAAGCTACCCAACTTACCAGCAAGCAGAGAAGTCCTGCAGTCTTGGAGCGTAGAGGGAGAAGGGAAGAGGAGTGGGGTAGGGCAGGGCTGCTCACAGCAGGAGGTACAGATCCCTGCCTCCACCTTCCTCTGGTGCTCCAAGATTGCAGGGCTTCTCTGCTTGCCAGTAAGCTCTTTATTTTCCCTGCCCCAGCGAGCCTACCGAAAGTGGAGCCCGCTGCTTGGGTATGACCTGAAACTGGCTTAATTACCCTGATTAAGACCATGGAAGCTACACCTGGATTAATGACTTCCCTTGGCTTAATCATAGTAATTAAGATGTGGTTTTGGACCATGTGGCAATCTGCAGAGAAAGGCAGAACTACCAAGGCCCCTCAGCCAATCAGTGGTATGGGGGTCTCCACCACACTTTGCTCATGAAAATGGCGGCTGGCCCCATGATCTGCCTACGGAATTGGCTGGCCACTTCCTTGAGTTCCATAGACCCCTCCTGCACAGCAGCCACTGCCTATTTGTATAGTCCCTGACCATAACATAATGGGTATTAAATGCAATTATTATAATTAGCCAATTACTCACTTTGAGCTAATTGTCAGGGCCCTTTTACTGTCTGTTATTTAAAATCTGTGCATCACTAACACATCTCTCTCTTTTTTAGCTCCAGGGAGAAAAGTACTCATAGTGTATGCTCATCAAGAGCCCAAGTCTCTGAATGGGTCCTTAAAAAATATTGCTGTGGAAGAACTGAGCAAACAGAGCTGCAGTGTCACAGTGTCTGATCTCTACTCAATGGAGTTTGAGCCAAGAGCCACAAGGAACGATATTGTTGGTGAGATTAACTGAAGTACCTCTTAAAAAAAAAATTCAACTCTCTCATTTATCTCATGCTACTTGCTAGAGCTAGATTCATGCAAACATCATGTGCTATCTGTAAAACAGGTGAGGAGGCCTTTGGTACAAAGCACTAGCTGTTTGTAAAACCCTACTTCTTTCTTCCTGTGGACATTATGTAAATGATGCTAATCTAGGAATCGAACACACGCTATTGAGTTTTATGAGATTTTTCTTTATAAACTACAGCAAATAGCAAGTTTGGACTGTTAGCTTAAATAGATTGGAGGTTCTCTATAACATAGGTTTTAACTTAGTTTAGTCCCTTTGGGCATGAATGTTTCTTATAGCTTGCTGATAAAGGTATTTATCACTTTATTAAAACCATGTAATCATCAGTGCAATAACAGATTTTTCTGAGAATAGTCCATGTGCATGGACCAGTTTTGTCATCCACCAAGCATAAATAATTTTAATGGAATATAGTATATCTGCCATCCCTATATTAGTAAAAATTTGGAAAGAAACAATGGTGGTCATACCAAACTTAAAATTGATTCATTAGTTGGTTGTTTTGGGGGCTTTTTGTTATCAAGAACGGCTTTCACCTTTGAAAAACTGGCTCTCAACCCTGATATTCTAGTCTCAAGAATAAAAATACAGTGCTGTAATATGACTTGACTCAGCTGACAGTGGGCACATCTACACATGCTATTAGGAGGCAGTAATTAATTGCAGAGCTTATTGCTCCTCTGTTTTATTGCTCCCAGGAAGCTCCTGGGCCCATGTCTGCACATGAGCCCAAACCACAATACATTGAGCCGGGTTGCAAAAGCCCCAGCTTAACTGAGACTGGTGAGAGCAGCCCTATGTGCTGCAGAGGGGCTGACTGGAGCATGAGGGTACTTCAGTATGGGGCTAGCCTGCAGGCAGTCTCAGCATTGAAGCACCCTCATGCTTAAGCCAGTTGATCAGCATCTTGTATTTACAAGTACTACCCTGCTGTTGAGTTTATTAGTTTCCTATGCCCTAATAGGGGTGCACATATAGACAGAGATGTTTACTGTGCAGTTAATTAGTCAACCGTGCAGTAAACATCTTGTGTAGATGTACCCAGTGTCTGCTAACCTAAAACCTACAACTGAAAGAATAGAGAAACCGCAAATGCATTACAAAAGAGCACAAAGAAGTTTGCATGATGTCTGAGTCAAATGTCACAAATTCAGTCTTGAAAGGTGCTAGCATCCTTAGCTCGCACTGACTTCAGTGGAAAGTGTAATTCTTTAGCAGTTGCTCAGGATCAGTACCTACATTCTTCTAACCCAATTCTTACTCATGGTATGGCCTTCTTACTCTTCTGTGAAAGCAGAATGGACAGGGTGGTGTAAAGGGGTCATAGCATAAGTGAATACACTTTGAAAGGGGTTAGATTAACCTACAAGTCTTCATCCTACTGGCTCATGACAAAACAACAGAATGAAGTATCCCAATCTAGGATGGTAGTTTGCAACCTGTATTTGGTCCTTAGTTGAAACTGATGGAAGCAAGATAAACAGTGTCCATATCCTTTCTCTACAGGTTGCTTGCACAACTCAGAACAGTTTAATTATGGAGCAGAGTCATGGGAAGCTTACAGGAAAGGATGTTTGACAAAGGATATTGTTGAGGAGCAGAAGAAAGTGCACGAAGCTGACTTAGTGATTTTTCAGGTCATTATTTGAAAGATCTTTTGTTGTAATGTTAAAGAGAAATACGCAAATGCAAGAGTAAGGAAGTAGACCAGAAAGCTATTAGATGCAAGTATTCCTGATGGAATCTGACCAAAATAAGCAGGCAACAGGTCTATCGTTAACACTTTGCATGTCAGTATTTTGGGTGAGTAGGAATTTTTCATCCAGTATCTCAAGGGTTTGTGCATGTCTGATGTTGTATATATGTTTGAATATATTTGGAGTGCCAGATAATATAAAAATCAAGCTAAAATGCACTGCAGTTCACTTTTTAGAGTTATCTTCATCCAAAATACTCTTTGTAATTGGAGTTGTCCACTGCTTGATCTTAGGCATAGCCAACAATCTGCTGTCAACCATCCTACCATACACAGACATCTTTCTAAATTTGTATTATATTAGCAAAATTAATTCCCTTGTTTATACTGTGAAGACATTAAATTTCAGAAGGTTCAATGAATACAATAAAATACCTTGTGAAAGAAGTGGCAACCCTATATCCAAGGTCTGATATTTTTCAGCAGAATGCTAGTGAAAGAACAGGTCACTTGTTCAGATTCCATTTCTGATAATTCCCTCATCTTACCTAAATTAATTTTAAAAAAAAATAGGGCTGGAAGGGACCTCAAAGGATTATCTAGATCAGCCCCCTGCTCATGGTAAGATCATCCCTTTCTAAAACATCCTGGACAAATGTTTGCCTAACTTGCAGTTAGAACATGATATGGCCTGCTGGCTGAAATTGGCCCACAGAGGAGTCCCCTAGACCTAGACATTTGGTGGCGTGGCAAAAGCAGCAACCCAAATTTCCAGACCTATGGGGAGCCCTGCAAACTGGATGATTTGGCCCCATGTTCTGGACTGAGCCCCTGGACTGATCCTGTGTGCAGAATCAAGCCCCTGGACCAGCCCCACGTGCTAGATTGAGCCACATGTATTGGACACCACTAAGGTTAGACAAGTCTACCTGTCGTATCAGTTGGTGCATTACTTCTACTTATGTTTTTAATGTCTGTCTGTCTTTTCCATTTTCTTACAAACCCTGCAATTTAAATCAGTTTGTGTGAGAGACCCCCTATTCACCATATTGTCTGAACACCGTGCATATTGTCTATATAGCACTTAAGAGTACTGTAATCAAACACTGGCAAAAGATTGAAATAAACATCATTCAGGATGCAACAATAAGCCTTATTGACTAAACATGACCTGAACAGCTTGAATGTTTATGATGATAGGAATGTCCTAGTATAAAAAGCAAAGCCAAAAGAAGTGGTGGCTAAATAGGTCGTGATATTAACAAGATCATTTGCCTTTGTTTAGTTTCCTTTATACTGGTTCAGTGTGCCAGCAATTATGAAAGGATGGATGGACAGAGTCCTGACCCAAGGATTTGCTCACAATTTTCCAGACTGTTTTGATGCCGGTTTGCTCAACGTACGTTCCATAGATTATAAAATAGAAGATACTGTAAGTCATGTTTATGCTTATGCCATAAATTTCCCATTATTAACATGAATGGATAAATGAGGCATAACAAATGCCATATTTTTTGCACCAAGCTTGCCTCCATATATCGTACTCACCTTGAGTTTTTTTTTTTTTGTTTTTTGTTTTTTTTTGAAGAGGAGCCTGAAGTAAAAAAAATCTTTGATTGATGTAAGTGAGTGGCAACAGCTATGGAGCCAAGCCTGTTACCAGTCCTGCACTCTAGTTGGGCCTGTGGAACAGTCTGGCTTGCTAAGTCTAATCCTGCACATTTGGCTTCAGAGCCACATGCCAGGTAGGACCCAGCGCATGGAGTCCTGGACTGCAGGCCATGTCCAAAGTCACTTGCTGGGTTCAACCCTATACGCAGCTGCAAGGGTTGTGTGTTGAGCCTGGGCCCATGCACCAAGTCCAGGACCACGTACTGGCTCCAGAGGCACATACTAAGTCCAACCCTATCTGCTGCTCCCTGAGGCTGTGCACTGAGCCTGGGTCTGTGCCCTGGCTCTGGAGTTGGCACATGGTCCCAGGCTTGGCATGCAGCCCCAGAGACAGTGTACAGGGATAAGCCTGGCATGTGGCTCTAGATCCAGTGTGTGGTCCCAGACTTAGCATATAGTCCCAGACTCGGCGCACAGCCCCTACAGCAGCACACAGCATGTGGTTGGGGAGGGGGTGCTCCCTCTAGGTGCAAAAATTTGGTAGAAGGGTGGGAGCAGTGGTATCAGAAATTGCTATAACTCCCAGAGCTGTGTCAATTAACACTGTCACTGCTCTACCTTCCCATGCTCCACCCCTTTCCCACAGTTTCCAGACCCTTGGGGATCCCTTTTCATCACATGTAATATGCACCTCAATTTTCCCTAGCTGGTTTTCGGGGAAAGGTGTGGTTATATATAAAAAAAAACAAAAAAACAAAAAAAACTCACAAACAAACCAAGCATTATAGGCCTTTTAATGGCAGTCAGTAGTCATTCAAAACTCCTCCTAAAAATCTTAACTGTTTCTCTATGTTAGCTTTTATCCTGACACCCAATGATGCAGGAAGGATGTCACTCACTTCAGTGTCACTCACTCTTTCCTTGCAAAGAAAGCTTTAGCCTTCTCCCAGCCACTGTCAAATTGGCAACAGCTTTGGACTGAGCAAGGAGCTGCCAGAAGAGTGAGTGATACTGAAGAGTGAACTCTGTCCCTGCTCCATAAGGACTGCATTAAGCCATGACTCTGGAAAAACCCTTCCTTCATTCCGGCTTCCCAAAACAAAGATGGTATCTTATTTGAGGGGTTGGGGGGGGGAAATGTGAAAAAATATGGTAATATACAATCAAGATATGGACAAACTTTTTAATTTACCAATGGCTATAGTCCCTCCTCATCCTACCTCAACTTCTGTGTAGCTTTTGTGGATGGGGTCTTTCTGATTTATAGACTGCGGTTTCTTCTGGGTAGGGCAATGGATCTATTGCATCCAGCCTGCTATTAGGCACCCATTGCTTACTTAAACTAACATAATTTTAAAGTTTTTTTTCTGGAGGCTGTAGACATACTAACAATGCCAAGGCACTGGTTACATTTGGAACACTGTATTCCAGAAAGCATGTTCAGCAGTTAGCTTCCAAAAACCCCTGTCTGCACCTTAGAGAGCACACTGCTACACAATGGGTATCTTTTGCAACATACTTGAAAAGCTAGTCTAAGTAAATATTGGGAGCCTAAAATAGAGAGGAACTCTTTTCAATGCTGCTTGCCAACTGCTTTTCCTCTTTTATCACTATGAAGATCTGGCTGAAGTATACTACAGAACACAGCTGGGCCAGTTATTAGCACAGGGAGCAGGCGATCTCTCAGGTAGGCCAGTCCTGGATAATAATGTCTTAAAGTCATAAACAGGGAAGCAAAACAGATGCTGAAATCTCTCTGCTTAGCAAGCTATCAGGAAGATATGGTGGAGCAGCTACAAGGGTCTCTGTGTTTGCTCATTTTAGACACAGTATCATTTTGTATTGTGCACACCTTGCCAAGGGAAGAGAGAAGAAAATTAACCAGGATCCATTATCTAAAAATGGATGCCACAACCTAAGCATAAGCCCCACCATAAAGTGACCAGTTTGTTTTGAGTATACCCAGTCACTAGATCGCACACATTTTTAAACCAACTGGGTTTGGGCAGAGTCTAGTAATAGTTTCTAGTTCCAGGACCATAGAGCATGATTCCAGGCTCATGCATCTTATCTGATACTTCTCTGTAGGATACTGTAAGTCTAAAAATTAGTATCCAAGACTTGAACTGCCCAGTCACTTGCACAGCCCCATAACCCCAAACTTAGCAAAGAAAGTGTGCAGCAGGGGTAGAGACAGGAAAAAGTAGTAGTGATTTGGGAATAGAAAATGTGCACATTGTGAAGTGCCAGTAGTAGAAAAAACTCAGAGTGTCTGGAAGGTTCTTCCATCTTGCCTATAAAGTGAAATTCATAATTGAGTAGGTACAGACATGTTTTGCTCTGTAATGACATTATCATAACCCATTACAGTTTAAATTGGTCCATAGATTAACATTTTTCACTCAAATATTATCCTACTGTGGTCTGAAGAATTATAATCTCTAACAAGTGACAGTGTAGCATTAGGTAGAAAGATCTCTGCTAAAAAAAAAATGTCAGAGGTTGGGTTTGTGCCATGAAACCTCATAAGAAATCTGAAATAAATCCACAAAAAGCAATCATAAATATTGGCTATGTGGCCTACTGTCCCATCTCTCCAAGTTCTATAATCTCTACTCAGGCAAGATGAGCATTATCAAACACCAGTTCAAGACTTGAAGGATTTTTTTGATGTTACAAACAGCAGTGACCTAGTGAGTAAAGTCTTTTAGTGTCCGGTGTCTGCTTACTCTCAGACATCTACATCTGTGGTAGATTAATAATGGACAGACAGTCAACTATTTAATTGCTCACTACTTTCAGGATTCTACCGTAACAAAAAACTGAGTGGCTGTGACTTAAATGATTACACAGTCAGGTGGGTGGCAAATTGGCTTCGGGATGTACCCAGAGAGTGGTGGTGGACGGGTCGGTATCAACCTGGAAGGATGTGGACAGTGAAGTCCCCCAGGGCTCTGTCCTCAGGCCAGTGCTGTTCAACATCTTCATCAGTGATTTGGACAAAGGCGTAGTGAACACACTGTCCAAATTCATGGATGACACTAAATTATGGGGCAAATCAGACGCACTGGAGGGCAGGGAGTGGATTCAGGTGGATTTGGACAAGCTGGAAAAGTGGGCAGAACAAAATAGGATGCAGTTTAACAAGGATAAGTGCAAAGTGCTGCACCTAGGGAGAAGAAATCATCAACACACATACGGATTGGGGGAGGACTTTCTGCTGCTGTACTGCTTAGAAAGAGATCTCAGGGTCATAGGTGATTCAAAGATCAGCTATCAAAGAGAAGAACATGAGTCAGCAATGTGACAAAACTATCAATAGAGCTAGCTACATGCTATCATGCATTAATAGGTGAAGCACAAACAGGTCTAGGGAGGTGATATTTCTATGCAGCACTGGTAAGGCCACAGCTGGAGTACTGCATTCAGTTTTGGGTGAGGGGTGTGGACAACCTTGAGAGGGTCCAGAGGAGGTCCACTCTTATGATTAGGGGCCTGCAGGATAGGTCCTATGAGGAGTGGTTGAGGGACCTAGATCTCTTCAGCCACCATAAGAGAAGGCTGAGTAGGGATCTGGTGGCCGTCTACAAACTTGCCAGGGTGGAGCAGCAAGGAATAGCAGATACTATGTTTACCAGAGCGCCCCTTAGAGTAACTAGGAACAACAGCCACAAACTGACAGAGCAGATTTAGTTTGGACATCAGGAAGAACTTCTTTACAGTCAGGGTTGCTAGAATCTGGAATGGGCTTCCAAGGGAGGTGGTGCTCTCCCATACCTTGGAGGTCTTTAAGAGTAGACTTGACAAACACCTGGCTGGGGCCACCTGACCCAGTCCTCATTCCTGCCCAGGGCAAGGGCTCAGACTCAATAATCTGCAGAGGTCCCTTCCAACCCTGAAAAGTTACGAAATCTATGAAAATTATCATTAGGTTTCAGAAAGAATGACCACTGAGATGAGTGGGGCTAGTTCTCACCTTTGAAAGCTGTTGCCTCAGGCAGATTACAAAATTAGCTGCATCCTTTGCACATAGCTCACATCTAGCAGGTTCTTTTGGCAGCTCTAGAGAAAAGAGTTTAGATGGTGATGCCTACATCTGTGATGCATACCCTGATAGTAGAATTGGAGGAAACATGAGCTTTTAAAGTACCTCTTGCCAGGAGTGTCTAAAGACCACTGCAGAAATACCCAAATTAATTTTTTTTGCCTGCTGACAGGCTTTGCAGGAAAATCATTCTCTATCCAGGACATTGTTTCTAAATGTAGAAAAGGGAAGAACTTAACTCTTAGTGCTTTCAAACCCTGGAGCTCAAATGCTTTACAAGGAAGAGCAAGTATCTGCCTTTTTCCCAGAACTACAATACTTGCAATTCATTATCAGTTTTCTCCACATACTTTACTGTTCCCTATAAGGATAATGTTGTGAGGCTCTGTTATACACCCAGCATCTTCCAGTGTTTCTGAAGCATTCTTTTTTGCTTTAGAGTCACTTGCTCTTCAACCTATGATTAAATCTTTATTTCTTAATTCCAGAATAAATTGGCCCTCCTCTCATTTACCACGGGAGGGAATGAAGAAATGTATTCGAAAGGAGGGATCAGTGGTGATATTCATTACGTCCTCTGGCCCATGCAGGTACAATTTATTATTTCTCAGTACTGCCAGTGCCAAGCATTCCAAAGTCAGGAGATAATCGTAAGATTACTTCATATATCCATGATTTTTTTTTTTTAGCTACAATGGCTAACCTTCTTTTAAATTAAATAAATTGTAATGTAACTACTTGACTTAGTTGAGGTCTTAAGAAAAACATGCATCAGATATAGCATTTGTGATAAAGGAAGTAATATTGCTAGCTGTTGCAGCGGCTCTGATTAGGACAGCAAAGGCCTGGCAACTGTTATGTGCTCCTGCTGACATAAACCAAGTAAACTGCTTTCCAGATGCTTTCTGAAATCGCATAATCTTTTCACCACTGTGGTTACTAGTAATGTGGTTTTATTGGCAGTCTTAAATCCAGTTAGTGGTATAATCTACAAATCAGACAAAGGGAAGGTGTAGCAGGGCACTAGGGTGCCTGCTACTGATAGCAGTAATATGGGCTCAGCTGCCACTCACCAGGGCAGCACAGGTGGGTTGCTAAGACAACCAAGTGGGTCAGCTGACCAGAAGGGGGCAGGGCCTGGCCTTTATAAACAGCCAGGCTGAGGCCAGAGGCAGTTCCCCTCTGGCAGCCTAGAGGAGCAGGAGTCCTGCTGGAGCAAGCAGGGCGGATGTAGTAAGGAAGCCGGATGGCTTGAGCAGTGTTGGCATGGTCATACGGGGTGAAGAGGACCCTGACAGGGATATGGACGAAGGATAGCCAGGTTGGCTCAAGACTTGTGTTATGGCCAAGGGGCTTTGTGTTTTCGGTTTTGGTTGTGAGATAACACCGGAGGACCGGGCGAGGCTTTAGGGGTTGGAGGAGGCCTCATGGGAGCTCCCCAATAGTGGGGGGGTCCTAGCACTGGAGAGAGCGCAGTGTTTTGGGGTGTCCCGACCCCAGCCCCAGTGTGGGCGATTTATCGGGAGGAGCCCCAGCGGGGCATAGGCCTGAGAAGGCGGGTCTGGCGGGGCCAGGTAAGGCTGAGGCCACCTAACCCCCAATTCAGAGAAGCCCCAGTGGGGCGTAAGACCCAAGAAGGGGTCTGGGAGCCAGGTAAGGCTGAGGCCGCCTGAGCCCCAATTGGGAGAAGCCCTAGAGAGGCGTAAGACCCAGACAAGCGGGGCCAGGGGCCAGGTAAGGCTGAGGCTGCCCAAGCCCCGATTACGGGAGCGTGAGCAAGGCCCCAGTGTGGGTAGGGAGCGCGAGCGCAGGAGACAGGCTCCAGGCCCGGTTGGGGGCAAGCGCACGGGGAGCACGAGGCACAGGCCCCGGTTGGGGGCGATTTGCACAAAGGCAAAGGCAAGCCCAGTGTGGGCAATATCGGGAGTGCGAGGCGGGCCCCGGTACGGGCAGCGGTATAAGGGCAAGGCCCCGGTGCGGGCTACAAGAGCCCGGGAGACAGGCCCCGGTGCGACGAGAGCCGCAAGAGAAGTGAGGGGGCACCCGTGATAGCGCAGGTGGGCAATTGGACGGAGCCCCAGTACAGCAAGGCAGCCTCCCATTGAGGGCAACAAGGCAGCCTCCCATTAAAGATATTTACCAGCAAGATGTGGCGGGCGAGAGCGGGTGCATTCGAGACCCGATTTGGTAGGTAGGGACGCTAGGGGAGGTCACGGCCCCCCTAAAAGGCTGCCGTGCCACAGAAAGGTTTTAATCAAACATTCAGAAATAAGTGCCCATCTTGCTGGGGTTATCTGATACCACCAGTCTTTCCTGCCCCAGTGCAGATGGGCTGGACCCAATGATTTGTGAGGTCTCTCCTAGCCCCTAACAACTATGAAAAGGGCATCACAGTAAAATTAGCTGGCTTGAAAAAGCATTAAAACACTTTCAGAAGTGCATATGCCAGAACCAGAGTTACAGGACTGAGCTGGATGCAGAAATGTCAGAAACAAATGTAGTGCAAGAGTATTGCATTCCAGATAATCCAAGATCATGCAAAATGGCACACTAAATATTCTGCCCTCTCTTACACAGGCAAATCCAGAAGAGAAGGGAAAACATATGGGTTCAGTAGCACTCAGATATGATTCCATAGATCAGGGGTTGTCAACTGGGGGTATGCGTACCCCCAGGGGTACTTGGAAAGGGGCTGAGGGCAGGGATGGAATGCCATCACCTCCCAGAAGCGGGGCAAGATGGGGAGGGTACCCTCTGCAGGTACTGCCCAGCCAGTCAGATGTGGGGGAGGGGGAGCTTCATGTGGCGGCTCACAGGCCACTCTGCATCTGGCCGCCACCATCCCCCGCTCTGCCAGAAGTGTACCCAGAAGGTACGCTCCTTAAAGGTTGAAAACCTCTGCCATAGATAATGAAAATGCAGGCACAAATAGAGTTCAGAAGTATATGAAATGATATGCGTATCTCTCTTTTCATATAAAGTACAAGTACTGGGTTGCAAAAGCATCTGCCCTCAGTCCCTTGCTGTCCTAAACAGACAGACAGGTTTTGAGAAATACTGTTTTACAGAAGAAAACATGCCTTATGGGGTAGGAGGAAGATCATACAGGATTCTTTTTTCAAATCTCAATGCTCAAGAGCATGGGTATACCATTTCTGACATGTCCTTCTTGTCTTGGTGTGCAGCATGGCATATTGCATTTCTGTGGTTTCAAAGTCCTTGCTCCTCAGATCTGCTTTTCACCAGAGTATGAAACTGAAGAGAAGAGGAAGGAGATGCTGACCACCTGGGCACAGAGACTGAAGACCATTTGGGAGGAGAAACCTATAAACTGCACTCCTGAGTGGTACTTCAGGTAATGTTCAGGCACAACACCATGGAGATGAGAATTTTTCTCCTGCTTCTGGCTCAGCTTGGTGTTCTTCTTTCTCCAGTGATATCCCTTACCACATATATGGATAAGTCCCAATGAACAGTCAGTAACTTGAATGCGTCACCACACTCGAGGGACAATGGACAGTTAACAATACGACATTTAAAGACTCCTGTGGGGTCTGGTGTAGTAATTAGTGGCATTCTTTCCAGACTAGTATACATTAGCACCCTGTTCCTAATATTTTTTTGTTAAAGCATATTGCCTATATTAAGAGCAACATACATGGTAGGTTATAGGTCTGTTGCGCTATAAGACTTACAGAGGTTGCCAAGATTACTTCCACACCCTTGTTTTGTAGCATTTTCTATTGACTTAATGATATTATTATATTGCCTTATAAGAGGCAGCTCAGCCAGTTACCAAATGAGTTTGTTTTATGAAATGAAATGGTCTACATGTGTGCCTTTGACCTGTGCTGTTTGACCATTAAAGATGCAGGAAGTTGTGTGATCCATGTGGGAACTGTGATTAATTTGTTTCAAAAAGGGCTTGTGCACGTATGTTTCTAAAACAATGTGCATATGTTCCTGAGATCAGACAATGCCCTCCACTCATGTGGGCCCAGGTACAAGCCACCCCAATGCGGGGGGATGGTGGAGCCAAGGGCATTCCTTTGTCTCCACAGCAACCCCCTCCCCTCCAACAGAGCTACCCACTCTCTCAAGGGGAATCTGGCAGCACTTCTCATGGGAGCCTTTGCATCGCAGAAAATGTGAATGGAACAGTGTCCAAATATGGACTAGAAGTACCTAATGGGACACATTGATAGGTTGCTAGTATCTAGAAATCTTGCCTTGAAGGTTAAAGGGATAATTATTTGACTCTGGAGCATAGTTATGTGTGTGATGAGAGGCTGGGTTGCATGCTTTAGCAATGCATCTTGTTTTGCTCAATTGCTTGTCACAACCTATACATTTTCTACTTCATTGGAAATCCCTTTCCCTTTAATTCTTGTGTGCCAAATTAGTGCTACCAAGTAATACCAATGTAGTAAGATTCAAATACTGTTGCTATTTGTGCATCACATTAGCTTTTCCAAATAAAATGTTCCTATTCTTCCTGGTTGCCGCAATCAACTCTTGCTTCATTTCCCGAGCGAACATTCTGCAAAAGATAGTTTAAAATAATCTGAAACCCTAGACATGGTCCTGCTTCTGTTTGCACCAAAGTTGAGAGGAGTCTTGATATTCCAGTTGGTGAAAAATTAGACCTAGTGAAATGTTGTCAAGTCACCATTCAGATTTTGGCACCCACTCCACTACTAACTTGGTATTTCTCTAAACTAGTGGTTTTGAACCTTTTTCATTTTCAGACCCCTAAAAAAATTTGAATGGAGGTGCAGACCCCTTTGAATTATAAATGTGGAGATACACTTTTGATTCATCATAGTCATCTTCTGCAGACCCCCAGGGGTCTGTAGCAGGGCACTAAGGTGCCTGCTACTTGTAGAACCCCAGGTGCTGGTTGCTAGGGCAACCAGAGGGAGCTAGTGACCCACACCTGCCAGCAGTCAGCTGACGGGAAGGGGCAGGCCTGGCTCATGTTTATACCCTAGGGCTGAGGCCAGGCGGGCAGTCCCCTGCAGGCGGTCAAGGGGGAAGGAGTGCTGCTGGAGTGAGCAAAGGGAAAAGGCCTGTATGCATAAGCAGCTTGATACTGGTGAGAGATGAAACACCCTTGGGGTGGCTCCAATGATGTTTTAGCCAAGCAGCATGAATTTGTTATAGCCCAAGGACTTGTTTTGTTTGCTTTTTACCAGTGGCTTGGGAGAGGTTATTAGGGGATGTAGGAGGTCTCATAAGGGGTCCACGGCGGTGTGGGGACCCGAGCGCCAGAAAAGGTGCAGCATTGGGGGTGCGCCAACCCCCAGCGCCAGAGAAGGTGCAGCATTGGGGGTGCGCTGACCCCCAGTGCCAGAGAAGGGGCAGCGATTGATTGACAAGTGCCCAGCGAGGTGCAGTGCGAGACAAGGCTGCAGAGCACCAGCGAGGCGTAGTGCGAGACTGAAGAATGTCAGTTCTATCAGCAAGGCTTGGGGTGTGGTAAAGGGGTGGTTGGAGCCATGAATAGCCCATAAGGCTCAGGTGCACCAAAATACCCATTACAGTGTACAGCAGGAAAACCGTGTCCAAGAGGACAAAAAGGCAGCCTCCCTACTATACATTTAATATCAAAGATGTGGCAGGCGACAATTGAGGGTACTTTTAGGCTAATGTGGCACAGTAAGGGGGCGTTAGGGGAGAGCGTGGCAACCCCTAGGACGTGATCCCGTTACATTGGTGCATTGGCTAGGAAAGCTCGGCTGTGCACGGAGCACAAGCTTGTGGGCCAGACTACAACAGAAGGTGAATTTATAAAGAGGCAGGGGGCCACAACTTGCAAGGTTGGGCCGAAGGAGGAATCCCATTGCCAGTGATCTTATGAAGTAAAACTGAGCCCCCAACCCTGGAAAGGTAGGGCCGGGGTAGTTAGGACTCAGGCAGAAAACATGGGGAAGGTCAGAAACAAGAAAACTTTGCCTGGCAATTGAGGAGGGATGAGTCAGAGGAGAAGATGACCTGGTTAGAGTGGGAGCTAGGAGTAGAGAAGGCTCAGAAAGAATGAGCAGAGGTGAAAGCCGCGGCATTAGAGCTGTGGCTCCATGAAGGAGGGAGGAGCTAGAGAGGTCAGGTGTATATTGGCTGTAGAAGTGGAGAAGATACAAGCTATTGAACAGCTCATTTCTCAAGAGGTTCAGAGGAGCCGGGCGAGAGAAGAGAAGCTGCAAAAGATACAGGAAGAGGTACGATGGAAAGTGGAGGCAGCAGGAGGCCAGATAGAAGTATTTCAAAAAGAGGTCCGTAGATTGGAAGATCAGATAGGGGAATTGCAGGAGGAGTTAGAGAACTGGCGACAGAGAACTATACGTGCAGAAGACCCTGGTACAGGAAATGCAGGATAAGATGCTGGAAAGCCATACTCAGCCAGTAGAGACAGATAAGAGGTTCCTGCAGGAAATGGAAAAGATGAAAATTTGCATAGCAGATTATAAGAAGCTGTGTGAACAAAGGCTGTCACTGGAAGGGGATCTTAAAGCCAGGGAGAGAGAGAATGATGAGATATGCACCCAGTTACAGAGGGTGGAGGGAGAAAAAAAAAAAAAAAAAAACCACCTTAAGGAACAGGTACAGTCCCTTAAAACCCTCCTGGAAGATAGCCAGGCTAAAGAAGTAGGAATGAGGGCAGAAAGAGAGTGATTACAGGTTGAAGTACAGAGTGTGAGGCAAGAAATGCAGGGGTTGGAGACTGAGAATACGACACTACGAGAAGCAAATGACTGTATGACCCTAAAAATCCAAGAACTGGGGGAGGTGGAGATGTCAGATGCAATAAGGGTAATAAACCCAGTAGAAGCAGGATAGAGAGAGACCTCCAACAATAAAAACTGTGGGCACAATGCAGGAAAGGTTGGAGGCCCTGGGGAACCAACTAGCGGAGTACATGGTGGACGCTAGGTCGGAATATCAGGAACAGTACCAAAAGATGGAAGTACTGAAGGGGGCCTTGAAGGAAATAGAGACCCTGCTAGAAACCCCCCGGTCTAGGACTCTGCAGCATCTGGAGCCAGTGAAGTTCCCCAGAGACCTAGACCCAGAGGATCCTAGGGAGAAGGCGGGAACAGGACAGCCTGGGAGGAGCACCCTGACAGAGGGATCCAGAGGGGAAAAGCCTGTGACCCCACAAAAGGGGGTGCCTGAAAACCCCCCGCCTCTGCATATCTGAATTGTTGGTGAGTGAGAATGAGAACTTAAGAAGATCAAGACAAAGATGGCACAATGGATAAGAGCTAAAACCCATCCTGGTGAGTTGGAGTCCTAAGAGGGGAGGTGTGTAGCAGGGCACTAAGGTGTCTGCTACTTGTAGAGCAGAGATAAACCCCAGGTGCTGGTTGCTAAGGCAACCAGAGGGAGCTAGTGACCCACACCTGCCAGCAGTCAGCTGACCAGAAGGGGCAGGCCTGGCTCAGTTTAAACCCTAGGGCTGAGGCCAGGTGGGCAGTCCCCTGCAGGCAGTCAACGGGGAAGGAGTGCTGCCAGAGTGAGCAAAGGGAAGAGGCCTGTATGCACAAGCAGCTTGATACTGGTGAGAGGTGGAGCACCCTTGGGTTGGCTCGAATGATGTTTTAGCCAAGCAGCATGAATTTATGTTATAGCCCAAGGACTTATGTTTTGTGTTTGCTTTTTACCGGTGGCTTGGGGGAGGCTATTAGGGGATGGAGGAGGCCTCATAGGGGGTCCGCAGCAGCATGGGGACCCGAGCACTAGAGAGGGCACAGCATTGGGGGTGAGCCAACCTGGAACGTCAGAGAAGGTGCAGCATTGGGGGTACGTTGACCCCGAGCACCAGTGGGGCGCAGAGAGAGAAGCCCCAGAGAGGGAGCGATTGATGAGTGTCTAGCGAAGCGCAGTACAAGACAAGGCGGCAGAGAGCCCAAGTGCCAGTGAGGCGCAGTGCAAGACTGAAGAACATCATTTCCATCAGGAAGTCTTGGAGCGTGGGAAAGGGGTGGTTGGAGCCACACAGCCCATAAGGCTAGGGTGCACCGAAATACCCATTACAGAGATGGGGCCAGTGTATGGCAGGAAAACTGTGTCCAAGTGGACGAAAAGGCAGCCTCCCTATAATACATTTAACATCAAAGACATGGCAGGAAAGAATTGAGGGTGCTTTTGGGCTAACTTGGCACAGTAAGGGGGCGTTAAGGGACAGCACAGCGACCCCTAGGACACGATCCTGTTACAGGGTCCCAGAACCACAGGTTGAAAACTACTCCTCTAAACAGGCTACATTAATACATTTCCTTCTCTCTTACCAGAGAAAAGAGGACCGAAAGCAACACATGCACACACGCTGCTCTGTGGTGAGGTGAGGAAAACAGCTTTTAAAGTTACCTATTCAGGAATTCCAGGGGCTAATGCATGTTAAAAGCTCACTGTGGAGCATTAGGACATTAGCACAGATTCCTTGAACTGGTCTTACACTTACCAGCTAATAATATGGCCCGATAATAAGGACATAAAAGTAACATTAGGTACTAATGTTTATTATTAGAAAATAAGCACCATAAGTTCTGGAGCTTCAGTAGGTTGAAGTTATTAGATGAACCCTAACACCAGCTAGCAGACATTTGTTATGAAGCCCAGTCCTTTAAGAGCATCTGCTGTGGTTGCAGCAAAACTAGCACAGTAAGGCACATACATAGATTTGTTTACTACTTCAGTTTGAGTATATGAAACCTTTATGATGTATTAACATGATTGTTACTTTCTCAATTGTTGTTTTCCCAAGCAGGCAGAATTGTTTCATTTCCTAGCTTAGACAGAGTGCCTTTTTGCAATACAGCTGCAAACTAGAAAAGTTAGCTGCATAGTACTGAGTCTGAGAAAGTCAAGAAAGAGCTACATATGGGTAGGGCAGAGACCATATTCTTCATGCATTTCTGAAGACAGTTGTGGATGTCAAACTACAGCTGAGTGTTAGGAGTGGTAAGTGTGCATTGTAATGACTTAGAGAATGTTTTTCTAAGTGTTTAAATCCATTACAGCCCAAATCTGTGCCTTTTAGGATACTGATCTTCCCCTTACATCAGCAAGAATTGAGGTACTTGGCATCTTGCAGGACTGAACCCTCACCTGCCAAGACCCCCCTTGAAAGCTTGATTGAACTGCACTTTGAACTGCAGAAGGTGACTCTCAAACATCCAATCCCAGTCATCAACTACTCGCTCAGCAACATAGTCAGTGTCCTACTTATGGTCATTCCAGAATGCATAATAGTTTGGAAGAAGTATGTTAGAGTGTGCTATTTTACTAATACATCACAATAAAGTCTGAAGTGAAATACTTCCAAGGTGATCCTACCTCACTGAGAAGCACAACTGAATCCCAGTAGAGTGGGCGTGGACAAAATGCAGCCTGTGAGCCAGATGCAACCCACCAGGCCATTTTATCCGGCCCACAGGGCCCCTGAAAAATTTAGAAAATTAATATTTATCTGCCCCTGGCTACCTGTCATGTAGCCCTCAATGGCTTGCCAAAACCGAGTAAGCAGCCCTCCACCCAAAATAATTGTCTACCCCTGCAGTAAAGCCTATTCCATACCCGAAAATCTTTGTTAGAATGACCGAATTACAAATGTTTGCCAAAATAAGGCAGGGGCAGGCATAATACAGCCTGCAGACCAGATCTGGCCCACCAGACAATTTCATCTGGCCTGCAGGTGCCTACCAATTAATTGTACCCCACCCAGTCTACACACCTTGCTCCCGCTCTCATGCATGGACGGGTCCAGGCAGGCCAGTACACAGCTTCCCAGTGGGACTACTGCTGCTGCCACCAGGAGACCTGCTTGGCTTCCCCAGTGTCCAGTAGCTCTTCCTCATCTCCCTGCTTCAGCACTTCCCTACCTACTGCCAGAGCAAGAGGTGGGGGCAGAGGGGGACTGCAGCTGAACAGGGGGCATGGAGCTGGGGCTGGCAGAAATGCAGGGCCTGCTTCCAGGGGGGGGCAGCAGGGGAGTGGAGGTATAGGGACCCTCCCATGCACTCTCCCCCACAGTGCCCAGCCCCTGCCACTGGCAATAGCAACAGCAGCAGGCGACGGTGAGTCCTCGCGGTGCTCATAGTCCATGCAGGCACTGCCACTTGGCCGTACACACTTCTGGTCAGAGCTACACATGGCAGCGCAGCCAGACTGGCCCATTTCTATTGAGCAGGGTTCCCATGGTGCACGTGCAGCTCCTGTGCCACCAGGAGAAAGCCCTGTGCAATAGAACCAGCTGCCTTCCCTGCTGCCACATACAGGTCCTAGGACTCCACTGGGAGGCAGGCAGTGGGGCTCCCCACCACTTCTGATGGAGCCCCAAGATCTGCATGTGGGAAGGCAGCCAGCTCCATTGCACGAGGCTTCCCTTGGTGGCGCACAAGTACCAGGAACTGCAAGTGTGCTACATGATAGAGCTGGGCCAGCTTGGCTGTGCTCTTTACCTGCCACATGCAGCTCTGATTGGAGTTGTGCACCACCAGGCAGCAGTGCCTGCTGCTACCACCACTGATAGAGATTGTGCGCCATGGGAGGGCATGTACACCCACACCAACACTCACACCCTGCCCTCACATATACACACAGACCCCCACAACATACCCTATGCCCTCCAACACATAACCACACCACCTCACAAACTTCACCATACACACACAACTGCCCCCAACCATGCCCCACACCTAATATATGAGTAAGACTTTATTTTTGAGCTATTATGCAATCATATCTATAAACATTACACAAACAGAAATCATGACAAAAATATTTTTTTGTAATAAAATTAAAATATTATAGTAAGTGTTTGACATTTAGTGTATGATTTGGGGTTTTTTCCTGGTTCCAGGATGGCAACCTTCCACCCCCCCAAAGGTGTACTTTTGGTGGCATAAGTCAGAGGGTAGGGATGGGACAAGGGCTTTCATTTTACACTAATGGAAACTGGGGCTACTCAGTTGGTTTCAATGGAATAGCTCCTAACTTCACACCAGAGAGAATAAAGCCCATTATTTACATCATATTATGGAGTCCTAGGCCCAGCTGTCATGAAAATTGGTGGATTCATCTCTGCTAGAATGCCACTAGGTTTTTGCTTTTGTTAAGGTCTAGGCTGAAAATAAATTTGATTTTCATATTGCACCTGTCATCTCATTCAAAGTACTCTTTTCCCATCAAAGTTGGATATTCCCTAGACATTAGCAGTGCTATTCCTTGTCACAGAGAGTTGTTACAACACTTCACAATAGTGCAAAGCTACCAGCCAGCTGCACGACTGTACTTGAATGGCAACTGAGCAAATTGTTGTGCAAGAGTCTTAATGTATATCTGACAGCTATTAAGTAATACTTGCTTGCGTGGAGTTATCTATGCTTTGGAAGCTTGTGTGGTGTTGCTGACTTGCAGGAAATTAAGTAGATTATTCTGCCTTGGGTGAGAATTCTTCCCGGTCAGCTGGGCAGCAGGGGGAATGTCCCCTTGTGATTGTAGTGGGCCAGACATTGCTCCCTGCCCCTGGCAGCAGGCAGCTCCCAGCCTCGGCTCTGAGTTGCCTGTTGCCAGGGGCAGGGAGCAAATGTCCCAGGCCTGGGGCCAGGAGCTGCCTGCTGCTGGAGGTAGTGGACATTGTCCTGGCCAGGCTCTGCAGTCAGAGCGGGGGTTGGGAAGCAGGCAGCTGCCTGGGACAGAGGTGTGGGGTGAAAGGCAGCTGCCCCAGAGGTGGGACAACTGCTTTCACCCTCTGGGCTGGCACCCAAGAGAGTCTAGAGCTCCCCCTGGCTGCCATATTGAAACAGCAGGGCAGGAGTATGCCTGTCCTGAACTACTCACAATGGGCACGTGTAGATGTGCACTCAAGAAAAGCTTACTGCACAGTAATTTTTCTGAGCATTAACTGCATGTGTAGACATGCCCAGTGGGGAGGAATACTGTACATGAATTTTATCCCTAATTCAGGTACAGGAAGATTTTTGAAAGATTTTTTGTTTTTAGTATCAGACAAAATGGATTGTCCCTTCTGACCTCAAAATCTGTAAAAGCCAGTCTGACCTTCCATGTAACAGCAGGCTGTAGAATACCACCCAAAAGTGGCTTCAGCCAGTTCATATTGTGCTGGAGGAAGTATAAACTGATTTTACCAGGAGGTTGTACTCCTGTCACTGAGAAGAGACAGAGACACGGCCAGGTGGTGAGGTCCTTTTAAGATTAGGATCTTCAGGGCCAGGAGGAAAGAAAAGCCAGAATGGAAATAAAAGGAGAAGCTATCAGGCACTGCAACCAAGGGAGAAGAGACTCCTGTGCTAATCTGACTGGCCAGAGTCAGATGACAGGCAAAGGGGAAGGGCCAACGAATATAAAGACAGGGTCCAGACAGATGGCTGTGGTTGTGGGAAGGAAAAGCCTAGCCTGGTAGCCAGGACTGACTGCCCTTGCAGGAGAGAAGAGATACCCCAGCAGCAAGAAAAAAGATATCATGAATAGATGGTGAGTAGACCTAAGGACCTGAGACTTCAGTTGCTGTACACTGGTGTTTTGTTTTGTTTCTTTATTTTTATTTTAGCCTGAATGGGTGCAACTTTGTGTTCTGGGTTTTGTTCATGACCTAGTAGGGGACCTTTTGCTGATAACATCCAGTGGACCAGGTGCAGCTTTAAGGAAGATGAGAAGACTGCATGGCAAAGTGCCAAGGAGCTGCACTCTGCATTGACTGACCCAGGAAGGGTTATGACCCCAAAAGAGATAAAACATACTTGCTCTGAGGGCAGGGGGACAGAGACGGGGAGCCTGTTGGCACAAGCCAGGGATTTAATCCACTGGCTGGATTTGAGACCCTAGGGACACCCTACATGTGCAATTAATGTAACTAAATAAACTCCAGCACAATTTGCACCAGACCTTATTGTTCCAGCTGCCATGTTTACATGTGTGCCCGGGTCTGCAGCATGTTGATCTGGGTCAGAGCAGCCCCAGTTGGCAGGGAATCCAAGGGGTCAGCCTGCCATCCATGGACTGCTCCAACCCAGCTCAACATGCTCCAGAGGAGGTCAGACTTGGCTAACTGATTAGAGAGACGTAAGTAGGGCAAAACTAACAGAGACAGTAATGCCTGCCCTCTTCCTCCTCCTGCCCCCCCAACTGCTACTTGCCTCCACCTTTCTCACCGCTCTTTTGGGATAAGACAACCTTATTTTGAACAAGGCATGGCAGGAAAATAATAATGGGAAAGGCAGGACCAGCTGCAGACTGAACTCCGGAGACACCTGCCCATTAGGGCTGTGCAAAATTTCACCGGCCATTTCATTTTGACAGTGTTTTGACTCATTCCCGGGTTGAAACAGCAAAATCAAAATGAAACAAAGGTCATCAAAACAGCCTTGAAACGAAATGAGTCCTTTTTTAAATACATATGGAGTAAAAAGGTGGCACCAGGTAATGTGGGGCCCCTGTAGGACATGCTTGGCAATCTGGTGGTTGCACCAGATGAAAAAGCTGACCTCTTTAACAAATTCTTTGCCTCCATTTTTCTGAGCAGGGACCGGGACATCTCCCACCCTAGGATTCCGGACAGACTCAGGAGAGGCACTACCAGGCCTAGGGTCAGGGAGGACCTAGTTAAGGAACTTCTGGTGGGGCTAGACATGTTTAAATCAATGCAAGTCCAGATGCTCTCCACCCCAGGGTGCTGAGGGAATTGGCAGGGGTCATTGCAGCAAAGGATATGAGTAAGCCAAACTTTGTAAACTTCATAGAGATTAGAGGAAGTATGGAGTTTCAGTGCCTGCAAGTCTTCTTCATACTGGGGAAATAAATAGCTCTAATTGTTGGCTCAGAAGAGGCCCAAATTAACTTCCTGATTTTTCGGTCAGAACAAGCAAGGTCAGTCTTTATAGAACGAGGCCATTCCTTTCTCAGAGTCAAGTACTAGCCAGACAAGCGAAGTGAAAGAAAAAAATGCTTGCCTAGAATAATTTTGAGGGAGATAAGTAAGCATGGCAGTAGAATGCTTCTCTTTTCCTGTGCCTACTCTGGGGCTGGGAGGGAGCATGTGAGGGACCAGTCAGGGAGGAGCAACCCGCCTGTTGCTTCTGCTGCAGCTGCTGCCCTTGGCTGAGCCTGGCTCAGGGCCTGGCTGGAGCAGGCAGGAGTTGCTCCAGAGCTCCCCAAGTCCTTGCCCTCTGGGGCAGGAGGGGAGGTGCTGCCAAGCTTGGAGGGAGAAGGAAGGAGAATTCTTACTGGCTTTCAAGACTTAAAATGTTACTGGCTGTTTCTCCTGCAGCTTGACCACTGCAACCCCCTCCCCCGATCTACCCCAATCATTGATCCTTCTCTGTCTCCCTAGAATTGGACTTGCCGAAATTTTCCTTAAATATATATGGAAAATTTGGGATCTAAAATTAACTCCCCATTTTTCTTAGGAATAGTTCCTAACAAAGACAAGAATAGATTTGCCAGCCAGGAGAGTCTTAGGGAATGACATTCTCTTAAACGCTATTACTTTTACTCATAGCCCTCTATGAAGTATAGAATTATATGAGTGCTGGGGAACACACACTGGTGCCTCCCAAGTCTGAAAGGTGCACCTGCAAAAGCTGGCGGTGACAGTGGTGGTGGGGACAGGACTGGCAAGCACCCGCAGAAGCCAGTGGTGGCAGCAGGGACAGGGCTGGCAAGCACCTGCAGAAACAGATGGTGGGGACGGGGCTGGCAAGCACCCACAGAAGCTGGCAGTGGTGGCGGTAGATGGCCCCATCAGGGGGGCACATGCCCCCCACCCCCGTACCCCTCCTACCAGTCACCTATTAGCATGGTTTATGGCCCCATTTCCTCAGCATGGCCCCTCACTCCCAAGCTTCAGCCCCCCACCCCTGCAACCACATCTGCTGATGTTGTGACCCCGTTTGGGGTCATGACCCACAGTTTAGGAACCACTGACTTGTGGCATTAAATGTCCTATAGTTAAAATGAGTCCATATGCAACATCATCTTGATTTCAGGTACGTTCCACCACCATCCTGCACCTATTAACTTAAGTGTATACCTGATTGTGCCAGCTGGGGAGGAGGCATAGATAAGAAAATGTCTTCACAGATCTGAGCAATAGAGGATGGGCTGTTCACCTAAGAATTCACTTAGCACAGATGCTCCATTGATGCCCGTAACTTAAGAAGATGTATCAGCTTGCACACCCCAAAGAGGCAGGACCCTCTAGAACGGTGGTGCTCTACATTTTGGTCCCACAGGCTGAATGAGTGTTGCAGGACCAGTCAGCCAATGGGACTACCAAAGAAAAACCATGCAGCAGGGTTGTCTAGTAAATCTGCAGCCTAAGCTGCTAACTTCTTTGAAAATGCAGGTGCTAAAGTAATTGAAGTGAATCTGCTCCATTTGTGTTATGCTACTCTCTGCTATCATGTGGATAGTAGAAATCATGAGTAGAGTGATGTACTCGGTAGCCACGTTTGCCTGACGAAGGCCCTTTGAGCCTGAAAGCTTGCAGAAGAGGATTTTTTTTTTTTGTGATTTCTCAGTTGGTCTAATAAAAGGTATCATTTTGGAACCAAGAGTTCTAGATCTGAGTAGAGTGATGCACTCTCCCCTGTATCACTACTGACACACTAGGGAGGCAGAGAGGAAGGGACTGAGGCCTGGACAAGCATCTATTGGCACTGATCTAAGACTAGTTGATCCTGACTCAAATGCGGGGAAATGTACTGGATGACTGGAAAATCATTCCAATCTGTATTTCAGCATCTACATAGCCCTGGATCTATGGTGTCCTTCCCCACTCTATAGAAAAGAAAATAATGGGGCTTCTACCTTCTTTCTCACCTTTTTCTGAGGGCATGGTGGCCCTCAGATAGAACAGAAACCCTCATGAGGAGAAACAAAGAGGGTATATCCCATCTCCATTTGTGCACACTCCTATTTCTTTTCCAGCTCCCTCCACTCACCATATGAAGAAACATGCACTGGGACTCTAACAGGAATAAAACCAGTGAAATCCTCTGGACCAGCAGTTTTTGGAAAATGCCAGCCTCTAGCTTTCACTCTTTCTTAATAATAGGAAAATAATATAGCAATTCTTCTGTTGCAAAGAACTCAGAAATATTCTGGACACTGAAATGCTATTTGAAATTCTTAGGTTGATCTTGTGAATCATGCGTAGGTAGATGTTTGCACACCTAACAGTATTAATATTGCAAAGCACACTACAGAGTCCTTGAAAGGATCTTGTGGCACCCTGACTGAGAATCACTGTTCCAGATGTTCAATAACAGCTGTAGAGAGAACTTCTCCCTGTGGCATTGAGGGAGAGGTAGTTATCCCTGTTAGTCTGAAATCAGGTGGAAGGCATGACAGGATGACACTTTGTTAGAGTTTGTTGGTTTTTAAGGCAGTGGTTCTCAACCCTTTTAAACTCAGGGCAGCCTTTAGAAAATGCCAGCTCCTAACTCTCGCTCACGTTTTTGACTACAGACAAATAAAAGAGCAATTCTTGTTGTAAAGAATTCATCCCATAAGGGGTGGGAGTGCTTTTGACACTATGTATTCCTGTTTGAAATCTCTGGGTTTATCTGTGAAACATGGCTGTAAATTTAACAGTACTACCCATTGCATGACAGTAGGGCTGTGCGAGGCTTTGGATCTGAGGCCACTTTGGACGCCTCAACATCCGAAGCTGCATGGCTGGAGCGAAGCGCAGTCTCATTTAAGCTGTCCGAAGCGGTTCAGCACTTCTGAAGTGCTTCAGAAAGGTTTTGGATGCTGAAAGTGAAAGTTAGAAGAGAGAGAGGGAATGGGGGAGGGAGGGAGAGTGATGGGGATGACTGACATGTGTAGGTGGCCGGTCAGAAGGATTTCTCTCTGGCTGCCTTTCCAATGACAGCATCTGGGAGGAGGGACCTAGAAACAGTATAAAAGCCTGTTTGGAGGCATGCTGTGCCTTTTGCTAGCTTGTTCCTTCTCAGGAACTGAGTGAGAAAGGTACCCTAGCAGACTCAAGCATCTCAGCTTGGTTAGTTTACTCAGTAGTTGAGCTTGCCTGCTCCTTTTTATTGTTAGAAAGGACTGGGTAGGGTTTAACTTATCTTAGCTATTCAATTTCTATTACTATTCAATTCTTTTCTTTCAATTTATATTTGCCCCCCCACCCCTTTTTTTGGGAAACTTTGAAAAAAGAAAGCTGTGTTTTCCCTGCCAGAGTGATCCATCACTGTGTAGCAAGGCTCACATGCACGTGTACACAATATAAATAAGAAAAAAAAAATAATAATAATAATAATAATCAGATATTCATAGGAGAAGACGACAGAGACAGACAGCACACAATTTTTATAACTCTTAACACTGAAGCAATCAAAGAAGAGCCCAGTGCACGCATGCAACAAAGGGAATAAAACACACAACACAAAAGGAGTGACGCACGCACACAGACCTTTTGCAGCACAGGAAAGATTAATATGAAGCGTGCTGGAAAGGCAGGTGCCAGGTCTTCTGGCAAGGGAGGGAGAGGGGGTAGGAAAAGAGCTAGAGCTGCAAGCCCCCTGCCCCCACCAAATACAGACCCATTCTCTTCCCAAACAGCCATGATATCTGTGCTGCCAGTGGAAGCCAGGAGGTGGGAGTGGTGTCTGCACCTGACATCCCTGCACCTGCACCACTTCCGCTTAGCCCAGAAGATGGCACCAGCAGTGGAATCACTGTCTCCTCCACCCCAATGTCATCTCTCAGCATAAGCCTCCCACTGCCAGAGGAGGAGCTGGAGCTGGAACCAGGGATGCTGAGCGTGCTGGCTCAAGCGATTCTGGAGACTGAGCGGGAATCAGAGTCTGTGCTCCACACCCCTCAAATTTTCCCTAGACCCAGGTCTCCTCTGGAAAGCAGCACCTTGGAGGAGGCTGAGGTTGTGGAGGCAAGTGGCTCAGCTAAGGCAGCTCCTCCTGCTGTTGAGCTTCAGCTGCTGAGGAGTGAAATAAGGCAGGATCCTCACCCTCAACCCAGAAGCTGGGGAGTAGTGTAGTGTGGGAGCATACTGAGCTGGCAGATAAATCCTAAGTTTGCCATTTGCCAGCACTGCCAAAGGCACATGAGCCATGACAAAGATGTGAAACATTTCTCCACCATGGCCATGCTGCTGCATCTAAGGCAGCACCCCCTTGCCCCACTTCCTCCTCAGTCTGGCACCAGTGCAAGTGTACTGAAAGGGAAGTCTCCCACTTGCTCCAAAGCCCTCTTCCCCCCAAAGCAGAGGCAGGCCATCCTGAACAGTGGGGGAAAGGTGGACAGGAAGGGAGGTGCATTTCCAAGGCGAGCAAGATCACCCAGAGCATTGGGGAGATGCTTGCTCTGGATAGCCAGCCCTTCTCCCTAGTTGAGCGGCCAGGGTTCAGGTGGCTCATAGCACTTCTGGCCCCATTTTACAAAGTGCCCACACATACCACCTTTAGCAGGATGGTGGTGCCCTCCCTGTATGAGGCATGCAGGGAGTACTTGAGGGAGAAGCTGCGCAAGGCAGGGCCGCAGGTAGCCTTGCACTTCACCTCCGACATCTGGAGCAGCCAGGGTGGCGATCATGCCTACCTCTCCCTCACAGGGCACTGGTGCAATCAGTGGGCTCTACTGCAAGCCGATGTGCTAGATGAGTCCCACACAACAAGGGAAATAACAGGGGCCATGAACCTCATGGTGCAGGGGTGGCTCATTGGGCCGGCTGAATTCTCCCATAGGTTCATGGTCACCAACAACGGGGCCAACATGGTGAAGACTGTCCATGACGTCAACTTTGTTGGCATCCACTGTGTGGCACACAGGCTGCACCTAATATTGAGGGATGCCTTGGAGGGGGACAGGGCTGCTGGTGATGGTGTCACCACCACTACTGCTACAAGCCAGCTGATTTTGAAATGCAGGAAGGTGGCAAGCTACTTCCATCACAGCATCAAGTGGGGAAAGATGCTGTGGGAGAAACAGGCAGAGCTGAGCATCCCGCAGCACAAAATCATGCAGGATGTGGAGACTCAGTGGAACTCCAGATACCTGATACTTGAAAGGTTGGTAGAGCAACAGAAGGCCATCTATGAGATGGCCTTGCTTGGGGAGATTAGGATCAGTAGCCCCCTGAACAGAGCTGAGTGGGGTATCATCTCCCAGATCTTGGTGGTCCTCAAGCCCTTCCTCAAGGCCACCGAGACCTTTAGCGCTGGCGATGCCCTCCGCAGTCAGGTAATCCCCCTAGTGAGGGAACTGGAGAACCAAATGGAAAAGTTTCAGGGGATCAATCTTCCTGGCTGGGGCAGGCCGCTGTCACCAGACATGCAGGCACTAGTGAGGCAGCTGAAGGAGGGCATCAGGAGACTGCTGGATCCCTTATAGTCCAGTACAGTCCACATGATGGTGGGCATGTGTCACCCAAGGGTAAAGGGGAGTATTTGCACTGGCAGCCCCCAAACCCTTGATCAGTGGATGCAAGTGCTAGTCAACAAAGTCAGGGAGGTTGAAGTACAGGAGGCAAGATGTGGAAGGGGGCGATCTACTTTCCCGTACCAGCACTGGCACCAGCCAGTCTCCTCCCCCCCAGCCACTGAGGACTATGGGCATGGCTTCAATGCTGGGGTCCAAATGGACTAGGCCCCAGCCTTGGGCAGGTAGCGCTGAGGCTTCTGTGGCTACCTATCTTGCTGAGGATGTGGAGCCACTGGACTGCAACCCTTTGGCCTATTGGGCAAACCACAACTAGATGTGGCAGGATCTGGCCACGGTTGCCCGGCAACACCTGTCCTGTCCACTGACCAATGTTCCAAGCGAGAGGGTGTTCAGCATTGCTGGTGATGTAGTGACACCCCACTGCACCTGCTTGATCCTGCTTTGGTGAAGCATCTGGTGTTCCTAAAGGTGAACCTCCTGCTGCTGGGGCTATGGGAAAGGAGGAGGCCCCAGGTCCTGGGCATGACCACTAAAACTGCACCTTGCCAGGGTAGGGAGGCCTGGTGGGACTGCTGGTAGCGTGCCAGCCCCGTAAAATGCCAGGACCAATGATCCCCTGGTGAAAGGCGGGGGTAGGAGGTGCTATAACCTCCAGGTAACATGCGCGCACACAAAGTCCTGGCTGGGGAACACCCAGACCTGTCACATCTTTGACAGGCCTGATGCTTGCTGGTTCCAGTGCAGTTGTGAGGCTCCTGGTGAGCTCAGCTTAGCTGCCCAGGATGCCAGCTTTAGTTGAAAACCCCTTTGTCAGGCTGAGGAAGCACCTGCAGTTGGTCCTGGATGGAAGGAATAGTAAAGAAATCAGAGCCTGGCCTGGCCCACAATGCAAGCAAGAAAGCCAGTCAGTGAAAATGGAAAAGTGGCTTGCATTGTAATTTGTTACCTCTCAGGATTAGGCCTGAGGGACTGGAGGCAGAGTGTTTTTTTTGGTGAGTAACGTGCCCCCACAGGTAGTTGGGTTTTGTCGTCTTTGACAGATTCCAGTGTGCAGTTTGTAGGGTACTGGAGATAGTTGGCAGATTTTGTGTTTTGAGCTGTAGGAAGTTGGCTTCAGTTCTGGTGATGAGGGTAGGTGTTTGTTTGAATGTAAAAACCACTTTTCAGAGCTAGTCCTATGAACTGCACTTCATCACCCTCCTAGGTAGTAGGTGCAGAAATTCATGGACTCAATATACACAGTGGAGTTCTGGCACACTACGACCTGCCAGACATCTGACACCCCAGGCACTTCTGCACTTTTACCTGCACTGCTGCATTCCCCTTCCCCCCACCCCCTGTCTCCATTTCCACTTTCACTGACTGGCTTTCTTGCCTGCATTGTGGGCCAGGCCAACCTCTGACTTCTTTACTATTCCTTCCATCCAGGACTAACTGCAGGTAGTTCCTCAGCCTGACAAAGGGGTTTTCAACTCTAAAGCTTCCAAAGATACTATTTTTTAAGTACTCCTTTTTTTCCCATAATACACCTATAGACATAAAAACACAAGATAAGCCATCACACACCATGAGTAACATATGTCTAACACAACACCATTACTCATTCCTGTCAATTCCTTTATAAAAAGAAAGGCTCTATGACAGTTCTGTCGGGGAACCGTTGATGCTGCTGCTGATGCTACTGGTGTTGAGCCAGCTAAGTTATTTTACCTGTTGTCACAAAGTGGTGGACCAGCCATGAGGCTGTAGGGGAGGAGGAGGCCCCACTGGGGTACACTGACATGTTGTGCAGAGGCCCCAGTGCCAGGAAGGGTGCACCTTAAACACATACACCATGTCACCCACCCACATCACAAGTTTTGCCTGCCAGCAGCTTGAGGTGCTGGGCCCAGAAGACAGACTCCCCCAGTAAGACACACACAGGTAGCAGGCTTCATGGCCTCAGGAAGGGCCACCACCCCTGCAGTTTTCAGCTCACTGCGCCTTAACACACACAGGGTCATCTGTCATGAGTTTTGCCTGTCAGCAGCTTGAAGTGTAGTTCCCCCCCAAAACCCTGTACCTATCTTCTTGAAACTTGGCAGGCTTCGTGGCCTCAGCAGGAGCCACCACCCCTGCAAGTTTCACCCAAATCAGAGACAAAACAACCAAGTTACAGCTATTTCATTGATCACACAAGCCTACATGACAGCCCAGGGCACCCTTGAAAGGATCTCAAGGTCCCCCCCAGGGCACCATGGCTCCCTGCCTGAAAAATCACGGCTCTAGATCAGATTCAGCAGTGTTACTGGACTGTCAAGAACACCAGCAAACTCAGTCCGTAAGATGTTGGCGTGCCAGAGGTAGATGGCGGGGGGGCGCCACAAGGGGCCCAATCGTCATTGTGGCAGTGCAACCCTGGCCCCTTTCTTGCTGCCTGCCCCAAGATGTGCATGCCAAGCAAAAATGCCTTGGTGTGCCACACTCTGGCACCTGTGCAAGGGTTTGCCTACCCCTGGTCTAGATGTCCAGTAACATGCTGTAGAGATAACTCCTCCCTGTGGGATTCAGAGAGGTCACTTCCCTGTTAGTCTGAAGGCAGGTATTGCACTGATTCACAGAAGTTTAGGGCTGGAAGGGACCATCCTGCTGTGGGCAGGAAATACAGCTGGGGTCAAATAACCCCAGCAAGGTGTGCGTCCAAGGCTCCTTTTGAAGATCTCCAGGGTACGCTTGATCTCAGCCAAAAGGTAGGACAGGGGCCAGCACCTTAGAGTCTGTTAATCTCCACCGTGGTGGCGCTCAATCTGTTTTAGACTCAAGGTGCCCCTGGAAAAAATGCCAGCCCCTAGCTTTCTCACGTGCGTGTGTGTTTTTAACTACAGAAAAACAAGTCTTCTGCAACGCAGCCCGTAAGGGGTGGGAAATCTTTTGACAATACAGATTCCTGGGTGTGTGTGCACGGCGGCTGCAAAGCCAGCAGCGCGGCCTCTGCGCGACACCCCTGCAAGGGCGCCCCGGCGTGCCGCCCGGAGCCCTCCTGCCCCCGCCTGACGGCAGCCGGACTTCCCAGCGGCGCGAGCCCGGCCCTTTTCTTGGCCAGCTCCTCCCCGCGGCCCGGCGGGCGGAGACTGGCGGCGGGCGCACCGCAGGGCCGGCTCGGCTCGGCTCGGCTCGGCTCGGCTCTCCCGGCGCTGGAGCGGGGACACGCAGGTAAGACGCCCGCGGCGTGGCGCGGCGCGGCGCGGCGCGGGGAGAGCAGGCTGCCCCGTGTGCCCGCGCGGGACTGCCTTTGCGGGGAAGACTTCCCGATCGCTGCAAACAAAAGCGAAAGCGGCGCCTCCATGTCGCCCAGCGCCGCCCGCTCGCGCTGCAGGAACACCCTCCACTCAGGCCCGGCTGCGAGGACTTTCCCGCCCGGGCCTGGTGCCACCTCACCGGGCCCTGCCGCTACCGCTGCCCCGAGGGCCGAGGAGAGGGAAGGGGAGGGGTGGGGGGTGGGGCAGGGCGTGAGGCGAGGCAGAGGGAACTGGGCTAATTCAGTCTGGAGTTAGCGACAGCCATCCAAGAAGCCCGAGCCTGAATGCATTCGATCTTCGCAGGTTAGTCTAGCCTGCAGAGCTTGAACTGCCAAGCAAGTGAATGGACGTTCACTTTTGATCCCAGACATGCAGGCACAGGCCTGCAGTGGCTCAGGCTAGAAGCCTGGTGGGGAGGGGGGCTAGAGCAAGCCCTCCCTTCCCTTTGACAGTGCTG
>NW_017728886.1:147310885-147312016 GCF_001723895.1 Crocodylus porosus
CAGCCTGAGTATGTTTGGGGAGGGGTTTAAACCACCAGGCTGGCCTGCAGGGACCCCAGCTGGGATGTGCCTGGAGGCTGGAAGCAGTCTTTGCTAGGCTTTTGGGGGGCTGGGGAAACATGGCCAGACCCTAGCCCCTGACCAGATGCCAGCTGAGCATGGTGGCCCCAAGGCAGAGGCAGCAGGAAGGGAGTTTATTTCACCTGAAGTTCACCCTCCCTCCGCGGTCTGCCTGGCAGACACAGCTGCCAAGGCTGGCAGACGGTCCCCCAGTGGGAGAGGGGAGGAAATAAACCCTCTCCCTGCCTCCTTCACTGCATGCTGGGCAGGCCTCTGGCCACAGCCCTGCCCCACCCCTGCTCCAGCTAGAGAGCAGTGGCAGGGCACCCTGCTCTCCAGAGCACACAAGACAGCCCAGCCCAGGGCTGCAGAGCATGCTGGGGGACTCTGGTTTAACTTAAATCAGGAAGGGATCTGGGACAGAAGCTCCATAAACCAGTTTGACCTCAATCAGTTAAAGTCTGATATACTACATTCAACCATGTTTATCTTAAATCAGTTTCAGCCATTTTGAAACTGGTTTATGTGCACTGAACTTCTGTTCCATTACAGGTTTAAACCAGTTTCTGATCACGAAAACTGGTTGATATGCAACTTCTATCCCTAGCCACTAAGAGTGAGGGGGGGATTTGGCAGCAGCCTTTCACTCCTGGGGGGGGGGTGCTCCCAAAAGGGTGAAACTGGACTGGTCTCAGGGGTGGGGCAGATGACAGGATAGAGCAATGGTGTCAAATGGCAGCAAGAGAAAATGGAGGTGAGATATTAGGAAAAGCTCTCCCATTAGGAGGGTAGAAAAGCACTGGAACAGGTTATGCAGAGGTGGTTTAGATGAAAAGCAACCAGTTAGATCATAGAAAATTAGGGTTGGAAAGCATCTCAGGATACCATGCAGTCCATCCTCACTTGCTGGGAGGAGGCCGCTGCCTGGTGCCGGGCCGGGTCAAGCCCCCGCCCAGGCCCCTACTTGGCCCAGCCCCCCAGGGAGCCGCACGACCGGAGCCGCGCAAACAGGCGCCCGAGTTAGCATGGAGTTCGCGGGAGGGCACGAGACCCTGACTGCGACCCCCCCAG
>NW_017728886.1:147322594-147325185 GCF_001723895.1 Crocodylus porosus
TTCAAGCACCTACATTGAACACCTTCAAGGAGTAAATTGGATGCTTATCTTGCTGGGATCCTATGACCCCAGCTGACTTCCTGGCCTTTGGGCAGGGGGCTGGACTCGATCTCCCGAGGTCCCTTCCAGCCCTAATGTCTATGAAATCTATGAAATCCTTCAAGGTTTTTAAGGCCTGGCTCAACAAAGCCTTGGCTCAGATGAGATAGTTGGGGATGGCCCTGCTTTGAGCAGGGGGTTAGACTCACTAGATCAGCATTTCTCAACCTGTAGGATGCAACCCAAAAGTGGGTCTCAAGAATATATGAAAGGGTCATGAGCAAACTTTAAAAAACAATTCTCCTTTAAAAAGGAGAAAAGTGTGGGAAACCATGGGTTTTCCCTTGCTTCTGTGAGCCTGAGAGGGGCTGCTTGGGGCTGGGGCATGGAGGCAGGGGGCAGTGGAGGCTGAGTGAGGGGTACTGGCTTGGGACTGGTCAGTGTTTACAAATGGGTCCTGGTACAAAAGAGGTTGAGAACCACTGCAGTAGATGACCTCCTGAGGTCCCTTCCAGCCCTAAATTTTCTGATTCTTTCTACGGAGTTCCTCATTAGAAGGCATAGGCAGCCGAGGTTCTTTGGGTAAATCAATATCTTTTATTAGACCAACTCAAATAGTTGGGGAAAATCTTTTTTGCACGCTTTCAGGTAGAGATACTATTCATCAGGCTGAGGAAACACCTGCAGTTGGTTTGTGCTCTTCCTGGATGAAATAAGTAAAAAAATCCAGAAACCAGCACGCATGTGAGAGAGCCAGTCAGTGAAAATGTAAATTGAGGCAGTCAATGGGTGGGGGAAGTGGGTTGAACATAGCTGGTAAAGTGGTAGAGAGGTTACGGGTGGGGAGATGTTAGACAGGTTATAATGCATCATAAATCCTATGTCTATATTTAGTCTATGATTTTTTGTATTTATTAGGCAGGAGGCTAGAGCTGAATCTAAGCCCTCCAGCTCCAACCCCAGCCTCATGCAACATCCCAGCCCTCTAGTTTTCAACAGCAAGTGATGGGATAGAATCAAATAACCGTTTGGATACAAGATGTTCTTTACCAGTGATGGGAAGGATTTCACTGCTGAACAGGCTAGGATGTGCCAAGTGAAATCTCACTGATATGATAGAGAGAAGATGTTTGTGGAGATAAGGCACCACTGTCCTATGTCATGTTCACTATCTGTGGCCCACAGGCAGTGCCAAGTCTGTACATGGGCCCAGTCCAGCGTGCAGTGTTGGCCCAGCCTGAGCCCAATCCAGCTGTACAGAAACAGTCCTGCCAGGGTTAGTCCAGCTGCACAGAGCCAGGGCCTGATGTAACCGCGTAGGAATAGCCTGCCTGGGACCTGATGCAGCTACTCAGCTACAGCCTGCCCAGGGCAGTCTCATGTAGCTACACTGGGCCCCAGCTGGGCTGGGGCCAATCCAGCCACATGGAGCTTGGAAATTTGGCAGCAGGAGAACAGTGGCACTGTTAACTACTATTGTTCCTCCACTGCCAAGTTTCTGGACCCAGGGAGAGACCTGTGGCTGCAGGTTGAGCAGCCCTGGCATTGCAAGAAGGTGAGATCAGATGTAAAGGAAAGTGAGGGAGAAACAGATTAAACTACAGTGTTAACGAACAACAAACCAGGTATAAAGAAAGCCAGTCTGATATTGCCACAGATTACTGTTATTGTTCCAATTATAAGTCTACCTTCTTTCTTGCCCTTCAAAAGAATCATTTTAAAAGATACAACACACATCTCTGCCGTCTTGGTGTTTGTACTTGCAACATTTCTGTGCATGCCATAAAAATACCAAAAAGTGTGCAGCAATGTTTTCAGTGCAGTTCCTTAAAATAATCTTAGTCCATTTAATCCTTTGGCTCCTTTCCTTGTGCACGTGTCCATGGCACACTGTTTGTAGCGCCTCAGACTGTTCTGAGGTGCCACAAACTGCATGTGTGCGCTTATTGGGTTGCACCCTTAGAGGTTAACATTAAAATAATAATAATAATGCATGCTAACTTTATCCATGCAATTGCAAGAACTTTGTGTGATTGATGATGTGATACTGATTATTTGATTTTCCTGTAGGATTCTGTAAAATAACATTCAGGAGCTTGATCTGATGGTGACTTGTATTTGTGAGGGTGGGGGTGGGATTTCCCTAAACTGTCCTCATGTTTTCATGTTACTTGTATTCTGAACAATGCAGTGCTTCTTGTGCTAGTGACACCTTAAATGTGCCTCAAATGCTGTCATGTCTATGTTCTGAAGTATGGTAGATCATTTGTGCTGTGCCAAAGTTTTGCCTCCTTGGTTTGAAATTCAATCTCCCATGGGACAACTGACACAAGAGCCAAGAGTCTCCTTCACCTGGCACCCTTTAGAAATAGGCTTACTTGGTGCAAGACACCTCCATGCTCATAACAAGAGGTTCTTAGTAGGGCTGTGCGAAGCTTTGGGGAGATTCGACCCAATTCGGCAGCCAAATCCAAATCGAATCAGGAGACCAATAAAAAGTCTAAATTGATTCAAAGGTCTCCAAATCAATTTGGAAAAGAGTCAGAGAGCTT
>NW_017728886.1:147325285-147356256 GCF_001723895.1 Crocodylus porosus
CCTGTCCACTCTCCCAGGCCCCCCCACCCCACCCAGCTTTCTTATTTTTATTTAAAAAGCCAGGATGCTGGGGCTGGGCAGGGCAGCCATTAACAGGGCTGGGAGAACGGGCAAGGGATGAGAGCTCATGGCAGAGCCACCCCCATGGAGCACAGGGCAGTGGGGTGCAGCAGGGATCACCCCACCACCACCCTCGGCCTGGCAGGATCCAGTGAGTGCACGGCTTTTTTCTTTTTAAAAAGAGATGGAACGCTGGGGCCAGGCAGGGCGTGGGGCCAAATCTCCAAATCGAACAGGCCTATTCAGCAGCGGCTGAATCTTCAAATCAGATTTGGCCAGATTGATTTGGGACAGCGATTCGAATCACTGTCCCCCGAATCAGCCAAATCCTAGCAGCTAGTATTTGCTTCAAATTCGGCCTATTTCTTAGCATGCGAGTTAGTTATACTCAAACAAGGCAGTTGGTTCTACCACCCTTTATGTTAGTGGTTCTCAATTTTTTAGACTTGAGGCACCCCTAGGAAAATGCCATCTCTTAGTTTTGCAAGGTTCTTTAGGTAGGTGTGATATCTTTTATTAGAACGAGTACTTAGAAAAAGGTTTGCTAGCTTTCAGGCGTGCACACCTTTCTCCAGCGGAGAACAGCAGAGACTCCGTATGCCTGACGAAGGGTAATTGCACCTGAAAGCTTGAAAAGAACTTTTTGCCAACTACTCAGTTGGTCTAATAAAAGATGTCACAGCTACCCAAAGAATCTTGCCCGCCTATGTCCTTAGACCAACACAGCTACAAGCAAAAACCCAGCTTTTAGTTTTAGCTTTTTTTTGTCTACAGAAAGAAAAAAGTTTTTCTGTTGCAAAAAAAAAAAATTCAGAAAGACCACAACTGTGAATTTTTATTTGAAACCTCTGGGCTAATCATGTTTGTAAGTATAAGTATACTTACTTATGTTTGTAAGTATAAGCGAGACACCCTGAAACACCCATGAAAGGATCTCAGGACACTTTACAGCCTAACCTAGATACATACCATGGTGGGGGGGAAGGAGCAGGTTTTACCATCCACACTAATTGAGAGCAGCCCTTTCTAAATTTAAGAATGTAGTGGGACTAGAGTGACAGAACCAGTGTTAGGGGATTGTGCCTTTTTAGATTTCTTTTAAGTCGTCCCTTTACACAGAATAATTGCGTCAATACAAAACCACGCATTAAAACAAGGCTCATCTGGGATATTCAGTTGACAGCTGTGTTGCTCCTCTTGCCCACAGGATCCAAGACAGCTTTTTGTTTTAATTCAGACATTGAATTAGATGTTTGCAATTTGCAAAAACAAGAATTCACTTCAAGACCAAAAAAAACCAAACAAACAAACAACAGAGAGAGACTTTGGAGGAGTAAGATTATAGCCTAGACAAGCTGCTGTTTATAAGCCTCTGCCTTATCCAAATTACAGTACCAGAGGTGATGGCACGAGACCCATTCAGTCTTCTTCCATGGCAAGTGTGCCTGATGTCTCCTTTATTCTTCCTACCCTTTTGCTCATCAGTGATACTAGCCATAGTTCCCCATTTGTCAGTGTCTTCTATTCCTGTTTCAGCAGGGGGAAGTCCTGTCTCCCACACCAGTGCTATCCAGCTCACTCTTCTCTCCCTTTTAGAGACACACTTCTGAGATTCATAAAAGTTACAGAACTTCTTTGAAAATCCTCTCTCCAAGCTGCCTACTGTTTAAGCCAAGTGATTATTTACAGCCTTCTGACTTTTAACAGCATTAGCAATGTGGAACAATTGTAAATAATTTAGAGTGGAGGATCTCTTTATTACTCCCAAAATCAACAGGATTTGTATTCTCTTAGGATGTGTCCCGACAAGCACGCTTGAGTGTACGCTTCATAGGGGCACATATTTGTGCTGCTGCTTTTTGTCCCTGGGCACACCCCTGCATATGCGCTCCAGTGCACTGGCCAGGTGATACCTGTACTGGCCTCAGATGCCTTACCTGGGGTCCTGGGGCCCTTCTGGAGCAGAAGCAGCACTAAGCCAGTCACTTGGAGCCTAGGCAGCAGCCAGAACATGCATTGCCAGAAACTGGAGCCTGGCTGGCCAGAGTCATGCTGCCGCTGCATGCACCATGCTGCTTTCTTCAGCAGCATTTTTTTACCCCAAAAAACTCCACTGTGCTGCAAATTAGCAGCATGATGAACAGCTGCAAGTGTGCCAGATTCAGTTTGCAGTGCCTCACACTGCACGTGTGCACTCATCAAGATGTGCCCTGACTAGCACCACAACTGAAAGGGACTTAGAGATACAAAGTATGAACATGAGCCATCAGTGTGATGCTATAGCCAGCAGGACAAACAATATTCTGGCATACATCAACTGATGCATCTCCCAGCAAAACCAAGGAAGTGATTCTTTTACTTTACCCAGCATTGGTCTCAGTACTATATGCCGCACTTTAACAAGGCCATTGAAAAGCTTGAGAGAGTCCAGAGAAGAGCCACCTATATGACCAGGGACTTGCAAGGCAAGCCATACGAGGAAAGGCTGAGGGACTTTGGCCTCTTCAGCCTAAAAAAAGAGAAGGCTGAGAGGGAACTTGGTAGGAGTTTACTACTGCATCAGGGGAATACATCAAAGACTCGGCAAACAACTGTTCACTGGGGCACCCTTGGAGAAAACCAGGAGTAATGGCCACAAACTCCTGGAAGACTGTTTCAGGCTTAACATTAGGAAGAACTTCTTCGCAGTCAGGGTATCCAGACTGTGGAATAAACTCCTTCCAGAGGTGGTGCAATCACCTACCCTGGAAATCTTCAAGAGGAAACTGGATGATCACCTGACCCCAGTTGTTTTTCCTACCTAGTAGAGGGGGGCTGGACCCAATCATCTTGCAAGGTCCTTTCCAGCCCTTTACAATCTATGAATCTATAAGAGATCAACATTTAAAAAAAAAAAAAAAAAAAATAGTAATAATAATGCATGCTAACTTTATCCATGCAATTGCAAGAACTGCATGTGCCTACTAGTTATCTGAATGAAAAGCAACTAGGTAGATCATAGAAAGTTAGGGTTGGAAGGACCCTCAGGAAACCTCCCCTCCCCCCTCAAGGAGGACCATCCCCAACTATATCATCCCAACCAAGGTCAGTGGTTGTCAACCTGTTTAGACTTGAAACACCCCTAGACAGACTCAAGGCACACCTTGAAGAAGTGCCATCTCTTAGTTTTTACTTTTTGCCTACAGAAAAACAGTAGAGAAGTTTTTTTGTTGCAAAGAACTCGAAGACCACAATTTGTAAACTTAACAGTGCAAACAGTTTGGGATCCCACAGCACCCTTGAAAGGACCTCAGGGCACCCTAGGGTGCTGTGCAGCCCTGGCTGAGAATCATTAAGTTAGATAGTATTTGACTTACATATGCCAGTTTTTGATTCAGAAGCAAACTACTGCTGATATATAATTCTGAGAATACTTTTAGAAAGCAGGAAGTAAAAAAAAAAAAAAACCAAAAAAAAAAGTCTTCAAGTATCATGATTAGCATCCAAACCACTGTTACATTTGACACCTTCCTTCCAAGACTTACACCTAAGGAAGCCTATGGGAGGTTTGCTAATGATTTTATGGAAGATTAGGACTGAGTTATGAAACAGCATAAGAAATTGCAATTCTGCCTCTGCTACAAACATTAATTATTTAAGCAATTGCAGACTGAGAAAGAACCAGAACTGAGGATCTTACCTTCTTTCTACGTGAATGCAGGCACTGGCTCAGTTTCCTGGTTCATAGGGTACATTAATTCTCCTGGTGAACCAAGAAAACATCCTTTCAAAGGCAAAAAAAGTCAAATAAGAATCCAAACAGAGCATAATACTCAGGAACAAACAAGTTGCAGATGAAATCCTGAGGGAGACCTTATGAGCACGTAGTGAGCACCCATGACTTATGCTCACAGGGGAGGAGGTAGAGACCACCTTCCCTCTTCGACCAGCAAAAAGTACTATTTCTGGCAACAGGAAACAAGGCATCAGGTCTGGCTGCAAACTCTCCCTTCTTATTTTCTTTTCCCTTAATTCTTAATTTTCAAGTCTAGGCTTGGCTTTACCAGTCTCTAAACAAAACACTCCCTCTTTCAGGTTCCTTATACAAAAGCTTCAGTAGTATGATTGGTTTATAATGTTAGTGTGCTGATCAGGTGAGAGCTTGACTTTCTTTTAATGATTTTACCCTTTCCAAGTTTGACTGATTAACAGACTGATTAGTTAGGCTTCAGATACTGCTTAGCTAACAAACCCTCTCTTGCCTAGCCCCATATATACTTCCTTCCATATCCTCTTTAGATAGGGTTTTATTTGCCTTAATTGAGTAACCTGCTGCAGTTGTCAGCGTGCCTTACTAACATTACTTGGTTCCCAGGTTTATTAGGATGTATGGTTTGTTTAGATACTTGATTCTCAACTTGGCAAACAGAGAAGGAAGCAAACAGATCTTCCTAGCCTCTTTTTCACTACAAAACATGTTCTTAACTCAAAGCAGTTCATACAAGGTAAAAGCCTAGTGAAAACAAAACAATTTATAATTTATACAGTTTAGCACCTCAATCTGCTGACAGATGAAAATGCTTCAATTTGCCAGCTCTTAATTAAGATTTTACCACATACAAGCCACTTCACATCAAGCACACATTTTTATGACACTTACCCAGGTGCCTTAGACCTTTTCAGAGGCTTCCAGTTGGCATCCTCTATAAACTTTCTCCAGGTCTTATTCAGCCCCAGAATAAATTAAGCCTTTTTTCTTATACTTGCAAAACCACCACAAGTAATCATCCTCCTAATTTTGAAGGGAAGGGAACTATTTGTATCCCCTGACACCCTCTAGCTCCCATCAACACTAGAAATATATCTCCCAGAATTCTAGCCATTCTGGGCTGAAATGAGAGCAGGGGCAAACTCTGAACCTGCCTGAAAGAGCAATCCTATGAAACAATACAACAGTCCTATGAAATTTTACCAAATCCTAAGAAGACTTTTTCCTGCTCCTGACTGACCTCATTCTCTGTAGTAAGGGTTCACACTGGTTGTAGTGATACTAGCTCATAATTCACAAGTGTGTGAAGGCAAGGTCCTTCAGTTTTGGGCCTGATGCTGCAGTCAGATAAAGGTGGCAGACCTGCATGGTTACTGAGAGCGTTAACATTTGTTAATGTTTTGTACAAGAGGTAACATTTTTGATGGAGTCAGACTTGCTTTAATCTCTACCCTAAGACCTATCAAAACCAAGCAAATGCACCTGCTGCTTTTGTACGTGGGGCAGCCCCAGAAAATTCCATCTGAATCTGGTAATGGACAAGTTACTGATCTGCTCATCTGAGTTTGATAGGAACTTTAACTGAATGGAAATGTCCTGCATCATCAAGTCCAACTGCCCAGTGTTGTAGGTGTCACAGTGAGGATTTGGTAATTTGTGTTTGACTGCATCATGTAAAGGAATAAAAATAACGTTGTGGTGAAAAACAAGAACTTTATCTCAGGAAACCTGACGGAGGGGGTTGGCTCTGCAGCTTGCATCCTGTGTGATCTTCAGAAAGCCACAAAGGGCCAGTTGTGCAACGGTATTTAGATGCCTAAAAATCCAGTTAGGTGCCTCATCAGCAGGGATCTGGGTTTTCCGTTTCCCACAGCAAAATGGAGACAACCACAGATCTCCTGGTTTTATTAGGAAAAATGTGGAATTTCTCTTTTAGCAGAGAAAGCCACGGATTTCCCCCTTTTGCAAACAGCTCTTGCAGGCTGGTTGAGTTCCAGCCTGCAAGAGCTGTTTGTAAAAAGGGCAGGAAGCCCCAACCCTACTTGGAGGGGCAGGGGGAGGCAGAGGGGGAAGGGCAGAGTCTGTGGCTTTTAATCAGTCACAAGGCCTAGGTCAGGATCACTTTCCTCCTGCACCCTGTGAACTGGTAAGTGGGGCTGTCGGGGCTGGGGGGTTGCAGTGCAGAGCTGGGGTGGAAGTTGGCTGGGGGGTTGAGGAGCAGGGAGGTGTTGGGGTAATACAAAGTGCGTGGCATGGCGTGGCGTGGCCGGGTTTTGCCTGCAGGGCTACAGAGGCCCTGCAGAAGGAAACTCAAGTCCACAGCCTGCCCCCATACAGATCTGGGGGTGCAGGTCTCCCTTGCTCCCTGGGAGCGTGCGCAGCAGCCAGGAACCAGCCCCGCCCCTGCCCAAGTCTGCAACAGGCAGCAGGAGCAGGGGAGCAGGCTCTGTGCTCCTGCTGCAGCTTCCTTCTGTTGGGGGTAGGGAGCTGTGGACCTGGGTCCCTGGTCCCATAGCACTGACAGCTGGGGACCCCTTCCAGCATGGCAAGGGGGCAGAGACTGTGGGTGGCGGGCAAGGGGCATAAGCAGAGCTGTGGAGGCAGTGGGTGGCCTTTAATTTTAATCACGGATTTTGGGGGTTTTATCAGAGAATTTACGTTTTTTTTATCATGGAAAACCAGGATCCCTGCTCATCAGTCTTCAAAAGCACTTAAATACAGGAAACTAGCCATTAAGGTACTTCTGAAAATCTCAGAAGGTACCTACCTGCATTATTAGACTCATAAATACCTTTGAAAGTCTGGCCTTTTAACTTTCCTCATTTTTTTAGGTTTTTTATGTATTCAAATGGGGTGGGGGGAAAAGGAATTGTATGTTACAAGGGCAAATCTTGAGTCCTCAACAGTGCTTGGAGATCCACGAACTAAAGAAGAAAGTTTGATTAGCACCTAAACATTAGGTAGTAAGCTGCAGTAAACCACAGTGCATGATCTTTGGACCTGATTGCATGAGATACTGAGCACTTCCAACTGGAAGGTGGGGTTTTACTGCACCTTGTTTGTATGTCAGCACCACCGTGTTATAGAATTGTTCCCCTACATATGCAAATCTTCATTTTCTACCTGAATGTTGAACAATGATACTTAGTCTTCCTTCTTTAGGTCATAGATACTGGAGTACTGTGTTTTTTTTAAATCACTGAACCCATGGGGACTGCAGGCATTTCACTGGAAGATATCCACATGAACAGCAAGGATCTATTGGAAAAAGAACAACTAGATGCTGGAGGATTTGGGATGGTTTCTTTATGTTTGCACAAGACACAAGGGCTTGTGGTGTTAAAAACAGTGTACACGGGACCCCAACGCACTGAGTAAGTTGGAGAACATGGATTTGAATCTCATTTACAACAAAGCCACCTTGCCAGGGAGAAGGAGCCTTATCATGGATCTAAGATATAAAAAATGTTCTATAAAAGTGTTGTGCTGTTATTATTTAAAATAGTTGGATGACAGGTACTATATATGCAGAAAGTATTCTTATATTGCAGGAATCAGCATGCAATTTTCACTTTCCCTGAAAAACTAACTCTTTTATAGTTATCCATGAAATGAAGTTCTTGTTTTCCTGATAAAATTAATAGCTTCCATAAGTAAGGTATAAAAACAAGGAATTTCTTATGCATTTAAATGAAAATAAAGACTCCCCTGGACAACTCTGGGATAACATGGTTATCTTTTTAAGCATGCAAATGAAATGTCACATACGATCAGGAATTTAAGTGCAAATGCCCAGTGAGGACTGCCAGGAAAAAAATTTTTGGAGTCATAAATCCTATGCATCTCAGCCAGTAGAGGGAGACAAAAGACACACATTACTCTAGTTTGGGTTTTGTTGTAACAACAGAACTGAGACTAATGAATAGTTCCGCATTTCATTTTTAGTAGCAGAGACTGAATTAAGAGATAGTTGTAGTCAGCAGAGTGCTACAACAGATGGCATTAATGATCGCACCTCCTCTCCCCTAGCTATAAGGGTGCTTTGGTTATCCTTATATCCTTAAATTGATTGTTAGTTAAAGGGTAGGCTCAGAATGATGCTCTGGCCTGAACCAAGTGTACATGCAAGCAGCCCAACCAGTTGTCAAGAGCTACAGAATAACAGAAAGGGCCAAGAAGAGATAGTTTCCCCTTGATTAATAGCCAGGAAGAGGGTGAACAGCCAACATATTGTGTGGAAACTGCCACTTCCCCTTGTAATATGGCTGGACTTCTTTTTTTCCTTACTAAGTTTTCTCTAGTCCATGTGAAACAGTGGTCCAAGTAATTTTTTTAACATTCATGTAGAGCTTCCTACTTGAGAGTTGGTGCAATTCATTAAGACATCCAACTAACAGGTCCCTTTGGACAAGCAGCATTCCAAGACCTTAGTGCTTAACAATAAGGTTTGTTTAAACATCCCATGTCCACAGCCTTGGTAGTCTTGTCTCTGTAATAAACCCCAACTGAAATTCAACTTTGAGACAGTCTCTGTACAATAGCACTTGGGCAAAAAGACCTATATACTTCTATCCAAGCCTGGGCAGCTCCTGAAAAGGTCCCTAGAGCCTATCTAACCAAAACCTTTTTATTTCTCTCTCTTTCTTTCTATATCAGGCAGATCACTTCCAGATCCTTCAGCCAGTAAGACAGTATTTCACAAATTAAGAAAACCAAGGCTCTCCCTTTTGCAAAAAATGTAACCAATTATACTCCATCTTCAGGTCCACCATGTACAGTAGGACCTGAATCATTCATGTCCAGGTGGTTCAAAACTACAGCAAACAGCTGGATCACCTCAGCAGTCCTGCACAGCTGTCTATAGCAGCACTGTATGTTCACCATCACTTCAAAAACCCTCATCTTTGTAGGGCCAGGGAACCTAACCCTGTGAAGAATCCTGGTTATACTATTCTTATTAAAAGCTACCTGTATTTTAAAAAAATGAGTGACATTAAACTGCATTATAAAATGTGTTAATATTCTACATTAAGTCTCAACTAAAAACATAACATTGTTTGCAGGAGTTACCATCCATTAAGATACATGGCACAGTTCACGCTTCTCAGACTAATTTATCAGGCTGTCTGCAGTCGCTGGCAGACATTATTGCATTGAGTACCCTTCAGTCAGGTTTTGAAGGCTGCTACTGTAGCTATAGCAAGTAGAGACTGACATTTTTCAAATAAAAGCAGAACAACTGAGGGTCTGTCCAGCTGCCCTATCGCCCCTGCTATTCCCTCTTCCTAGGTTGGTTTTGATGCTTTGGTTTTTAAAATAAAAATGTTTAGAGGGCATAGAACATCTTGGGAAATGCACTACCACTTTGATTTGGTAGTCTAACTATGCTCTTATTTTAAGAATAACAAAGCTAGTTGTCTATCTTTTTAGGTATCTTACTATACATATTTGTAGTAAATTAAGCCAATCAATTGCCCGGTCTGCAAAAATTACTCACTACTATTTTCTAAACCTCAACAAAAAATATTGAATGCCTGATTTTTGATAAAATGCATAAACTAGCTAGACAAGATTGTTCAGCATTGCACATACAAAACTTGTGCTTATGCCATTATGAAAAATCAAACCTTAAAATAATTTGGGGGATAAAGTTAAACGGAACCAGTGTAAGAGACCTGCCTAGCACCTGTGACCACATGGGTGCAGAGAAAACCTGACATATTGCCAGAGCTGCCCACACTTGATTGTCCTGACTCAAAGCTTATTAAATGTTGCCAACCACTAGTGTAAACTAAAGTCAGTGGAGCTGTGCTGATTTAAATTAACTAAAGATCTAGCTTGTCTTCTTACAAAGATGGAGTGGGTTTCTTATTTTGGCTGCTTCTTTCATCTTGAATCCACAGGACTTGCCAGCCTGTCTATGCTCTCTCTAATCTGGCACCTGAACACAATGTAACCCTGTTGTTTCCCTTCCACAGATTTAATGCTTCCCTTCTTGAAGAAGGCAAGATTATGCGCAAACTAAAACATGATCGCGTGGTGAAATTACTAGGTGTCATTCTGGAAGATGGGAACTACTCTCTGGTTATGGAGTATGTCCACAAGGGGAGTCTGATGCGCGTGCTAAAAACAGTGAGTAGAGAACTAAAAGCAGTGCTCAATCTTTGGGCCCTAGGTACTAGATGAGTGACACAGGGCTAGATCTCACATAGAGTAAATGCTCAAGGTTGGGTCCTGTGGGCCCAAATCAGGTCTTCTGTACTCAGCTTGGACCCCCATGCTGCCTTGACCTGTCTCAGCATGCCCAGATTGGGCTCCTGGATTGGCTTAGCCCTGCACACCAAAGTCAGGCCCTGTGCTGCCTTGGCCCTGCCCTGTTTACCTGGATTGGGCCCCATGTGCCTAGGTCAGGCCCTGTACCTCTTCAGCCCAGCCCTGTCTGCCCAGATTGGGCCTCATTCCAGCTGAGCCCTGCACACCTGACTATGCGGAGCCATGTTAGCCATGGGGCTCTCCGTAGGTCCAGAAATTTGGCAGCAGGGAAAGGAGTAGCAATTAAGGCTGTTCCGCATTTTCAACATGTGAGAAGCCCTGCCATCTGGATGATGTGACTCTGAGGGTCAAGGACTAAACACTGAACCCATAGGTCAGGGATTAAAGTCTCTCTTGTTCAGGAATATGTCAGTCATTATCATTGCAAGCTAATGCTGTTGAATGTTTTAAAAATCATTTTAAAAATTAAATAGTTTTTCAGGATTTTTTAAAGGTCATTGTTTCTGTTTTTGTTTGGAAGAGATTGTGAGCTGTATGGTATTTAAGCCTTGGCGTGGATTATACATGAAACGCATTTATTCGATATTCAGTATGAGGAAATGAAATCAATTCTCTGTTGAGGGTTGATAAGAAGCATGGAAGGGACACAACGTTGCTTTTGTCACTAAAGATGTAACTGTATAGTCAAGTTCCTCAGTTCCTGATCCTCATCTCTCTGCTTAAGGGCCAAGTGCAGCAACAGCTGTGAAGGCTGCAAAATAGGGAGGGCAGTTTACTGAGTTGTCATTTTTACCCACACACTGGATTTCTGCACAAGGACTTTTCTCTTTGGCAGAGTGGAGGAAAGAGGCTACAAAGGTGCTTGGGAATGCCTACTATTCCCCCCTTTTATCCATATAGGTAGTTGAGGTGACTGTACTTGTTACTAGTGGCAGGCTAGTAGCAGCAAAGTACCTGTAAAATTGCTCTGATACCAAGCTGCAGGGTAAAAACCATTTCCCCCAACCATTCTTCAGTCCCCACGTGTCTCATTTAATTAGGCTTTGCACATAGAAGACAACATTTAGCCCCTACTGAGTTAGTTCCAGGATCTAACGTGGCAGTAATTTTTGACTGAAGAGCAGACAGTAGTCTCCTTGAATCATTAGGCCAAAGACCGCCCTCAGATGCATGCATTCCATTCTGTTGAAATTTCTGAGAGCGCTGAGGGGATGCATCATTTGAGGGTTTATTACAGAGTGACTATTGCCTATCACTGATCAACCATTGTAAATATGGAGTTCTCAAGTTTACTTTAGTGTACTTTGGCATAGATTACACCATAAAAGGATGTTGTTTGCTTTAGCTGGGAAGGAAGGAAGAAAGACACTGTGTAAGACTGAGAAAGGATGCCTTTTAAAGTCTATTTGTTTCATTTTACAACACTGTATAATAGTTATATTGCTATTTAAAAACAAACAAAACAACAGTCATCTATATTTCCTTTTCTTCATTTTAGTCCACAATTCCTGTGCCTCTGAAAGGGCGGTTTATCCTGGAGATCATTGAAGGAATGGTTTATTTAAGCGAGCAAGGTTTAGTACATAAAGACCTGAAACCAGAAAACATCCTTGTGGACAATGACTTTCATATTAAGGTACTATTAGAATTCAAAATGGAGAAAGCTTGTGGATTTGGGCCAGAGATTCTGAGGACACACTTTCTACAAACCCCAGCATTTTTGGAGGATTCTGAAATTAATTTATAATATAATGGTCCTGGGGCCTGGCGAAGAGCACATTTCAGCAGCACACTGGCCCCTGTAGGATCTGATCCCGGCAGATTCATCTCCCCTCCGTGAAAAGACACCACGGGATATGAAAAAGTAGTGACAAAATATTGGTTCTCTCCATTTAATTTATTTAGAGCATATTAAGTTTTAAACTAATGAGTCTCAACCAGGGTGCTTTGGACATCCTGGGGTTCTACCAGTTCCTTTCAAGGGTGCTGTGAGGTGTAAGCAGATAAACTAAGTAGGTAAACGCAGACTCAGTCTTGTCCCTGTCTGAACGATCCCTGATCCCCGCTGCCCAGCCCCTCTGCAAGGGAATAAGTTCTGTGACCTATAAAATCAGTTTCTGAAATTGACGCGTCTCAATTCACAGAGGTGAGAGGGGTGTTGCAAGTCCAGTGAAAGGTGTCTTGAGTCCGAAAAGGTTTAAAACCACAGTATTAAACAAACATCAGCACCTACAGTTTGAGACAAAATATTAGAAGACCAGATCAAAGTTTCTTATGGATCACATCTGTCCTCCTTTTGTTTCTCCATTTTTCCCTCTTTCAATATTGTTTTTCTGTCCTTTGCATCCCTTCTTTCTTATATTTAGATATCAGCCAGCAGCTACAAAGATATATTACCCCAGTCCTCTGAAGAAATGGTTTATAGGCATCGTTCAAATCCTCTTGGTGGTAGTAGAGCCTTCCTGCTGATCTCAGTGGGTTTTGCATCAAAACTGATTTGCATAGTTGATACTGAATAACCCTGAGTAGGATCTGCAGAAGCCTCTCAGATCCACTGCTCGTATCCAGTCAAGAAACAACTGAAACTCACTTGCATCCTTTTGTGAGATAATTTAATAAGGAGAGCTCTGCTTCTTGTTACACATGAGCTGGTGACAAATGACATGACAAAGTTAAGCTAAGACTAGAGCAAAAGGCAGTCTGAGTATCCTCCAGCTAGATGTACCTGACGACTACTGTCTATACAACATAGGTATTCAGGTCTTATGGTCTGAACTTCAGTGTATAGACGAAACCTCATCAAGCTACCATAACCATGTTATAAAACCCTATGGCCAAATTCAAAGGCAAATCTAAATAAGTCAGAATAGTCTAAGGTAGTGGAGTGTTGGAGGTACTGTAAAGACACTTTAGAAGGCTAAATTTTGTTTTATGAATCTGACTAAGGTATGTACAACCAGCTATAATGAATATAGGATTAATGAAACAATCTCTTTTGACTATTTTGACCTTTTTTGTTTTGTGTTTTTTAAACTATATATAATTTAGCAAATTAGTAAGCATTCCAGTACAGTTATATTAGTTTTTGATCTTAAACTAAATATAGTGCCCAACCCCTAGCATATTAGTAAAGCTTCTATTCTTTCTTTAAATAGAAAACAGCATGTTCTGTTATATGTGATGATGCACAACATCTGCAACCTCCTTTTCAAAATCCTAGATTTGCCCATGCAAGCCCCCTCTCCCCTTGAATGCAAAAGGGTGAAGGAGTGTAAGAGAATCAAAGGAAATCTGACTGCAAATAATGGATCCAAGCTACGTCATCTTAAATGCTTCACTTTCAACCTGAAACCTGGGTTTAAAAGGGTTCAGGGTAAAATTCTGCCCTTAGGTGAGCTTTTCCTTGTAGGCATCACTCTAGCAATTGTAACCAGTTTGGACTTGTACATAAGTAAATAGAAGTTGTGTTATAACAGCCTGTCCTATTATGCTAAAAGTTTTAATGGAGTTGAGGACTAATGTGTCCCAGTTAGCAACCATTTGCTTTTACCAAAAAAGGCCCATACAACTTTAAATTTATTTCATTTGCTTTCTCTTGCCTGTATTTATTGGAATGCTTCATTTTTGGACAAATCAACTTTTTGATAAATGGTCCCTAATATATTAATAATCTAAAGTCATATGTGAAATGCATTGCCCTATTTCCTCTCTTTGCCACATCCTCCATTCTTAGAAGCTTTGATCTGCTCTGTTTTGCAGATTGCTGATTTGGGTGTTGCCTGTTTTAAAAACTGGAGTCGACTGACCAAAGAAGAGACTAATCGACAGAGGAAACTGAAAAGTGCTTCTAAGAATGCATCCCAGTCCAATGCTGGCACTCTCTTCTACATGGCCCCAGAGCATTTAAAATCCCTGAACATAAAACCTGTGGAGAAGTCAGATGTTTACAGTTTTGGCATTGTGCTCTGGGCAATTTTTGCTAACAAAGAGCCATATGAACGTAAGTCATCTGGAAATAACTTCTCTAAAGCAAAATTCATGTTGTTTTCATTTCATGTAGTAGATTTAAAATATCCTACAAACATTAAATAATACCCTACCCTTTCACCCCAGGAATTACTGACCATCAATTGGTGTAGCTGCGTTACTAGTGACCTTTAAGTGTAGACAAGGACATGTAGGCTACAAACAGGCTTCTCACCTGTTCGTTCCCAGTTGTCCCAGGTATTAACCCAGATCAAAACAGGAATGGTACAGCCCTTCCAAACTGAATTACTGGTCCTCTCTCAGCAAGTGGCCAGCAAGCATATAGCCTAACAGGGTTGTTTCTGGACTGATGTGCATTTCACATGAATTGTCCAGAGTTAACTTACAGGTCTAAGGCAAGTCTTAGCACATTTTCTCTCACATACTTCACAAGTACTCAAAGTGGAACAACAGATTCAGATGTCTGTAGGGTCCCATGACAAAAATCTCTCCTGAGAGAGATCTGTTTATATCCATAGAGGTTTGCATTTAATATGCAAGTTGAACTCTACCTCTTCTGGAAACAGGAAGCTCAACTGATTCAAACCAAGGCTTATAAGAATCAGCCTTTATGCAGCTACAGCAGTTGCTGGTCACCAACTGCAGAGAGAGGCCCAAGTGTAGGCCAGGACTCCTTAATCTTTACAAGGCCCTGAATTGTTTTGTGAGTTTACAGATGCACCATGTATATATACACACAGAAGCTGAGCCAGATGTTCTTGGCTCCCAATCCTATGCTTTGCCTGCTAGATTTCTCTTGTCAGTTTTCAGGTGCAGCAACAGAGATCTGTTCCTGCAAGATCCATAAATAAGACTGAAAATCCATTCAGTTACAATACAAGTGTCCACAATGTTTATTTCACTGTACATTGAGCTTCTTCCTATAAAAAGCTGCAGAATCAGTGCCTCCTGATTTACTCACAGACTCAGTGAGTGGTGGCATATGCCAACAGGAGGTTGGTGGGTATAGTTTAGGTACCTTCCTTTGAAGATTTCCTTTACTCTTTCAGCAGAAATATAGGAAACCTTACTCTGCCATTTTGATGTGCAGGGCTGACCTTTTGCATCAGCAAAACCTGCTGTTAGGAGCCTGATACAAGATTCTTTTTTTCAGATGGTATAAATGAAGAACAAATTTACTATGGCATCACAAATGGGAGCAGGCCAGACACAGATGAAATTAAAGGAAGTTGTCCAGAGCATATTATCATACTAATGAAACAGTGCTGGGAACAGGTACCAGAGAATCGGCCAACCTTTAAAGGTGATTTACTGCTTTCTGATTATTATGGTGCAACATATAGTGATTTTAAAATCCAGCAAAGTGAGCACAGAGATATACACAGCTGCATCAGAGATGCATGAGCCTCATGCACCAGCTGAGTGGAGAAGCAGCACTTTTTAGGGGAAAAGCTGTAGCAGCTCATCCCTAATTCAGCACTCGACTGGGAATTAACCAGGTTGTATACCACCCAATGATCCAGGTTCCACTGTAGTTTGTATGAAAGATCCAGGTTGTGTTTGCCCCTTGCATAGGTGAGGTGTGCAGGATGTACAAGGTATGCAGATGAGGTGTGCAGGATAGGGGGAGAGCAAGAGGCCCAACTGCTATTCTTGGCCACAAAAGAGCACAGGCTCTAACTCCCTCCATCCACCTACATGGAGCCAAAAGGATTTGGATCCTTCACATACCTGCCAGCTGTGCATTTGGAAAGAGGATGCGCTCTGGGTGCAAGCTGGTACTCAGCATGTCAGCTTAGATGAACAATTGAACTGCACTGTTTGGTCTTAATGCTGAATGGAATTGTATCTTTGTCTTGCCAAGACACAGCTGCAGCTTAGAATACAGGAAAGGTGCAGCATGTGAAGCAAGATATGAGAGCATTTTCTTGGAGGACACTGACTTGCTTACCTGCTCAGCCTCTTTGATTCCCAGTCTGAAAGACACAGTCTGTAGGGGCATTGAAGTTGGACAGTTACTAAATAGATCATCTGCTACTTTAAAAATGAATAGAAAATAAAACCATCTCTACTTTGATCTTTTTAAGACTAAAGTCTGTTGCTTTTCTAAATTTGTGTAATCCAGTGTATAAAGTTTTCTTGGAAGTAGGCAAATGTGGCTCAGTAATTTATAGTTTTCACTTGAAACAACTTTCACCAAACTCTTTCCTTTTTACAGAAATCAGTAACATATACAAGCCATTCTACTATCATTGCTTAGAACAAGATGTTGAAGATGAAGTGAGAAAGATAAAAGTAAGTATGGTAACATGCCATGTTCTTCATAGCATAAGAAGATGTACATGCAACCACCTAAGGCCAGGTTCTAACTCCCTTACTCATACTGAATAGGACTGGACTCTGTGAGCACTCCTAGGAATTTCAATAAGTCTTGCTTGGTATGAGTTAAAGTGGAAGCACCTGACCCATGTTAAGTGTAAAGAAGCTCAGTGGAGTACCATATTTTCCTCTCATCCCAGAATAAAAACTACACATTTTGTTTTTGCAAGGCAGAATAAAACAAACAAACAAACAAACAAACAAACAAACTTACTTTTCCTTGTAGTAAGTAACTGAGTAACAGCAGCGAGGGAGCAAAGCCCTGCTCATTGCTCTTCTCCCTGTGGATTGTATACAGAGCTATTTTCACTTTTACCTGGCAGAAGCTTAAGCAACTGAAACTGCTCTTACCATGTTTCCTCAGTTAGAATGTGTACCCCAGTGTCCAGCAGGTGTTTTTGGAGGGGGTGGAGGGGAGGTGTGTTTGTGAGAAACTACGGTAGATTCTGGTCTGATTCTGATGAGCGATGTTTCTCCACTTGGTTCTGCTCAGAGCAGAAGGCCTGAACACACTGCATGTTTACACTGGTGAAATCGGTATTAGCTTTATACAATAAGAGCAAACAGACAACCAGCTGTCTCAGGTAAGTTGCCACTTGAACAGTATTGCAGCACCTCATGAGTAGGTAGCAGAGGAGACTGCAATCTGAGCTTGTATCAAGCAAGCAGCTGTCCCAAGATAACTGCAGGCACAGCACATCTAGGTTGGCAAAACAGCAGTGTAATTTTAAAACTTTTTCCCTGTGGTAACTCCTAACCTGAATTCTAGTAAGTGATGCTGCAGTAGTCATATCTGGTGTGTCTCTATTCCTTTTTACACCTACTTAAATATATTGTACTTCTAGGTCTTAACATCAGTTTTACTGTGGTGTAACTCCATTGGCATTGGTGGAAATCAGCAAGCCTGTTTGCTGACCAGCCTAGAGGCGACACTCTGAGCCACAGTTTGTGAAGTTCTTTTGCTGAGTGTTTAATATGCATACAAATTTACTATACGTTCATATGCTGCCTAGAGCAGCGAGGCCCAAACCTGGCTGATGCCTCTAACCTCCACAACACCACAAATTATAGAATAATTTATGAAGTAGTTGCAGTTGATACATCACTAATTTTAATAGTTAATAAATGTAAAAGTTCTTAATTACAATAAAAGAAAGAAAATATAAATTTATGAGTTGCCCATCAGATGCAAGCTGGCCCTTCTTCCTCTGATAGATATACAATTGCAAACTGCTCTATAGAGGGATGTTTTCCTGACCTGAGAAATAGTGAAAAGTAGGTTGTTTCCCAAGAAATGTTTACTGCCAGCTTAGGATGATTTCCAGTATTTTAAGTGGAGAAGTGAAAGAGTCTGCCTGTGCGTCTGTTCTGCCACACTATAATATTTTAGATGTGTTCCTCTCTTCCCAAAACTGCAAAATGAGGAACTGAAAGATTCTGATGTGAAAAGTCTCTGCAGTATAAAGAAAAGTCTAGTGTTGACTGACATGATAATAAAGCTTTTTAAAAATCAAGCTAATGAATAAAGATTCTTTCAGGATGGACTTAGCCAACCTTATTCATGTCAACTAGTAAATACTTATGTTATGAAAGCATCTTAAAACCCAGGCCAGAACTAGGGAGCCGTTGTGCTGGGTGCTCCACATACAAAAGGTAGTCCCTGGTCTAGAGGGCCTACAGTCTAAAAACATAAGCAGATGGGGAGTAAAGGATGCAATTACAATATGCAAGGAAATGCATATGGTAAGAAATTAATACAGCTATTCTAGTTAAATATATCTTTCTGACAAGCATCTCTCTGTGTAAATAGTCCTCTAGAAATCATGCAGGCAGGGAATAAACTGCTGCCTCTATTAGTGGGGCTGTGTAGGACCCGAGGGGAAGGTAGCCATCCCAGGACCTGGTTGTGTCCCCCCCCCTCCCCCCTTTGTGAGCTGCTCCACTTGCCAGTCATTTCCAGGTCTCACTTCCCCCCTCCCATCTCTTTCCTGCCATGACTAATGTTGTTTGTTGTTGGGGGAGAAGTCCCTGGGGCTGGGTGTAACTTTGCTAGGAGCCTTGTCTACTCCGGTAAGCCAGTCTGGGGCCTCTGCTCTTCCTCCACATTTCTCATGTAAGGGAGTGCTCCCATAAGCTTGAGGGCTTGCCAGGGCTTCAGCTGTCAGAGCCTTGGCCCCCTTTTTCTCTGGCCTCACCTTCTGCATTGGTCCACTGATTAAGGCCTCAGCTCTCAGGCATTGGCCCTGCCTTGACAGCAAGCTGGGGGTCCCGCCTCACTATGCTAGTCTCCACTTCTCTGGCTTGGGGTGGACTTCTGGCACTTGTAATAGGGGAGTACACCCAGGCACCCGTGCTCATGGTCTCCTCTGCCCCTGCACCCACAATCCTCTCCTCCGGCTGCAAGTTCAGAAGATGAAACAGAAAAAGAAACAAGTCATAAAATGAATAGTCTCCCTCCCTCAGGGTAAAAGCTGCCTGCAGGCCCTACCTCCACCCAGGAGCTCCTCTTCATGCTGCAAGCAGAGGATGTCCCCTTATGTGCAGGGAGACTGGGCTTATGTCTCTCAGCCTAGCCGCCTCCTACTCACATGACTGGATCAGCTGTGTCCACCCCCCCCCCTTCTTGCAGGGACCAGGTGCAGCAAATTGCTTCAGTAGCCCTCTGGCTTTTTTAGCCCCTGGTTCAATCCACCAGGTCCCCTACTCCTTGCTGCCCTCCTTGGCCCCTAATTTCCTACCGTAGTAGGTATTTCAAGTAACAGGAGCAGGGGTTCCCTGTTAGAGACTGTTCATGGAATAAGGGACTGATTCTTACCTGGGCAGTATGTCAGAATCAGGTCTGAGGAACAGATTGCTGTAATGGGCTTTAGGACTCGAGCTCTGTTCTGGGAAGAAGGTATGTTTATGGGAAGAAGTGGGCTGGTCTGGCTTGATTTTATCTTTGAAAGTACTTCCTGGAAGTAAAAACGAACAGTGACTAATCATTTTCAGAGAACAGATTCTCTCAAGCTAGGAGCAAAAGGTCACATTCAGATGTCCTTAAATCAAGTAGAAGTCCATTTTACTTCAAGTCAAGTTTTGCCCTAGTCGAGGTTTAAAAACAAAACAAAAAAAAAGCAGGGAGAGCTGAAACATCACAATGACACGAGATTATACTTTGGCTTTTGTGAAATGAAGACAAGGGTTTATAGAATTGGGAGTACACTTCTACTCCATGTTGCATCCTTTCAGAGACATTCTCCAAACTTGTCTCTTCACATCCTCCAGAAGAATCAATAGGAAGACACAGCCATGACCAGGTGTTACTTTTTTCTGCTATACTTTACAGGTCGGGGTACAAGATGGGATACATTTTGGCTATCTTTGTCTTGTGTATCATTGTATTCTTCAAGCAATCTCCATCTTCTAGGCACAGCCATATCTCAGGAGCAGAACAGAGCCAGACTGTCAATTCAATGGGACTCTGTGGAGTAAATGTTCAGTGGTTGTCTACACATGCAATTTATTTGAAACAAACTCTGGTGCATATTGTAGAGGAGTTTATTGCTCCTGGATGCCATGTTTGAACCTGCGCCCAGGACCTCAGCACACTGAGCCATGTTGGATCAGCCCCAGCTGGCAGGAGACCCAATGGAATCATCCTGGGGTTGTTCTGACACAGCTCAATATGCTGCAGAGGGGCTGGCTGGGATATGAGGGTGTTCCAGTGCAGATCTACCTGGCAGGCAGCCTCTGCACTGAAGCACCCTTGTAGCTCAGCCAGCCTCATCAGCATCTACACATGCATTACCGCAGAGTAAAAAACTCTGCCGTAGGGTAGTACAACTACTCGCTTAGTGTCGTAGTTACGTTCTTGAAAAAAATGCAACTTTAAGTGAAACAATGTTAAGCTAATCCAATTACGTCACAGTAGTTGCCTACTAGCAGGTAGCGGCCAAACAACATTATAAACCGAACATTGCGCGACTTTAAACAAGTATGCTCTCTAACAGATTAGCAAAGTAATAATGAAACAATGTTAACTGGGAGGATGTTAAGTGAGGAGCACCTGTATTTGTATTTACAAGTACTAACCCGCGGTGGAGTTTATTAGTTTACTGCAGCCTAGTAGGGCCTCGTGGCTAGATGCTAAAATGTTTACTGCAGAGCTAATTAGGCAGCTCCACAGTAAATGTGTTGTGTAGACACATCCAGCATGTATAAGGACATAGTTTGCCAAGATGAGAGGATCACATGCTATCATTCCAGAGCAGGTCTACCTGCTTTCACTGAAAACAGACATTTAACTTTACTGCTAACCAGGCTTTGGAAACGATCATTGTGCTGTACCTGTATTCCATGTTCAGGCTTAGCATGAGATCTGTGCAGGTCGTTCTTTTGTGGCATGTTATTTTGGGAATGCATCTGTTTTTCACCTTATTTTTTTTACTCTGTACAGATAGAGTACCCCGCACCACCTGAAAAGATACAAAGGATGCAGTCCCTTCAGATAGATGCTGTGTCTGAATCTCCCAGTAACACAGCCACAGGTAATTATTTCTAGTCACTAATGCATTATTCCCAGTGTTTTGCTTAGGGTAAATTCAGTGCTCGCATAATCTGCATGTAACCTTTTATCATGAAGCCATTTCAAACAGACCGACATACTCAGAACTCTGGAAAGAATCTAGAGTATTGAATCAAAAAATGGGATTTATCCCAGTTGTAAGTCATGAGTCACTGTTTCCAGGCTCTACTGTTTGAAAAAACAGGTTTTTTACACTGTTCTGCTTTCTTCTTTCTAGGAAGAATTTTCCTTTTCAGTATTTGATTTGTCATTGCTACTTTGCTAATTACCTTGCCTACTAATGTTAATTCGGCAGCACATCACAACCACAGAACTAGCTGGCACACGTGTTCTGCCAGAGTTCAGTTGCAAACTGACCAGTTAGCAATGCTCATACACCCATTTATACATACACACAAAATTGAATGATTGGGAAAATTCTACATGAAGTTTTTGTATTCTAGAGTATTTTAGAAGATTGTGGAACATTTCATATTAGGAAAGATTCCAGAACATTCGTCAGAGAATAGCCTATACCATGTGGTCACAACCCACTTATTCTTGTCTCAAGTAAAAAGTGTCATAGAAGCATCCCTGCAATTACGCTTAGAAAACTTACTGCACTATGGGTCCAATGGACCCATTTACACACAATATGATATATGTGCCTTCTTTATCTAGAACACCTGTACAAAAATGAATGACAGTAGCGTAATCAAGGAGGGGCAACTGGGTCAGCAGCCCTGGGCACCAACTTAGTGGAGGGGATGGAAAGCTAACAGCACCTGCTGCAGTCACACTAGCAGCCAGAAGTCACCACTGCCTTCATGCATCACTGCTGGCCTGGCCACCTAGCTGCTTGGTTACATCTCTGAATGAAACACAAGTATGAGCAGTGGAAGCATAAACAAACAGAAAAAGCCCATGAATGACAGTCTGAACTGCCCAAATATGTCTAAGTTATAACATTTTGGATTTAAAAACTGGGTCCACTGAACTTAGTATCTGGTTTATTTCCATCAGCTGAAGATTCTTATTGGCTACCATTAGAAGAATGGCCAATATCTTGAAAGATTGCATCTATTTCTTCTGGAGTCTGCAGATTTCTTGCCATTTTGCCCTAATAGCATTACTTGGCTTTCCCTTCCATCCCTTTGTTTGTGCCAACTAGTTTTTGCTCCGTATTTAGGCTCTAGGTTCATGAACACTTCCCCACTTCCCACACTAACCATCCCCATCAATACTGTAAGTACAAGGATGTAGAATTAGAAAGTATTTTTTGGTTTAAGATCTTGCTTCCCAGTGATTTTACTTTGGGAACATGAGAATGGCATAAGTTTACTCTGATCATCCTTTCCTTCTTGGCAGGCTTCCTACCAAATCCTGGTTGGCCCACGTTTGACAGGCTTGCAGAAGTCTCTGGTTGTAGATTGTGATACAATCCCAGTACTGTGCATACCTGAACTTTTTTCACCACAGTGCCCTGCTAACAGAAGATGGTCTCAAATCTGTAGCACTACCCTATAGGCATTTGAAAAAAGCAGTCCTGATTCGGTGCCTGCAGCAGGCACTATTCAGCCATGTGGGGGTAGGAGACAGCCCAGCCAAGCCAGCCCTGTAGGAAAAGAGGGCATGGCCCAGCCCCACAGAGGTAACGGGGTGCAGTCAACCCTGATGGACCATGTGGGGCTTGAGGTTTGGGAATCTGAGGAATGGAGGGTGGCTATATTAATGGCCACTGCTCCCCCATCACCAAATTTCCTGACCTGGGGGACCCCACAGGCTGGATGCCAAAGCTGGTTGAGAACCCCTGAAGTAGCACCCCTGATGAGTAAACAGGCCATTCTCTAGTATAATCATTGTTTGTTAAATTGGCCAAATGATCCATTCCTAGTTAAGGTTAAGTGTATGGTGGGACCATTGAAGAAAACATTAGTAATATCAAACTTTAGTACTGTATAAAATAGCACCAATAAGTAGGTATGTACTACAGGCCTGGTTCACTACTGTATTCTTGTTTTGCTCAGGTGTAAGTCCAGTTAACATCAAACCCTGTTTTTGAGTCCAAGAACTCACTTTTTTTTTTTTTTTTTTATTTGTTAGCTCCATATCTTCTATGAGGTGGCTCCATTTCAGTAGCTGAGAACTTTAGTATCAAAATGAATCCTGTATATAGGACAAACATTTGCACCGAAGTAGTAAATGAGGTTTTACATTTGAATACCAATCTGTACTGCACTGTAGCTTAAACTAATTTGAAATCTTTCCAGATAATATGTTATGTAAAACACAGTATTATCATTCCTTTAGTTACCTTTTACGAATTACCTGTTTTAATGTAAAGATACTGGACTCTAGTGTAGTGTTGTTCAGATGTTCCTGAGAACTACAGCTGTACCTTTGCATTATAGGGAATTAATTTCTTGAATTATCCTCTCTTTCAGATCAGCCCACATCCCTACACAGTTCTCATGGCCTTTCAGCTGGCAATGTGAATGAAGCCATGTTTGCTGCCTGCCCAGATCACCAGCCTGTTGAGAGCTGCGAGACCTCCTTGGAACCCTTTACGAACCTAGAAAGAAAACTGCAGGATGAATACAACTACCATAAATATGGCAGCCGGATGGATAAGTCAGAAAGTCAACCCATAATATACACCCCTGAAATGAGAGAGGAGGAAAGGAGACGAAGGGTTTCCCATGATCCATTTGCAAAACCATCTTTTACGCCACAAATGAAGGAATTGCATGTGAAAACTGAAAACACAGGCCCAAAAGCCAGCCCTTTCAACAAGACGACCAGTTACAATCATTCCCAACAATCACCTGCAGGAATGCCAACACAGGAATATTTGCCATATATTCCAAATGTGACTTACAGAGCAGGAGTTGTAGACTTCACTGCTGGAAGTACAGAGGATCTCTATGGGTCAGGCTCAACCAATACGTTTAGTCTGAGTAAGCGCCCTGTACCTGAATCTGGCCTGGGCCATCAACCACAGACATCCCCAGCTTGGTTTCCAACAAGCCTGCAGCCAGAGCCAGGTAAGCAAGATATTTGCTTAGCGCAACTCTGACACATAATCAAAACTCCTTTCTTTAGCTCTTCTTCCAGAAATAAAACAACTAATCATTTTCTAGCACAATTGTCAGTACCTTGCCTTTGAGCCATGATGCTAGTAACAAAGTTCATGTAAATATACTATGATCCACTGCTCTTTTTGTTTGCAGATGTTTTTGTATCATGAAAAGTGCCATTTCCTGGGTCAGGCCATAGGGCCATCTTGCCCACTATTGTCACGCTGCACCAGGTTGCAGCCCCTCTTCTGCTCCTTCTAAACCTCCTGCTGAGGTTGTGACTGCTTTTCTCCCCACATCTTTTTTGTTATGCACTTGCCTTCGGTGGCCCCACCAAGCCCTGGGGCCTGTTGGCCAACTTCCTCCTGGCTTTGGCCAAGCTGGCCAACTACAAGACCAGGAAGGAGACTCTGGCTGGAAAGAGCCCAGGCAAGCGTGGGGCTGTCTTCCTGTCACTCCTCTGCTCATGTCTCTGAGCAGAGTTTCACTGGGCAGCATCTACAGGCTCCTTTGACTCCTTCAAGGGACAGTGGATGCTGGCCAGTGTACTCTGCCCGTGTCCCCTTCAACATCCCTTGTTATTAACTTGTGACCTCCCTCCCCTTCCTGTTTTCTCTTTATTTCTCTTGTGGAATTATTTATATCCCCATTGGCCTCCCTTTCATGATGGGCCTAAGCCCATGTCTTTCAACACAAATAGGTCTGTGTCACACGGTAACAGAGTAGACGTTGAAAGGGAGAGTGAAATAGGTGCGACCAGGGTTTTTTTCTACTGTTCCCTTCTCACTTGCAGCCTCCAACATTTAAGCCCTAGGAAGTTCTGATTCAGAGGCTGTACCCTTAACTCACATGCTCAATAGCTACTGGTGCCCCTAGTCTCCAAGAATTTGTCCCCTCCAATCCCTTTTTGAATCTGGCTAAACTGTCAACTTCCACAACATCTATCAATCTATGAATCTGATGGCCATGAATTCCACACTTGAATTATGTGCCGTGTGAAAAAAAAACAAACAAAAACAAAAACACTTCCTTTTGTTAGTTTTAAACTTATTACCTACTAGTTTCATTCTGTGACCCCTAGTTGTCACTTGTACTCATTTTAAATGCTCTAGGCTTTTTTCTCCAGTGTATTTTTTTCCTGATAAATTCCATTGACTTCTGCTACTGAGTTACTCCTGTTTGATAGTGTAGACAGGAGAATAAGACCAAGCACTTGGTCTTAAGCAGCTAAATTTATAAATGAAATCTTCTGATCCCTGTTTATGTTCAAAATTCCATAAACAAAAACCCTATCACCAAATCATGTTACAAGTTCTTTGATTCAAGAGCTATAAAATGAGAGGCATATAAGATCTGTCATTTTTTATTTGCTAAATCAGCTATAAAATCTAATGGCAGGGAATTTACAGCACAGAAGCAGCTTTAGAGTGAGGTATTTTGTTACTTTTCAGAAAAGGAAATCTTTACTGCTCTGGCTGGTAGAGGAATACCATAGCTGATAAGAAACCCACATCTGCAAGCAGCCCTGAATAGGGTTGCCAACTCTAATTGAAACCATTCTGGGAGACTTCCAGAACGCCAACACGCCCGTGACACATGCCAACATGCCCACGTGCTTGTGTATATCAGTTATGGGTTACAGTGCATAGACTTTACATCAGGAAGGCAAATGCACATGACTATTGCATTTAAAACACTCACTGGACTACTGTACACATCAGATTTAACATTTAATATTTATTTTAATGAATGCCCTATCATTTATCTCCTGGGTGCCTCAGTCTTCTGGAGATTTAGATCGAAATCCTAGGGAGTCCTGGGCAAACATGGAGGGTTGGTGACCCTAGCCCTGAGACAGACAAAGCCTCTTCTCTGGAAAGTTATGAGTATCCATTTTATCTTGTAATACTAGCAGATGAACAATGTATCTCCTTGGGAACAGAAGGGTACCTAGGTATGGAAGGGAAGGGAGAGAGTATTGCTGATGTAGCAGAAATTTAATGTAAATAAGTGGGTCAGTAATGGAGCTGGGCTGTAGAATTTGTACCATACACCTTCTAGGAACAAAGTAAGGTATTAGCTAGATTAATTCTCTTACTCTGTCAGCTGGATTTTCCTAGTATGGCATCCATTTACAGGACTCCCCATACCAGGAAACCATGGGTGCCATACAGTGACAGAGAATGCCAAAACGATTGCAGTCTGTCAGAATAATCTTGTGTGCAGTCTGTTATTGTAAACTGTATCAGTGGTGGTCAGCCTGTCTCACAAGCTGAATCCAGCCTGCAAGGCTACATCTTCCAGCCCTTGGGACTCCCCACAGGTCCAGAAGTTTGGTGTTAGGGGAACAGTGGCATCATTACATGGCTTCCAAAGCAGTGGCAATTAATGCCATCACTGCTCTCCTGCCGCTACATTTCTAGACCCATGAGGAGCTCCCACAGGCTGGATCCATCATGCAGGGCGACTCTATAGCTGGATTTAATATGTGAGGCCAACCCCATGCTGAACTGGTCCACAAACCTACCCGCCACCACTCATCTGGCCCATGGGGCCAGAAGGTTGAGCACCACTGGACTATGTGAATAAGTTTATGGACATGGATTTAAAGTTCCCAGATCTGCAATTGGGAATTATGTGCTCAGCTTCTTAAATCCTGTACAGAAGCCAGAGGAATACAAGAGCCATTTTAGGGAAGCAGCATGACACACAGGAAAGATATCTGACTGAGAACGGGGAGATCTGCATTGCACTGGCAGCCAGGGACGAACCTGGGGGTGAGAGTGCTACAGTCTGGTCACAAACCCCCTTTGGCTGTGCACTGCATACACAGTGAGCTCTCTGAGTTTACTGACATGTCAGCTTAGCTTCTTATGGAGCTCTACATGGACTGTGAGCTCTGCGCTCACCACCTGGTCAGAGTGAGGATTCACCCTTCCCTCCCTCTCCACACCGCCCCCCCCAATGATTTCAGTGGGGCAAAGAGGGAATGAGTGTTGGGGCCCAACCCCTGGGCTCTAGAGCTGTGCAAACAGGAGGTTGAGCACTATTCCTGCCCATTCCCTCTTTTTCCCTTGCTGTTCAATTCAGGGAGGGTGTGGGAGAGGGATGGGAAGGGTGAATGGCACCAGTGCTTAACCCCTGGGACTCCAGAGCTGGGCAAAAGCAGGACCTCAGGCCAGCCTCTGTGCCAACTAGCTGGTGAGCTGAGAGTTGACAGCATGTGCAGAGCTCTGGCAACAGCTGTGCTGACATGCTGGTGAGCTCAGATAGCTCACTGGCATCCGGGGGCAGGGGCAGGTGCAGCCACACCCCCTGTAGCTGTAGTGTATGGGCAGTGAGCCCTCTTCACAGCTCTACACAGCCAGTGAGGATGTGGCTGCACCTCCCTTGCTGCAGTCCTGGCTCCGCCCACACTGCCAGCTCTTCCACTAACTTACTGTGTGACCTGAGCCAAGTCGCTTAGATGGCGAGTACCTACGTATTAGGCACCTAAATCCATCTCTAGACTCTGATCCTGTACTGACCAGCAACGACCTTTTAACCTCACGGAGAGACTGAAGTGGATTGCTTTTGAATACAATTTTTTTTTTTTGGCGGGGGGGTTGTTTCATTGCATCTTCTTATTTTTATATTACATCCAGTTTCTATAATTGGTTGTTTTGTAAACTGCCCTGAACCTTTTTTGGGAAGAGTAGCATGTGAATCTAATAAGTACAATTAATTTTAAGTATTACAGCTGTTTTAATGAACTTTTGCCTTTATGGAGAATAAAATACTCTTGGCATTTTGTGTCTTCTTTTGTAATTGTTTAGGTAAAATACAACCTAGTCAGTTTAAGAAAAAGAATTTTACTTATACTCCAGTGGGCCCTACAGAACAACAAAAAAGCATAGGTAAGTACTGTAACCTTGTTTACTGAAAGCCTACGGGATGTGCTTTATACCTTAAACAACATAACAGATGACCAGTACTTTGAAAGTTACTTTGATTAATATACTTGCTTCATGCTTCTAAAAATTGCAGGGTACAAATACTAATGACAATACACAAAGCTTAAAGTTAAGTATGTGCTTAAATTCTTGGCCACACCAGGGACTTAATACTGTGTTATGTTCAGAAATTGTTAAAAAGGAAGAATGTTGCATTCTACCTATCCCAGATATGCAGTTGGCCCAGTAAAGAGCATCACCCTAATAAGTCCCTGCCTCTCAATTCCTGGACCTTCAAGGCCGCAGCATCACTCTGACACTAAACAGTCACTGTTCTCTCCTTTGGACAGGCTCCCAGATGCAGGCCTCACAGCTGCTATTCTTTGGGATACAGGGCTTCACAGCCAGACTACTGTAAGCCCTGACACCATGTCTCAGCCTTTATATATACACCACTAGTTGTCTTTGCTATTGGTTCTCTGAGCTTTTCGGTTAACTCTTTCAAGGACAATATGACAAGCAAGCAAAGAATACAGGCTTTAGGAAAGGAATTTCTTAACCCTAATCGCTTATACTTTCAAGAAAGCACTGAGTTACAGATCTCATAGATGTATATGCTGGTACGTAGCAGGTGGATGCCCTGCTTTTCAGACAGCATCTCTATAACTCCTAAGAGAGCCTCTGACCCTCCCTCTTCTGCTATCCAGACTGGGAGATTCCAGCTTCTTTGCAGAGAGTCCATCATGTCCTGGGATAGAGTGAACATTAAAAGATGAAGTGGGTGGCCCTAAATAGCTCTGTCGTGACTGGAATATTGTTATAATCCTAGATAACCTCATGTAGAGTACTGTGTATACTTCTGGTCAACCAGGTTCAAGGAAGGCGAATCCAAGCTAAAGAAGGTGCAGAGAAGGAATATTAGGATGACTGAAGGAGTGAACAGCCCATCTCACGAGAGGAGACTACAAGAGCTTATCTTGTTAAGTCTACCAAAACAAAGCCAGAGAGGGGATATGATAGCTCTTTATAACCACTTTGGAGAGCAAACACTAGACAGCAAAAAAATCATTTAAGCTAAAGAACAGTGTTGACATTAGGACAAATGAGTTCAAACTGCCCGTGTATATGTTTAGGCCGGACAGTAGAAGAATGGTTTCCCAATATCAAAATCGGTGAGGTTTATGAAAGGGATTCTAAGCTGTGGTTGTTTGCAGAAAGGGACTAGACTTAGTGACTCAGGAGATCCTTTTCAGTCTGTGCTCCTACTGGGTTGCAATAAAATTCCATAGAATTTGAAGTCTGATAAAATATATTCCTTTTGTTTTCCTATATACTTTTAGAAACAAATCACTTTTTTGACATAGCAATTGTAATAAAGAGTAATTTTCATGCACAAATCCAGTTTTTGGCCCAATCACGATCAAGCAGTTCCACGTTGGCACTTGAAGCTTAGGTGCATAAGCAATCATATCTGATATCCAGCTAGGGTGCTCAAAGTCTACTCTTTGGTGAGAGAGGCAGTGACCTGCTGGGGAGCGATGGCTTCCACTTCTCTCTGCTGGGCAGGAGGCTCTTTCAGCCAGATTGGCTGACCTGCTCCACTGGGCTTTAAACTAAGCCTGCCAGGGGACAGGGTGGGGACTACTGCCACTGCTGGCACACTGAGCAACCCTTGCAAAGCCAGCAGGCCAAGGCACTTAAGGGAGCCCACCACTGCCCCAGCCCTGGAACAATCTGTCGGCAAGGCAAGGGTCTCCAAGGGGACACTTGCCTGCCTGTACGCTATTCTCCAAGCTCCTGGCATTCAACAGGAGGAACTTGTGCTCCTGATTAACACAAATAATTATGATGTCATTAGGGATAATGGGGACCTGGTGGGACTCCACCCATGGTCCAGTCATGGGTATAGATGGCTATATCCTGTACAGGAGAGATTGAGTGGACAAAAGGGGTGGGGATGTAGCTCTCGCTGTCAAGGAGAGCTATGCATCCCTGCAAGCAGATATTGGTGCCCAGGGTGGATGACTGGAGATCCTCTGGGTTAAAATCTGTGGGGAACACGGCACAGGGGACACAGCGGTGGGAGTCTACTACAGACCTCCCACCCGAAGTCAAGAGCTTGACCAGGAGTTCGCCAGGGAACTGGCTGAGGCTGCATGCTCCCAGTCCATGGTTGTCATGGGAGACTTCAGCTACCCTGACATCTCATGGGAAGAGCACTCAGCCAAATCTGAGCTTCCTCTCGTGCATGGATGAGCTGTGACGCAAGAAGTCTATGGGCCAAGAGGTAAAGCACTGCTCATCCTGGTAGTGGCAACTGGAGATGACCTAATTAGCGACCTAACGATCGAAGGGAAGCTGAGTGACAGTGATCATGCGCCAATCACCTTCACCGTCTGCTGTAAAGCTGGCAAGTCAGTCAGCAATACAGAAAACCCTCAACTTCAGGAAAACTGACTTTGACAAGCTCAGGAGGCTGGTCAGTGAGGCCCCAAGGGATCACGACCAAGGGGAGTGGTTGCTCCTCAAGGGAGTGATCTTAGATGCACAAGCTAAGTCTATCCCATCTCGGAGGAAAGGCAGCAAAAGGGTACAGCAGCCCCCTTGGCTCAGCAAGGAACTAGCGGACCTCCTGCATCTAAAAAGAAAGACCGACAAAGGATGGAGGACAGGATCCACCTCCAAGGAGAAATATCCTGCTCTGGACCTGCAGGGAGTGAACCAAGAAGGTCAAGGCTGCAACGGAACTCCAACTGGCTTGAAGTATCAAGAATAATTTTAAAAGTCCTTTTTTAGCTATGTGGGGAGCTGAAGGAAAAGCAAGGGCAACATTGGACCCCTGCTAAACCAGGTGGGACAACTGATGCCCAGGAAAAAGCCAACCTACTAAATGGGTACTTTGTGTCAGTCTTTCACCAGTCCCATGGGACACCCCCGACCATTACAGGACAGGGAGACCCAGGTGAGGG
>NW_017728886.1:147357006-147369467 GCF_001723895.1 Crocodylus porosus
GAACCTGATGGTGTTTAACACCGAAAAATGCAAGGTTCTCCACCTTGGGAAGAAAAACCTGCAGCATGCCTATAGGCTCAGCAGTGCTACACTGGTTATCACTAGAGATGAAAGGGACTTGGGGGTCATGATTGATGACAAGATTCAACTCTTATAAACTCCTGCAAGACCATTTCAGGCAGGACATGAGGAAGAACTTCTTTACTACCCAAGCTCCCAAGGTCTGAAATAGCCTGCCATCAGAGGTGGTTCAAGCACCTACTTTGAATGCCTTCAAGAAAAATTTGGATGTTTATCTTGCTGGGATCCTATGACCCCAGCTGACTTCCTGCCCTTGGAGCAGGGAGCTGGACTCAATGATCTTCTGAGGTCCTTTCCAGCCCTAATGTCTATGAAAATTTAGAATTGAGGCTCCTAATTTAAGTGTCCATGATTGAAAATCAGATTTAAGGTGCAACATTTAGTATTCAGATGAATTAAAACATTTGATTGGATAACCATTTAAAGATCTTTAGTCGCAGAATCTTAGGAGGGCAGCAGTCCAGAATCACTTATTATTGCAAGCCTTAACTCAGATCATGTCATTCCACAGCTGTGTTTACAAGTAGGGCTTTTGCAAATGCATGTGCCTACTTAGTTATCTGAACAGCCCCATATGTGAACAAACAGGTCATTGATGCAAAGTGTTACAGGAATTTTGCACACAAATTAGTTATGGAGTTGAACATGTGTTCTCTGGGAGAACACCTCTTTGTAGGTTATTTCATGAAAATTTATATTCTGTGCTTTAGAGCTAAAAAGCAGCTTGTCAAGCTCTGTGATGATAACGTTGCAAAATTACCAAAATCTCTAATGGTTTAGTAGCTGTACTAAGAAATTGAACCTGAAATCTACTCTAAAAGCTGTGAATGAGGTAAATCAGTAAAACAAAGGCAGTACCTTCAAGAAATGATGTTAATATACTATAATTTAGAGTTACAAACTGTCATGATCATGGATCCTGATTTTCTCCATTTAAAAATTGCAAAATCTCTGATAACTCCTCCCCCCCACACAAAATCCATGTTTTTCTTTGATTAAAATGAAACACCACTGCGCTGCCACCCCCACTGCTGCTGGGCAGGCAAGGGGTGCCTCCCCATGGCAGTGCAGTGCTCCCAGCAGTGGCACCAAGCTTCCCTGCCCTGCTCTGTTCTGTTGTGCCAAGTCCTGCCCACTGAGCTGCAGAGACCCCAGGGGCAGGGCAGGGCAGGGAGCCCCAAGCCCACAGCTGGCAAACCGCATCTGCCTGTACCCTGTGCACAAATCTGGGGGGCACATGCCCCTTATGCCTCCCTCAGGAGTATGCACACTGGTAGGGAGCCATCCCCGCCCTTGACAAGTCACCCATGGCTCCCTGCCCCGGCCCTGTGGCCTTACATTGTTGCCCCAACTGCAGCTGCAGCCCCTGAGCCCCAAGCCCCACACACCACCCTGGGTGGGAAGCAGCCCCAGGTCTGCCGAACTCCCTTCCTCCTTCCCCCACCAACTTGCTTGTGGGGAGCCGCTCTCATGCTGCCTGGTTGCCATGCATATGTGTGCACATGCACATGGCACCCCCTGCCCGATCACCCTCCACCTGCTCCCCCAGCCTCCTGCAGGCTGGAACTCTGCCAGGTTGCGAGGGAAAACGTGCTGCTTCCCACATTTTTCTCCTTAAAAAAAGTGGGGGGGGGGGACCCCAAAAACAAAAAACAGCATTTTACTGCATTTTGTGACAAGTGGAAAACATGGATCTGATCCCTGGTCATGAGGCAAAACAGCTCTCCCAAATTGTACAGTTGGTTCAGTAAAAAGATAAAATCAGAAGAAATTCTTGCCTCTTGGACATTTACTGGGCCACAGCTACAAGAACAAGCCAACCTGCATGAAACAAACAGTCATTTTCTGTGGCATTAGAGAACTGCAGATTCACAATGTAGATTCAGTTCCATGAGGAGGGGTGAAGCCAGATCTGAAAAGATTTTTTTTTTGCCATGTGGCTCTCAACCAGGATACCGTGGTACTCTGGGCTGTTATGAGATCCTTTGAGGGGTACCACAGGAGCTAGGGAGATCAGCAAATAAGGGCAGGCTCAGGCCCTCATTGCCTGGCTGCTCCCCTGCCCTTCTGTAAGGAGATAAGCCATAAGCACTATAGTAAATTAGTTTGAAAATGGGGTGCCACTCAGTTCACTGAAGTTATGGAGGGGTGCCTTGAGTCTATAAAGGTTGAGAACCACTGGTCTACACCAAAAGAACAGGGGAGTATTGGTTTTTAAAAATCACAAAGATAGTCTCCTTTTCGACCTTTATTTTGATTACCTTAAGCATATGTATTAAAGTTGTTGCATCAGTCACTATTTTGTTGTTCTTTGCTTTTATGCACTTATAAATCTCAAACATATCTACTCAGAAATTGGGTATTTTATTGTTCCTGTAATATGAAGCCTTTCAGTTGGAGTGGTTCAGACCTGTAGTAACCAACCAGCAGGGGCTATGGAAAGCACTCTACCCAAAACCTCCCTAGCATACAAAGGTTATGCAACTGCGGTTACAGCTCTCCTTATGACACTTTAGCCATCTTATTAATATCTAATCTTGTTGTATAGACCATTCCAGTGGTGGGTATACAGCCACTTATAAAATGCTGTTTACTTATGTGTATTATTCTGTACAGTTGTTAAATGATTAACATTAAATTCACTTAAACCTCGTAAAAATTTCACAGTAGATTGGGGCCCAGGTCATCAGCTGAATAAAATCAGTGCTACTTCACTGCAGTTCCAAGTGGAGGACCTCCCCCTCTGACACTGCTATTAAAGAAACATTACACCATTTTGATATTTTGAGACTTATTTTCATCTCTTACCCAGTAAATTATGTCTGTGACCCATCTTATCTATTCTATTTAGAATGCAAGTTTCTGGGGCAGGGATTATGAATTCTTCTGCTTCTGCACAATTCATGGAACCCTAAGAGTACTCTATGCCAAAGTATGATAAATTAATCATGAATATGTTCTTGCAGTTGCCAAGAAACAGCCTTTTTAGTTTGAATACAAAATACTCGTGGTTACCATCTTTGGCTCAAAAAGTAATAATCTCACTGATCTTCTAAGCCGTCTTCCCCATCCTCCCCAGGTCACTTCTTGAATTTTAATCATTATACAGATGGACATATATATATACATAACAGTGCTGGGATTCAAATTGGAAGAAACAACAACATGAAGATCAAAGATCAGAATCTGTATGTAGAGAGTTGTTCTGTCGGTGCACAAAACTCACGCATAGATTTTGAACGAACGGGTATATTTGGTAAGAGAAATATTCCTCTTTATGATTATTTCCACTAACAGTCTCTTTTTGAGAAATATCAGTAAGGTAATATAATGAAAACAGGATAGCTTGCTCCTTGTTGCATTCCGAAGGTAACTATTTTGGAAAGCTTTATAATAAAGCACTACAGAATAAACTAAGCAAGATTACTACTGTGGGTGGGGGTTTGTGTTAGCACTGCTTTACTGGATAAACATTTGTACCATTCACCTTCCCTGCCCATTTCATCCCCTCTCATATTCATCCCTAGCTGCCCTTATGAAACCTCAAGTTCATCTTAATCTCGAGCACCTATCCATCAATATGGCATACTGTGCAGTGGGCAACCGACCCCTGGCATAAATCTGGATATATCCATTAAGACTCGGTGATAAAAAGGAGAAAAGAGGAGGAAAGCAGGCAAGGATGGAAAGCTCTGACTGCTAATTCAAACATGGGAGTAGGCAGGAAGCTGGAAGGTTTTAAAACATTTTAGTATTTGCATTGGTCAAAACCATCTTAATCTCTTAGGCTGTGTACAGATGAGCAGGACCTGGCCATTTTCCTGCTTGGGGGGTGGGGGAAAAGGCAGCGTGGTGCACATGACAGGAGCATGACACAGGCTTGATCCTCCAGGGAGATGCTCTGGCTGTTGGCCAGAGCATCTTCATTCCTTCAGTTGTGCCCTGGCTTCTCCACCATGCCTAGAGCTGGTCAAGGGCAGTTTGCCTGAAGCAGAACAGTTTGCCCCTCAACAAAAGTGCACATACAGCATGACAAAAAGTACCAGCACAAGTTTGTGCTGCTACTATTTTTGCCCTTGCAAGCACACACCCCTGCACATCTGGATGTGGCCTTACCGTGTATTTTAAAGCTTTCTATAGCAAGGAATATTAACAATAGTGTCTTTCATCCAAAAAAGATTGTTGCATATTTCACGTGTTAGTTAAGCCTCATAGTACCACTGTGAAGTAGATTCTCCCAATTTTACAGGTGGTCAAAAAGAGTCAGAATGGAATTAAGATGTGTACCAGGGGAAAAAAAAAAGTTTCAGAAGCTGATCCAAGGATATAGATCCAGCTGTTGTGACAGCTAGTCCTCCTCTTTATATACTAAACCATACTGCCTCCAGGAAAACCTATACCTGTAATCCTGTCTTCCATCATTACCAGCAAACATAATTTGGGAACACAAATTTAAACTGGGAAGTTTAAACAATGCAGTTGTCTTATAGTCTTCTTTCTTCTGCAGACAGCACCACTATCCTCTCTGAGGAGCACTTGAATCTAGTGAGAGAGAACTTGGCTAAACAGTGGAAAGACTGTGCTCGTAGACTGGGTTTCACTAATCCAGATATTGAAGTAATTGATCATGACTATGAACGAGATGGACTAAAAGAAAAAGTTTACCAAATGCTGCAAAACTGGCTCATGAGGGAAGGTTCCCAAGGGACTACAGTCGGAAAGCTTGCCAGAGCCCTCTATGGATGCCAGAGATTAGATCTCCTTAATGCTTTGATAAAAATGAACCAGAGATAGGCCGACTTGAACCCTTGAGGAAATTGATGTGGTATTTTACCTGAAGAACCTTTCAGTGATAGTACAAAATTGGTCTGAAATACTGCCACCATACAAGACTTTTCTGGAACAAAAATTCTCCTGCCAAGCAGTATTAAGTGAAAATATCCTACAGCTCAAAACATTTAAAGCTGCCCTCATTTGGATGGAAGGGGGTTACTGTATTTGTTCTATGAATTACTTTTCCTGAGGTTTAAATAAGAAAATCAAAATACATAACCCTACAGGAAAAACTAGTGATGAAATAATATGGAATGTCAATTTGGGGAGGATTCGTACATCAGTTTTTCACAGAACTTTTGGACTGCTATCTTAAAACATATTTCTAGCTATATTCAGAGTGCCTTGGTGATGCCTAAAAGGAGCATATCATATATGCAAAGCTAACACAAATCAGTGCAAGTGTCTTAGATTGGTTCACTTTTTGAAAGTCCTGGATGGAAAGCAAAACCAACTCTATTGTACCTAAGCAGAGATGATAGTCACAAAAAGTCATCACGGCACACATTGCTTTATATTGATTACATTGTTATTATAAATGCACTTTTTATTACTTTTATTGAATACAAAAGTTTAAAGCTATGCAAGATATTGGTGGGAATGAAAATAGAGTGGACACAGAAAGTAGTATGTACGTTAGCACTGAAGAGCCTTTTCTCACAGATTTATGACGACCGCATTGAATGCATTCTATTTTCTGTTCTGTGTTCAGACTAAATTGAAGAGAAGGTAAGAGGTCTACTTTATGAAATATAATCTGTATCCATGCCTAAATGAGAATGTGGCCTGTGCAATGTTCTGAATATCAATCAGGGCATTTAATCTCAAGCTGATTAACCAGAAATAAAAGCATAAAATGTCCTAGCCAAACTGAAACAAGAGCATAAAACATTATAGACTATCTTTAGAGTACAGAACCAACAAGGAAGAATTATTGTCCCATACATTTGTGCATACTTGCCACAAATATTTAAACCTAATTGGAGCTTCTTTGAAGAATAGTACTTCTAATTTCACCTAAAGCCAAAAACAGAATGTCTAGCAAACTTTTTGAGCCAGCTATTTCTTCCTTTGTATACCGGATAGTAATAATGTGTTAACCTCTCACTAGCCACGTCTACATTAGCAGGAAGATGCGTTTCCCTAGGGACAAGTAGCAGTGGCACACCTAATGCCACTGCTGCTTGTTCCTGGGGAACGCCTATGCCACACACACTGTGGCGTGCAGCAGGTTCTCTTGGGTGGGCTAGAGGAGGCTGGGGCCAGCAACTGTGATGGCTTCAGCAGCTTTACCCAAGGTCCTCTAGGAGCTGCAGCCATGGTGCTCCTGCAGCAGGGAGCCTGGCAGCAGCTGGAACATGGCTTTGCTTGGCCAGGTTCTGATTTTGGGTTGTACACTGGTTTTTTTTCCAGTGTGGGGGTTTTTTGACCCCGGGATCTCCCAGGGTCAAAAAAATCCACAAAGCAGCAGCATGGGGGAATGCCTGCATGTGTGGTGTGTGCCACATAAAGCACGTCCACGTTCACCTGGATGCACCCACTGATGGCAGAAAGCTACTAGGAGTTCTCATAAAAGCCTAGTTCTAACAGGCTTCAAGCTAACTGCTTTTGAAACAAGAACTAGACATTTTATCAATAGCAAGACAAAAAATATAATTATAGCAAGTATTACCAAACCATGCTAACTTTAAAGTACTTATCACAAACAACAATAGCAGTAAAAGTGTCAGGACATTGGCTTTCATATACACTACAAACAGAACCCCCAGAAAGACATTACTCCAATTGCTGGCATATTTTCAAAGCGTGCTACCAAGTCTTCATTGCTATCACTCCCTATGTTAGGTAGGCTAAAGCTAGCGTGGTTACCTTTGCCTATGCTAAAATCATACCTTCATTTTGTAGCATAGGCATACTCTATGCTTTACAGTCCTTAGACTAGAGTGTATTATGCCAACTTGTAATTTGGAACTAGAAATGTACCGACTTTTCGGTTCTTGAATGCACTAGAAACATAGGGTGTCATTCTGTGATGAAGCATCACAAAGCACATGGGAGGGAGAATGTTCTCAAGACCTTGTAGTGTTGCACCTTGCTGGGAGGGTGCAATTCAGCTCCCTTTTAGTCAAGCACAACAAAAATGGGTCTCCAGTCACTTAATCTTCACTTCTCCCAGGATCCACATGAATCTTCTTTGACTCTGCTCCTGTGGTTCAACCTTACCCTCCTGAGTTTTCCTCCAGCTCCAGCTGAAGGATTCTTATTATGGGACACCAGCATAGCAGGCTAGCACAAGAATATCTGTATATATTATTTTAAAATTTAGGGCCAACTACTGGCTTCAGATAAACTATTCAGGACACTGACTAATGTAGAGGATAGGAACAATTCAAGAAAACTAGTGTCTACTGGAGGAGTTCATATAGGGGAGGGAAAGAAAAGTGATAACACCTTTCTATGTTCTGTCCACACGTCAGATTCCTCCCATTTGCAAACAAACATCAGGGTAGTAGTTTGTGCCTAGTAAGGCAAGTTATTTCTTAGAGATACCAAATAACTCTGAAATACTTCTGGCTTATAGTTAAATGTCACACTTAGGCTTCAGAGGTATACCATCATAATGAGATAAGCATTAGACCATTCAAATCTTTCAGAGCTATGATTTCAAGATCTCTGTAGATCCAAGCAGACAGTACAGGTGCCAGTAGCATTTGTTTTCAAGGTTTCCCTTCATCATCAGGCTAATTAGTGGCCCCGTTGAGACTTGTGAAGCGCAAGAGTCAATAAAAAAAAAACTTGATATTTTTCCATTGAAAGTTAAAAGTGTTTTTTTGTTTGTTTGTTTGTTTGTTTTTGGGGGCGGGGGGGAAGAGGGAAGAATCATTCTACAAGGTCTAGCTTCTTGTATTGAATCCACCAGGAGGCAGCATCTTTAAAAAATGGCCTTCAAAGTTTTATTCTGCCTTGAAAAACATGACAGGTCTTGTCTGCAAACAGACTTGGGTCTGGTATATATGAAATAAGGTTAAAAAGCAATTTAAATGAGCTAAAAACTCAAATTGATAATCATTATAGGTGGGATTGTGAACACTTATGATTATGTAACATTTCTTGTTCCAAAGCCATTTTCACTTTGTCATACTCAACCATTTGGGCTGAACTTTTCTAGCCCTAGGTGTCCTGATTCAGCTGTTTTTGAAAAAAAAAATGACTAGAGAAAAAAAAATGTTGTTGGGTTAGTGTTAAGTCTGATAATGATTTCTTATGAAAACCTCTTAGCACCTCAAAGCTATGCCACAGTGACTTGAATTTGGTAGATGACACATAAGCAGTAGGTTTTAGCAGCTAAAATTTCCCCACCATTTCATCCACACCTTCCTGTCACCCAGGAGCTCAGAACCAATTCACCCACAGGCAGAACCACATGAATGTGTCTATACTGCTCTGGCCCAGGACAGCAGACTAGAACAGACTACATCTGTTTGGAGTCAAGTATGCACAGCACTAATTCAAATAGTGCTGCTTTATACTGCAGACATACTTATACCATATCCTCCTCTACTGCTAGTTCATACAGAGGATGACAAACTACTAGTGCTGTCAGATACTGCGTTACCTGAATGGGCTAAAGATTGGTGCAGGGGGTCTGCAAATCAAAGCTCTTCCAATTATGTGGGTGTTAATATGATACTACATAACAGAATTTGGGGGACTAACTTGCTTTAAAAAAACACTTTGGAAACCACGCAAAGTATGTTAAGAGAACATTATTAAGGTTACAAAGTCAAGCACTCAAGAAATGGCAGAATATGGATGACCTTAATTTGGTCGCTTTGGGAATGTGCATTCTGATAGTCTTTTAAGTATATGATGGCAGTATTATTTTTCCCCAGGACCCCTACCTAATTAGGTGCACTGGGGCATAGCGCTCACTTAATGAGCAGCTGTCCAGTATTTTGTTTTCTCCTTATTGTTCAGTGTGTGGCCCTGGGCCTTGTTTAATGGAAGTCAGTGATTCTGAAAAGGATTTAGGGGTCATAAGAAGAAGTCATGCCTCTCAGTAAGTACAGGAGGTCAGATCAGATGAGCTAATGCTCTGTTCTGGCACAAAAACTATGAAAAACCTCACTGTGGCATGAGGTGTGGCCTCTGCTTTTTTATTGGGCAAGCTCCTGGATTTCTAGAATCAACAGCATGTGAACAGGAAATACTGGGGACAGGGCTCAAGCATTCAAAGGGGCTTTTTCCGTGTAAGTCATCAGTTTGCCAATGGGAGGCCAGAGGGAACAGGTGGCTGTGGCTTCAGCTTCACAAGGGCCTTTGGCAGGGGACAACCCCAGCAATCTCATGGCCTTGCTGCAGCTGATCTTCTCATGGTTTTTCCCCTCAGTTGTTTTGAGTATGAGAACGTAGCTCTCCACTTGAACATAAGGAGGAAGCCTCTTGGGGGGGGATTCTCCTTTTTAGCCTAGCTTTAGCCAGGGAAACAGTTTCTTTCCAACTGAGGATTCTGCATTTGGAATCACTAAAGCTTCTTCTACACATTACAGGTATTGTGCGATTAACTGGTTAACTGCACAGTTACCTGGAGATCAGCTATGTGTGCAAAGTGGTTATCACAATAAAATACTCCAACCAGCCATAAAGTTAGACCTCAAAAATGTGTACTAACTTTATAGCTAATTAGTATCAAACATTAATTTGTACAATGTAGCAGGGTTTCTCCCCTGTGGCTGGGAGCCCCACCAGTTTCCCACATCCCCATCCCTGCTCCTGGGGGTGCGTGGTGTTCCCAGCCATAGGAGCTTGCTTCTTGCCAGTGCAGGGGGAGCCTGGGATAAGGCTCCCCTGTACTGGCAATAAGGCACAATGTGATCTTACTCATGCTCCCACAACCTTGCCATGCACTTGTGGCATGGCAGAAGGTGCTATTGTGTGAATAATGCATTAGATCGCATTGCGCCTTTACTTGAATGCATTGAGGGGGTCTCAGAGTCTTCTGAGAGTTGTCTTCTTCCATTTCCTTTTTTCATCATTCCCTCCTTCCTCTCTCATTTTCCCTTCTTTCTTCATGATAGATACTCAAATGTCCTTTTGTCAGGCCTCAAAGAGGTGGATCTGGATGAGTGACCTCCTCCAGTGACAAGTATAATCCGTTTGGCCCCCCAAGTAACAATGCTCAGAATCTTGCCCTTCCAAAGCTCAACATTAGGTGGGTGGGCATGAGGGAGGAAACATAGTAGCTAAATTTCTCCACTTTTTTTTTTTTTTAAACAAAAGAACAAGGTCATAAGTCCTTTTTCTGATTTTTTTTTTTTTTAAAAACACCTTTTCTCCACAGCCTATGAATACTCCATGATTCTCTTGAATGCACCGATTCTTCTAAAATCCTTGCCAAATAGGTTCTGTATACATTTCTTGGTTTGTAGCTCATTGTGAGAGGGGAGGCAAGAGCCCCCACAGCACGTCCCAATCCACCGTCCAATGCACTCCGATACTCACCACAGGGTGAAGATGAGCGGCAGCTGGGGAGAGACACTGGCACAAGTTCAGCAGTTCTGGAGCTGCCTGAGCCTGTGAATTGGCAAGTCCCGGGCATGGCTCCAGAGAAGCATGAGCTGCTCAAAAAAGCAGCCAGAGATACAGCTATGGCCCCGGGGGAGAGGAGAGCAGAACACCAGCCAGGAGATGCCAGCTGTGGAGCCAGGGAGCGCCAGCCCTGAATGCAGGGAGAAGAGGCTGAGCATCTGCCAGAGGATCTTGGTAGATGGAACAAGGAACCCAAGCCCCAGGAATGGAGGGACACTGGGGAGCTGCTCCATCGGGGAGGCAGTCCCCCCGGGACACCAAGGAGCAGAGCCACAGCCACACCAGGGAGCACAAGTACTGTGGCAGGGAGTGGCGACAAGGGACTGCTGGCACCCTCGGGCAGCACGGCAAAGAGGGAGGTACAGGAAGCTACAGAGCCCCGCGTGGGAGTGGCAAGTGCCACTGGCTGGTAGGACCATAACTCGACTAAGGGTCAGCCGGGCCCCAGCAAGGTCACGCCAGGAGAATCAACGGAGGCTGGGCACAGGGCAGCTGCCTGTCCCCATGCCTGGTGGGAAGGAAGGAATGGATGAGCCCCATCCCCCTCCCCAAGTGACCAAGTGGGTCCAGGGAGACTGAATCCCAGGAGCCCTTCAGTAGATGCTGGACACTTTTCAGTTAAGTTTTCCTTAGTTACAGTTAGCCACAGCCAGGGCAAATTTAGTTGTCTTCAGGTTGGCTCTCGGCCAAAGGAAAGACAGCCAGGAAGACCCAACCCATTTTGAGGCAGGCAGCACAGACAAGGTGAGATCATCCAGGGGAAGACCTGAAGTAAACAGCATTTGCCCAGGCTGTGGATGTTGTAAGGGTGGGGTAAAGGGGAGGTTGGAGCCCCACAAAGAAAACCAGGGTTGAGACCCACTTTTGGGCCACTTACAGGAACTGCCTCCCCAACAACAAACAGAGATGTGGCAGGCAAGTAGGAGCAGCACCTGAACCATCTAGGTGGCACCAAAGCCCAATCTTACCCTGATGTCACTAGGGGGCGAGGCACCAACCAAGAAGGGGCCAAAGCCCTATAAACACCTACAAGCAACATTCATCTGCAAACATATTATCAAAAGCATTCAACATATGTGAGCTGTATTGGTTAGCATGAAAAGTCAAGGCTCCTAGATCCAGTCTCTCCTAGTGGTTTTGAGATAGTGTCCAAAGGGAAAGAAGGATTCCTGCATCCTATTCCTAACTCTGATACTGAATGATACTAAATTTGACCATAGACAAGTCACTTTACCTTGCTTGATCTCAGTTTCTCCATCTGTAAACTGAAGAGAACAATCTTTTTAGAGGCCTGTGAAAATCTAACCTAGACTGCCTACACAGCATAAGATAACGTGAGGATTCGGCTGAGGCATAGCAGCTGAACCTGCAGATTGGCCCCTGAAGGGCAACCAGGAGGTCAGGTAGATAAGGGTGGTGCAGGTTACTGAGGCATCAGGTTGGGGTCTGGATCAGTGGAGTGGACATCTGAGGGATATAGTCCAGGGTGCAGGCCAAGGTCAGAAACCAGGAGAATCGGAGCCAGGCACCAAGTTCTAGGGAAGAACCAAGATCACAGCCAGGAAAAGCTGAAGCTGAGTCAGGAGCCAGAGGAATCAGAGAGCTGGAACCAAGTTTCAGGGGCAATCCAAGAGCAGGGTCAGGGAAGCAAAAGCCAACGTCAGGAGCCAAGACAAACAGGGACAGCAGTGAACACACAAGGCTTGCCAGAGCAGACTGAGGCTGTTGTTAAGGCATGTCTGCAGCCTGAAGCTGCAGGTGCACTTTAAAGACTCAAGTAGCACCCTCAGCAGCCAATCCAGTTATAGAGGGCTGGGGAAGTCACATTAGCCAGGGATAAAGGTCAGGTGTGGAAGCTCAAGGGCTCAGCCTGGCTGGGGCTAACTGGCTAGAGACCCTGACAGATATAGTTTCATAGTTTGTAGGGTCAGAAGGGACCTGAGCAGATCATCTAGTCC